>NW_006798161.1:74371-122427 GCF_000442215.2 Lipotes vexillifer
TTTCCCTTAACTGCTTATCACTTGTGTTATTAGTGAGTCAACTTGAATTTTCTTTTCCTAGCCCCGAATAAGGATCTTAAAATTGTTCGTTTGATTTGGAAACATCCAAGATATGAGGGCCTATGAGGTCTTCCAACACCTGGAACATCTGCCTCGAGCTCGTGGCACCAGGGCACATCACCAGATCCCCTACCATGTTTTGTTTCCAATGACTTTCATGGCAATCCATACAGGAGAAGCTGTTTCTATCCATCATCCTTTATTATCTACATCATTTTGTTGGCTACAGAAGGCATTTTAAAAAAAAAAAGAAAGAAAGGAGAGGGTTTCAACTTAGAAAAGTAAAAGAAAAGCAACTTAGCTGCTATCAAGGGACTTTGAGGCAAATAAAAACTTTCTATATGAGAATAAGGAAAGAAATCTGACAGAGGTGACAAAAAGACATCTCTTTCTGTGAACAGTCTTAGTTTAGTTCCTCTGAGATCCATTAGCAGCTGTGAAGTGTGAAAATTAGGAGCTAAAGCACAGATGATATTTTAAGGCTGAGAACGCACTAAGCTTTCCCATTTCCTTATCACATCCCCCTTTATTCTATCCAACATATTATTCGTGCTATTTTTTAACGATTTCTCAACAGACTCAAATATTGCCTCAGAGCTCTGATGAGGGAACAAGCTGGTTTGGAGTGATAGCATCGGGGGCCTATTTTCCAAGAGAAACTTTCAAGGGGTAGGGGAAGAAGGCAGATGTTTTCCATCAACAACTGATGCTGGAGAGCTACCACGTGCTCTAGGCCGTAATCATGTACTCCTCTCTTCTGCTTTCATAGACACAGCAGCATGTCATAATTCAAACCCTGTCTTGTTGACACAGCTTGCTTCAGCTGTTCACATAGCAAATTGTTTGTTCACTGAAACTGAAGACATGGCAGCTCTTTGTGGAATGACGAAAAGGAGCTGCAGATTTCTGGATGATGTTTGCAGTCAAGTTTGCTGCTGTGTGAGGGTCCAGAAACATTACACAAATATGTTTACTCTCTTTCAGCCCTAGCTAAATATGGGGCATTTCCATCACTGCTATTCACATAAAACACATTAGCTAGAACAGCGCCTGTACATCGTTTGGTGAGCCTCACACTACTACCAAAGAGACTTGATCAAATTTCTCTCTCTACCAAAAATGTAATCTTTATAAATGAGGGAACAAATGTGAAGGGGCAAAGGCGATAGGGATTATTATATGGGAGATAAAATCAATCTCTTATTAGGGCACTGTCAATCATAATATACCACTGGCCTCATCTTCCTATATCATATATGTTTCCTTATTATTAGGGACAACCTACTGGTAATTTACCACAATGGATTATTTTATTTAGGGTATTTGTCTCATCAAATGTGGTTGGCATTAGCTCATGGCAGCTAGCCCTAGTGGATAGAGAACTGATGTAGAAGTTCATACGGCTGGGCTTTTCCCAGCTGGACACAAATTATGTAACCAGAACAAATTCACTTTAAGACTCAGTTTCCTTATCTACAAAGTGAGAACTAAGATAACCCAAAAACTCATTTAAGTTTTTAAATGCCATTTTCTCCAAATTAATGCTTAGTTATCAAAGCCTCAAATCAGCACAGTTGCAATCTAATCATCTTTCCAAATAATTACAAATACTTTTCAAAGTCAAAGTCCATATGACTAATTTTCCCTGCTCTTCTAAAGGTTATATGTTCACAGAGAAAATTTTCCTGTGAAAAATGAGCAATTTTGCATAATCAGATCACTCCTGTTTTTCATTCCACTTTGATTGTTCAAGTCCAGGGCTCTATACATTTTTTTTTTTTTTTCCTGGTACGTGGGCCTCTCACTGTTGTGGCCTCTCCCGTTGCGGAGCACAGGCTCCGGACACACGGGCTCAGCGGCCATGGGTCATGGGCCCAGCCGCTCCGCGGCATGTGGGATCTTCCCGGACTGGGGCACGAACCCGTATCCCCTGCATCAGCAGGAGGACTCTCAACCACTGCTCCACCAGGGAAGCCCCTCTATACATTTTCTGGTTGGTATTTTTGGTCTTTAAGTCTACCTGCCCTTGCCCACTGCCCTCCCTCATCCAACTCCTTCACATCACAGCAAGAATCATCTTTAAAAAACTATTTCATTATTTCCTTCCCCTTTTCCAGGGTATGAAATACTTCT
Organism: Lipotes vexillifer; assembly: GCF_000442215.2. Classification (NCBI taxonomy): domain Eukaryota; kingdom Metazoa; phylum Chordata; class Mammalia; order Artiodactyla; family Lipotidae; genus Lipotes; species Lipotes vexillifer. The sequence continues at coordinate 76,565 of NW_006798161.1, forward strand.
CTGTTACCTGTGAAATCAAGTCCAAATTATTTGGTCTAGCTTTCAAGATCCTCATTTTTTATGATTAAATTTTATAAATGCCCCAGAATTATCCACCCTTGCCAGGTCAGTTTCCTTACTGACTGAGATACATCACCTTTATTTCTCAGTGATCCCCCTTTTTCCCCCTCCTGTCATTTACATGCCTGGAATCTCTTTTCTCCTATACTTGATTTCACTGGGTTCTGCTCATCCTTCAAACCTAGTTTAAACTCCTTCAGGCTGCTTCCTCCCAGGATCTCATAGGGCTCCCCAGTTTCTCTTCTCTTTGCATTAGGTCAAAGTGGCATTTTGGGGAGATACATATTAGTGCTTCTCCTTCCTGAGTTTGAAACCAAATGAGAAAAATGGAGCTTGAAATGTGATCTCTGTGATAAGGAAAGGCTGAATTGGAAGTTGTGACTTACCTAGAGCTAAGGCTGCAGAGAGTTTGACATCCATTATTTCAGCCCAGATTTGAACAACCCCACCCTAGGGTCTGGCAGATCACTGCCTGGAGCCCGTGATCCCTGCAGCAGACAGATTGGACAAGACAAGACAAGACAAGACAAGAGGAGGCTAAGCTCCTTTTCCTAAATTCCCCAACCAGATGAGCCTCTCCCCTTCCTCTTGGGTCAGAGAGAAGCCAGAAGCTGTAAATAAAATCTACATGAAGTTACTCCATGTGGAAACTTGATGCCTCTATTTCTTGATCAAAACAAGAGATCAAATACATATTGACCTTGTTAGTGCTTTACACATATTAAACGTGTTCCCAGTTAGAGTCTAAGCCTTAAGAGGACATGAAACATTATCTGTATTTATTTCATTCTTCACAGTGCTAATCACACAATACTGGTCAAAAATTAATCATTGTTTGATTGCTTAAGACACTCAGCTCTTCTTTGTTTTTACAATTAAAATGTATCTTTTGAATTTGTGTGCATGTTGAATGTGAACAAAAATAAATATTTGCAGATGACAATAATCTTGAGAACAGTTATCATGTGACCTTCTAAGAGAAGTGCACATAAAAAGTCATATAGAGAGAATACTTTTTGTTGAAGCAGATGGTTTTATGAAGAGATATAACTACTGAATCTTGTTTTATTTCTGATGGTGTATAAACAAACAGAGCTAACAGTAAGTGCAGCAGCAACAAACAGACAAAACCTGCCATCTTTTGTTAGCTCTTCTTGTTAGGGAGGGAAGTCAAAGTGTTTATTATTTTCCCTTAATGGGATGCTGTTAGTCATACATTTTACTGATACTATTGAGGGAAAGGGTCATTTTTGTAACCATGACATGGAAGACCTTCTTGGTGTCACAAACTTGGAATGAACCTGGGGGGAGAATAGAAATGTTTAAAGTATTACACCAAAATTTTAAGAAACAGTAAAATGGGTAAAACCACTGTGACAATAATCACAGTTAATTCATCTTAAAATAGTAAACTAGATGTCTTTGAAGGACTAGTTGCTCTTGGCTATCTTTATAACATTATAGATATCTTTTCTAAAATCTCTATTATAGAATTTTAAAATTTTATTCCCTTTCCACTTGTATTTTGCTGTATTTTTCTGATATTTGTGGAATACCTAGTAAGGGACAGACAGAGAAGCTATTAAAAATTTATACGTGATATGATTTATATAATATATATTATACATTTAAAAATTTACATATTATGATATACATTTTGTATGAATTTTGTGCATGTTTATTACATAGTATAATAAAATATAATATTATATATTACATATTATATATAATTTTTCCTTGGTGACATTCTTTTATCTTGGGAAGAGGTAACATTGTGTTTTGCCGTCAATGTTGTTTTTGTCTATTTACTCAGGGACATTATAACCAATTAAGTCTGAGCTGCCTGTTGGTAAGACATACAGGAAGTGGCTGGATATTGCATTCCAACAGGCAGTTCTCCAGAGGAAACTCGGCGGTCTTATCCCCATAGGCCTTTCTCATATATAATAAAGGGGTCTCTAGTGTGTTGATCTTCTGGCAAGAGTAACTTAGTTTTAGGCTGCCTTAGTGAAGAAGACAATATGAAATTCATGATTTATTAGTAATTGGGCATAAATTGAGTTATATATTATACAGGTTGATGGGGCAATGTGTGCCAGGGGGGTAGAATGCTGGCTATGATAGTCTGATAACTCTCTCCCTTCTTTCCACCCTCACCCAATGATGTTCATATCCTAATCCCAGGAACCAGTCAATATGTTACCTTACATGGCAAAAGGGACTTTGCAGATATAATTAAATTAAGGACATTGAGGTAGGAGATTATCCTAGATTAACTGGGTGGACCCAATGTAATCACAAGGGTCAGTATAAGAGGGAGACAGAATGGTCAGACTTGGAAGGAGATGTGACAATGGAAGTAGAGAGTCAGAGTCAGAGAGTGATTCGAAGTTGCTATGCTGACTTTGAAGATGAAGGAAGAGACCACCAGCCAAAGAATGCACCAAAGAATGCAGGTGGACTCGAGAAGGTAGAAAATGCAAGGGCATACATTCTCTCATAGAGCCTCTGGAAGGAGCACAGCCCTGCTAACACACTGATCTCAGCCCAACAGAACCCATTTCAGACTTCTGATCTCCAACAGTATAAGACAATAAATGTGGATTGTGTTAAGTCACTAAGTTTGTGGTAATCTGTAACAGCAGCAATAAGAAAACAATACACTGACACCTGTTAAGAAACGGGGGAAGACTCAAGTATAAGCTAACTTTACATTTATTAGAACATTTTGCTATGTTAAAGAAATTTATCAATCTTCACAAAGGTCTTAAGGCCTTGTTGAAACAAAGCATTGTAAAATTTCCTAGAACTTCTGTTTTTACCTTTTAGAAGGTCCAAAATAACTTTCAAAGCCAACTTGAATATATGATATCCCTGACTTGGATGATTCCTAAAGATTTAGGTCTATGTCAAAAGAAGCCTTGTAACCCTGGGTTGGAATACTTCCTAATACTGATCGATAGAACTTGGAACCACTTGTGATCTCATCGGCACTCAGTTAAATTTAATACTGCACCGATATTTGGTCAAGTATGTTCCGAAGCATTGTAGACTCTGAAAAGTTTTACTTTTTAATTTACCTGAAACAAAAGCTACTCTTCAGTTTTGAGAACTGCATATATCTGTGTGTTCACCACCAGAATCAAGATATAGAATGTTTCCAAAAGCCCCCAGATTCCCTCATGCTCTCCTTTTGTAGTCAAGCATCCACCCCAGCCCCATTCTTTGGCAACCACCTTTCTGTCTTTTATTCCTACAGTTTTATGTTTTCCATAATGCCATATAAGTGGAATCATACAACAATTTGTATAATCACCTTTTGGATATGAGTTCTTTTACTTAGTAAAATGCAGCTGAGGTTTAAACACATAGTAAAGTATATCAATAGTTCATTCATTTTTATTGAGTAGTTTTCCATGGCATGGATGTACTGTGGTTCGTTTATCCATTCATAGTTAAGAGAGGTTAGGGTGGGTTCTAAATTTTTATCACAAATAAAGCTACTATAAATATTTATGTGCAGGTTTTTGATGATCCTAAGTTTTCATTTCTTTCTACAAGTGGGAATGATAGGTCATACATTTTATAATAAATGGCCAAACTGTCTTTTCTAAAGTGGCTGCATCACTTCTGCTTTACTGCCAGCTATGTGTGTCAGTTCTATTTGTTCTATGACTTGCCAGCACTTGCTATTGTTTTTTTTTTTCATTTGTCTTTTTAAAAAAGTCATTCAAATAGGTATGACAATGTTGACTTAATTTCAACTTCTCTAAATATTATGTTGAGCATCTTTTCACATTATTTACAACCTATTTATCTTCCATGGTAAAATATCATTTCAAATCTTTTGCCCATTTTAAAACTTGTTTCCCTGCTTTTGTGTTATGTGCTCTGGATGTAATTCCTTTCAGATATATCATCTGCAAAAAATTCTCACAGTCTATGGTTGTGTTCTCATTCTTTTAATAGTGTCTTTCACAGAGCAAACTTTTTAATTTTGATAAAGCCCACTTTTTATCAATGGCTTCTTTTATGAATTATGCCTTTTGGGGGTCATATTTAAGAACTCTTTGCCTAACCAAATGCTACAATGATATATTTATATGTGTTCAGGAAGTTTTCTAGTTTTAGGTTTTATATTTAAGGCTATGATGCATCTTGAATTAATTTTTGCGTAAGGTGTGAGATATGGGTTAATTTTTTGTTCTGTTTTGTTTGCATATAAACGTCCACTTGTTCCAGCATCATTTGATAAAAAGACTATCCTTTCTCCATTCAATTGCCCTTGCAACTTTATCAAAAATCAGTTTACTATATTTGTGTGGGTCTATTCTTGACTCTCTATTCTACTCAACTGATATGTTTCTTTTTGGTCAATACCACACTTTTTTTTGTTGTTGTTATAGATTTAAAGCAAAGCTTGAAATCAAGTAATGTGAATTATCCAACTTTGTTTTTCTTTTATAAAATTGTTTCAGCTATCCTAATTCCTTTGCCTTTCTATATGAATTTTAGAATACACTTATTAATCTCATGAATGTCATGGTGGGGTTTTTATTGAGATGAAAAATCCAAATTTAAGAATAATTAACATCTTAACACTATTGAGTCTTCTAATCCATAATCACTGTATAAATTTCTATTAATTTTGGTTTTCTTTGATTTTTTTATAGTGTTCACTATAATGACTCTGCAAATATCTTGCAATATTTATATCTAAGTATTTCTTTTTCTTTGGTGCTATTGTAAATTGTAGTTTTTCTTTTACATTTTGAATTTCAATTGTTCACTGCTACTATAGAGAAATACAACTGATGTTTTAAAATATATTGATCTTGTATACTGCAACTTTGAATGGGGTTAAATTCACTTAACTTTAGAAGTTTTTGCAGAATTTTCATGAATATATATATATATATATATATATATATATATATATATATATACACACACACACATATATACAGTTATGTTGTCTGTGAATAGAGAATGTTTTGATCATTCTTTTCCAATCTGGATGCCTTTATTTTCTTTTGTTGTTTTATTGCATTGTCTGTGACTTTCAGCATGTTGTTGACTAGGAACTGTGAGAGCAAACGTCCCTGTCTTGTTCCCCATGTTGAGAGGGAGAAATAAGTCATAAGTATGACATTGGCTGCAGGTCTTTTGTAGAAGCCCTTTATCAGGTTGAGGAGGTTCTTTCTATTCCTATTTGGCTGAGAGTTTTATCATCAATGGAATGTGGAATTTTGTCAATGCTTTTTCTGCATTTTTTGAAATAATCACGGTTTTTCTTATTTAGTCTACTACCATGATAATGTACATGGATTGATAGTCAGTTATTATACCAGTCTTGCATTCACATAATAAATCTTGCTTGTTTGTGATATGTTATGCTTTACTTATATGTTTGTGGAATGGTTTCATTATAACATTGAAGATTTTGCTATCTATACTTATGAAAGCTATTGGTCTGTAATTTTTGTTTCTTCTAATGTTTTTAGTTTTGATATAAATGTAACTATGGCTTCATAAGATAACTTGAGAAGTTCCCCTCTTCTTCTATTTTCTAAAAAGACTGCATAGAATTTGAATTATTTCTTCCTTGAATGTTTGATAGATGTCACCAGTGAAATTATCTGTATCTGGAGTTTTCTGTCATTAGAAAATTTATAACTGTTAGTCCAAATTTTTAATCATTGTAGGTACCTTCAGATTGTTTCTTTTTGGGAAAGGTTTGGTAGTTCGTGTGTTTCAAAAAATTGGTCCATGTCAGTGTTTTTCATGCTGTTCCTGTGTTAACAGTTTATTGTCCATGAATTCTGTATGATAACTCATATTTCATTCCTAATATTGGTATATTATGACTGTTTTTTTTTTGGTTAATTAGTTTAGAAGTTTATTAATGTTATTAATTTTTTTTAAAGAAGAAGACTTTGGCTCAGTTGACTTTTTCTATTGTTTTGACTCTGCTCTTATCTTTATTATTTTTTTTCCTTCATTTGCAATTTGCTTCTGTGTTATTTTTCCTAGTTTTTTGTGGAGAATGTTTAGCTTGTTGATTTAAGACTCTTATCTGTTCTACTATAAATATTCAATAGTATAAATTTCTCTTTACACACTGCTTTAAATGGATTCCATTCATTTTGATATGCTGTACTTTTAATTTTCACTTAATTCATAATCCTTTTAAAATTCATTTAATTTTTTAAAAATTTTTGAGACATCCTCTTTGACCCACAGAAGTGTGATTTTTTTTCTTTTTTTTTTTTTGGCGGTATGTGGGCCTCTCACTGTTGTGGCCTCTCCCGTTGCCGAGCACAGGCTCCGGACGCGCAGGCTCAGTGGCCACGGCTCATGGTCCCAGCCGCTCCACGGCATGTGGGATCTTCCCAAACCGGGGCACGAACCTGTGTCCCCTGCATTGGCAGGCGGACTCTCAACCACTGGGCCACCAGGGAAGCCCCATACTTTTACTTTTAAGCTATCTATATGTTTATATTTAAAGTGTATTTCCTGTAGATAGCATATGTGTGTGTCTATCTTCTTAATCTAATCTGACAACCTCTTTCCTTTAATTGATGTGTTTCAACCACTTACACTTAATGTAATTATAGCTATAGTTAGAATAAAATCTACCAGTTGCTAGCTATTTTCTATTTTTTGATCTGTTCTTTGTTTCACTTTTTCTCTCTTTTGCCTTCCTTGGGGGTAATTTAGCAGTTTTTATGATTCTGTCTCATCTCCATCACTGGCCTATTAGACCTATTATTTATATCTCTTTTTCTAAAAATGGAGTGTTCCTAGTGTATACAGTACACGTAGAGTACACTTTCAAATAATTTTACAATATATTTCTAATTCCTCTCTCTTATTTTTATGCTACTGCTTTAATACATTTTAATTTTGTATATGATATAAGCAGAATGTATTGCTAAGTATTCTTACTTTTGGACAGCTATCTTTCAGAGCCAATAATGTAAGAAAAATAAATTTTAATTTTGCCTTCATTTATTTTAGTTCCAGTCCCATTTATTTCTTGTGTAGATTCAAGTTACTGTCTGGTATTATATTTCTTCTGCTGAAAAATTACCTTTAACATTTTGTTGTAGTGCAGAATGACTGGCAATGACTTTTCTCAGTTTTGGTTTGCCTCAGAAAGTCTTTATTTCTCCTTCATTTGTGAGAAATATTCTCACTGAGTATAGTTTTTTTTTTTGCTTCTCAGTTTTTTCTTTTAGCACTTAAAAGACAAGAGGTCGTCTTTGATTCTCATCTTTGTTCCTTTGTATGTAATGTGTCATTATTTTCCCCCTGGCTGCCTTCTAGATTCTCTCCTTGTCTTTGATTTTCAGCAGTTTGAATATGGGACGTCTAGATGTGTGAGTTTATTCATTTATTTATCCTGCTGCTGTTCTATGACCTTCTTAAATATATGATTTGATATTATTAGCTTTGGAGAATTCTTAGCCATTGTTTCTTTACCTATTTCTCTGTTCTGTTCTTTCTCTTTGGCCTCTGGAAGTCCAAATACATGTAGGTTAGATCACATGCAATTGCCTCACAACTCTTGTTCTATTCTGTGGGGTTTTTCCCCCCTTTTCAGTTTGGTAATTTCTACAAACCTATTTCACTGACCTACTCCTTAGCTGTTTTGAGTCTACTAATGAGCATGTTGAAGACATTCCTCATCTTTTACTGTATTTTTCATTTCTATTATTTCCACTTGTTTCCCATAGTTTCATCACTCTACTGAAAATATCTACCTGACTTTCTATGTTTTCCATCTTTTCCACTGCAACATTTAACTATGATAGTAATCACAGTTGTTCTCAACTCACTGTCTAATATTTCCAACCTCCGTATCATTTCTGAATTTGGTCCATAGATTCCTGTTTTCCTTAACAGTGGTACATTGTCTTTTTTTTTGCTATTTAATGTTGGTTAATCACTCTGCAAACTCAGCTTTCTGATGGGCTTAGGAAAAGTTGTGAATTTGAAGTTTGTCAGTTTTGTTGTTATTTTAATAGTGGAAGTTTTACTCTTTCCTGCTTTATATATCCCAAGTGGAAACCAAAACCAGTACTGTATACTTTTAATAAATAAGTAAAATCATCTCTGTTTTGAGGTAGCATATAGATCTAGGTGGATATATGTAGCAGGAGTGAGGTAGGGGGATCAGAAAGGAACTGATACCCAAAAGCTATAAAATGATTCATTAATTTTATTTAAGACATATTTATCATGTATCTACATTGCCAGATCTAACAAAAGTTTAAGCAAAATAATCAATGTGAAATCAGAGGCTTTTTTAATTATTAGTAGTTTTACATGTTATAATAGCTTATAATACAGGTGTTGTCAGTATTGAAAATACAATGGAATAAATAATTTCCCCATTGTCATATATATGGTACTTACTGAAACCAGGATTCAGACCCCTGTCTTACATGCCAAAACGCATGTACCCATCAAATTTTACATTCAGTTGGAGCCTGGTGGCAAAATGAGAAAAAGTCTTATTAAGGATACATTATTTCTGGTAGATTGAGAAATGTTAAGAACAGATAAGGCCTACTGAAATAATTCAGATTAAAGATTAATTAGGAATGTGACTATGGAATTAAAAGAGACAAATGAATGTTAGAGTTGTCCGGAGATCAAGTCTAGAAAACTTGGATGTGGAGTTAAATAGAACTTGTTCAGTGACTAGAAATGGTGATGTCAAAAGATAGATGTTTTGAACAAGGGGAGGATTAATAAAGGGGCAGATGAGGGAGGTGATGAGGTAGGTTTAAATATAGTATCTTGAATTGCCAAAAGCACATATATGGCCTCGTGTCTAGTAGACAGTTAGGAAGTACTAATTTGTGAGGGGATTGAAATAGAGAAATAGGCTTGGTATACATCTATAAAGGAAAATCATTAAACTTGTGGAAGCAAATGATATTCTAGAATTATTAGGGTGCTTATAGGGAAGAAAATAATATCTAAAACAAGTCTTAATGGATACCTATACTTAGAGAATGGGAAGACAAATGAAGTCCAAAGGAGATAGTCAAAGACTCAGTGTGTAATGAGACAGAAAGGACAAACATTTGTCATAAAAGCCAAGGAAAGAGACAGAGCTTAAAGAAAAAAAAAAAGAAAACAAAAGCAAGTTTAACCATGTCAAATGTTCATCTTGAACTGAGTAAGGGAAAGTAATATGTGAAAAGGTTACTGAACTTCTAGATGAAGACACTGTTAGTGAACAATCGTTCAAGAGGTCTTGTGGGGCAGAAGCCATAAAAGCAGGAAATTGTATTCTCATATCGATTTTTATTAAATTTGCATGTTCAATTTATGAGAATTTACCCAAGCATCCTTTAATTCAACAACACGTGCATTACTTTGGAAAAGGCTTACATTATATGCAAATGGAGAATAATTTGAAAATTGATATGCAAAGTTAAAACACATTTATTATATAGACCCACAGACACAGAAAACAAACTTATGGCTACCAAAGCAGAAAGAGCGGGAGGGATAAATTAGGAGTTTAGGATTAACATACATGCATCACTATATATAAAATAGATAACCAACAAATACCTACTATATAGCACAGAGAACTATACTCAATATTTTGTAATAACCTATAAGGGAAAAGAATCTGAAAAAGAATATACATATGTGTGTGTGTGTGTGTGTGTGTGTGTGTGTGTGTATGTAAAATTAATCACTTTGCTGTACACCTAAAATTAACACAACACTGTAAACCAACTATACATCAATAAAAAAATAAAATAAAAAGAACTAGATCTTAAACAATAAAAAACAAACAAAAAATACATTTATTTTATTTTTGCCTTTTGCCCCCCAAATTTTAGTTAAATTTATGCAAAAATGAATTTCATGATTTTTTTCCGATTATCTTTTTTTCTTCCTTATTAATATTTTCCTGGGATTCATCAAAATATGGGCATGATTTTACTATCCATTTTTAAATTTTTTCTGAGCATGAGGTAAATACCTGTTTTAAAATTCTTAGTTTAGATCGACTAGCTTGGTGTTTTAATTACACAGGCTCATTTCACTTTCTTTGGTTAGCCGTGCACATCTCTAATTTCAGTTGGAATATTGGCCACTCAGGATCACATTACTTTTCAGTGTCATTTGTATCAATTCTTTTTTGTTACGGAATTGTTTATACTAAATGCACTGGAAGCAGTGAAATCTTCAGCAAAGTGGCACCGGAAAGAGTTAATTTTCAAGGCTGAACTGTTCCCATAGTTCACACTGTAATTGCTGCTAATTATTTTTACGTTGTAATGAAGCAATAATGATCAAAAGCACAGGGTATTTCTTAGGGATTCATGACTGGATGGCTTTGCTTCAGGCCATTAACCCCAGTCATTAATTCCCCTGGAAATACTTTGTGCTGAGGTCATTATTGTTAGTAACAGAGCTGTATGAAAACATTTGCACACTCTCTATAGTAAAACTGTTGATTATTTTCTGCCCGTAAAGTTTTGTGATTGAGAAAACTAAGACTGATGAAGTTTGACCAAGAGAGAAAAATATTGTTCAGTGGAGAGGAATATGACATATATTTGACATATATGTAATATATCGTGTATATGTATATATTTATTTAAACACAATGCGGACAGATGAGCAAGCATTGTATCTTATTTTTTGTCCTTGGACCGTATAAACATATTTAATTTGTGAATATATTTTCAAATTTTTTTTATAATTTGTGAATATATTACATATCAGTTGAAGATTTTAAGGACTGCCATTCCTAATTATAGTTACATTCTCCATTACGAAAAACAAATATTGAGCAAATTTTCTTTCTCCTACTATACATCTGTTCCTCCTTTATACCACTTGGAGAATGAACATGAATAAAAATTTCTTTGAAAATTAATTCTCTATTCAGTAATAAACCAAAAATACACTTTTGTTTTCCCCATTATAATTTCCTTAAAATAATGACAGGTGGTGGGACTGTAATTATCACACTGGAAATGTTTTATTTTATTGTTTTTAATATGCTGTATGCACATCAATGTAGTTCTCACCAAAAGAGTAGCTACAATGTGAGATTTAAGACCGGGGAAAATTAAATAGCCAAACAACTTAAACTCTGTCTTAAAGTTCAGAGATCGTTCCTAATCAAAGGACTATAATTGAATCTTCTCTTTAAGTTAAGCTTCTTTAAGGGCAAGTGGTTGCCCTCAGAAAAAGGTTAGAGAAAAGGAGACACCAAATCGTTAAACTGGAATTGAGCAAAACTCAGTATATTCTGTCCTCCCTTTACTCCCTTGTAAATGAAGCTGTTTCTGTGATAGACCTCAGTCAGTCACTATTGAAGTTTAACTTCTGAAGAAAGATAATTTCCAACATTTATTAAAGTTTTTAATTTGTACTTTTAAGACCATTACAGATAATTGCTATTTAGTTATCTTTCATATTCTCCTATATTTAAAACTTATATAGTGAGGAAAATAAACAAAAGGGGAGGAATATAGCTAGGGAGGATTTCAGATATTTTCCCTATATAATTAACTCTATCCAATATAACTGAAAACATTAGGTACCATACAAATGTAAATTTTTAAAAATTAAGAAGGAAAAAAAACCCAACTTGAATAAAATTGTTTTAGGCTTAAATATGGCAGAAAGAAATATGGCAGAAAGCTGGTGATTCAATCTGTATTTCTCAGATAGGTGCAAATCAATGAAATGTGAATTAGTGGAAAGATCTATCCTCATTTTACAGATGAAAAAGCATGGTTCAAGTAACTAATTTAATTGAGGTAAATCACCTACAGAACAGCAGAACTAGGACTTAAATTACTCACAAGGCATATTTTTCTCCCTTGTTCCCCTTGGTTTTATTTATCACAGGGAAACATTCACTAGTCTGTCGTTTTTAAACACTTTCTATAGATACACAGATGTCAATAGCGAGACAATTCTTTTCAGTAGTTGGTGTGACGGTTAATCTTACGTGTCATCTTAGCTGGATCATGGTGCCCAGAGATTTAGTAAAACATAATTCTGGATATTTCTGTGAAGGTGTGTTTTGGATGGAGTTAAACTTTATGTCAGTGGATGTTGAGTAAAGCATGTTATTCGTCATAATATGGGTAAGCCTCATTCAATCAGGTGAAGGCATCACTAGTCTCTACAATCTCATGAACCAATTCCTTAAAAAAAAAATCTTTCTCGGGGCTTCCCTGGTGGCGCAGTGGTTGAGAGTCCGCCTGCCGATGCAGGGGACACGGGTTCGTGCCCCGGTCCGGGAAGATCCCACATGCCGCGGAGCGGCTGGGCCCGTGAGCCATGGCCGCTGAGCCTGCGCGTCCGGAGCCTGTGCTCGGCAACGGGAGAGGCCACAACAGTGAGAGGCCCGCGTACCGCAAAAAAAAAAAAAAAAAAAAAAAAATCTTTCTCTCTCTAGCCCTATGTGTATCTACATAGATACACATCCTATTGGTTATGTTTTCCTGGAGAATCTTGACTAATACAGATGGGAATAAAAAAGAAATAGGAAATATTGTGATGAACCAAATGTATATGGAAAGAAATACAGATATGGAGGACATAGTATGAATCTGAAAATATCTTTGAGTGGAGTTTCAAAGGGATCCCTACCCTTTCCCTAAACTCACTGCACCCGTACCTCTCCCTTCTCAGGTCCCCCTCTCAGGTCCTCACTCTTTTTTGTTTGTTGTTTGTTTTTGCGGTACGCGGGCCTCTCACTGTTGTGGCCTCTCCCGTTGCCGAGCACAGGCTCCGGACGCGCAGGCTCAGTGGCCATGGCTCACGGGCCCAGCCGCTCCGCCGCATGTGGGATCTTCCTGGACTGGGGCACGAACCCGTGTCCCCTGCATTGGCAGGCGGACTCTCAACCACTGCGCCACCAGGGAAGCCCTAGTGATATTTTATTTATGCTTTCTTGCACAGTGAAACTCTGAAACCATTTATATTTGATATACCTAAACTCTGATTTCCCTTAGAAAATCTAGGTTCATATGTAGTTTAAGATTAAAAAATACTTAGGAAACTCTCTTTCCAAACTAATTTCTTTTTAAATTTTTATTGGAGTATAGTTGATTTATAATGTTGTGTTAGTTTCAGGTGTACAGCAAAGTGAATCCGTTATACATATATATATATCCAGTCTTTTTCAGATTCTTTTCCCTTATAGGTTATTACAAATTATTGAGTATAGTTCTCTGTGCTGTATAGTAGGTGTTTGTTGATTATCTATTTTGTATATAGTGGTGTGTATATGTTAATCCTAAACTCCTAATTTATCCCTCCCCCGCTTCCCCCTTTGGTAACCCTAAGTTTGTTTCATACATCTGTAACTCTATTTCTGTTTTGTAGACAAGTCAGACAGAGGAAGACAAACATCATATGATATTGCATATGTGTGGAATCTAAAAAAGGTACAAATGAACTTATCTGCAAAACAGAAATAGAGTTACAGATGCAGAATAATTTTTGAGCAGGATATATATGAATGAATTTGTGTGTATGTGTATATATGGAAATAATAATTAGCTAAACAGATAAATGTGGAGGCTGGGAAAAATATATCCTTTGTGATATGTATTTCACAAAGACTTCTATTTTCTATAATATTAATTTGCTGTAGAAAGAAAAAAACCCTGAAAACCTCTCAATAACATATCATCTCTCCCAGAGGCTTCATATTATTTCAATTACATGTAATTATATACACAGGTATATGTGTATATATACATTTTTATATATATATATATATATATATATATATATAATTTCATGTTTATATGCAGGGTTGCCTATTTGCAATGAGATTCATTTCATACCTTACTGTTTTAACAGACCACCCACACATGCTTTAGGAGTACTCATGCCTACATAGCCGCTTAAGGTTCTTTCTCCTGTAACAGTCTCAATGGCGGGAGGTGGTTTCCTCAAAAACAGAGCATCGTGGGCAAGGGGGTTTGTTTGGAATGGCAGCATGTAGAAGAGAGTCAGTGTCCCCTATCCCTGGACTCAGCAATGAGTAAAGATGACTCCTTCTTTTGGAGAGAAATGATACTTGTTATTCCTTGTATTTAATCTGTTATATTGCTAAACTGTATCTCTATAATATCATTTCCAGCAGTGGCAAGGAGGGAGATAAATGGAAAAGAAGGCAAGAACTCAGGAGGAATGATAGCGTATTCTTTTTGCCATAGATGTTTACCGCTAATTTTGCCAGCATAGAATGTTTTATGTATTTAAGGGGAGATACCTTCACACCCACATCTGTGGGACAGAGATAGGGAAACGGTTCGCAATTTTAGACAGTTACTTTGGATGCTGCCTCCTGGCCTTCCTTCTCTGAAATCTCTCCTGTATTATAGCATTTTCAGGATGAAAGGTAGGAAAGAACCTTCTCCTTAGGAATAAATACAAATGAACACTAAAAGTCTGCAGATAGATTCCCCCTCTACAATTATTTCACAGAATAGAAAAGTGGCAGGGCTCATCTTCATTATTTTATTTTGTGTAGTGCCTTTCACAAGAAGAGCTCAAGTTGATAATTTGATGATGAGTTATGATGATGATCAATTAAAAGTGAAGTATTATTCATGATAATTGAGGGCTTAAAATGAAAAGTTTTCATTTCAGAGTGGTGCCAAAAGCAAAATTTTACATAAATAGTATTATCCATCATTAGCTTAACATGCAGGCATTCTTTCCTATGAGAACAATTTTTAAGTAATATTTGTTGATTGCTATTCCATTTCCAAATGGAACAAAACCATCCATAATTCTACCACCCCAAAATAAAATGCTTTTTTCCAAATTTACATATTTGTACATAATAAAAATGGTACTGTGAAATCATACAACTCTTTTAGACTTCATTTAGTGGAATAATACTGTTCAATACAGAATATGAAAACCCTTCTACTAACATATTTGCAAAGATGCTACAGTGAGGGAAATTCTGTTATCCTATTAATGCCTAAATTGTCATTATAAAATATAGTCTCACAGATATATACTTACTTCTTTAGAGAGATCTCTGCCTCCCTTCATCCAACTTTCCCTAGTACTACATTCCTGCAAAATTCTTGCTGAAATTCTAAGAATATCTTACGTTTATGTTTTATAATGTCTGTAGTACTTTCACACTTATTATCTCATTTTTCTATGTTTCTGTGTGTCATTAAGATAACAACAGACAATTATCTCCTATTTTACAGATGTATAAATTAAGCCTCATACAGATTTGCTGAAATTTTCACAAGTAAAATGGTAGTAGTTGAGCCAGGACTAAAACCTAAATTTCTGGTTTGCAAAAAGGTCGTATGTTGTATCATAGAGTCCTAAACATATTCATATTAACAATCATCATCAGTGGCTTAAAACTTGGAGCAGAATTTTAAAATGGCCCATTATCTGGGGCCACTGTTACATCCCTTTGGTTCATCTGTTTCATTGGCCACTATCGGACTTTCTTTAGTTCCAGGACACTTGATCAATGCCCACCATGTATGTGTCACCATTTTAGTGCCCCAAATGAGTATTACAGTATGAGTAACTTCTCCCTTCCAAGTTAAATACAGTCATTTATTTTCTTACACATCCATTTATTCAGTGCAGCAAAGGTTCCAGCAGTAGGCCCTAAGCTGAATAACCATTGGAAATGCAAACAAGTCAGAGAATGAATGGGCTAAGTTTATAGGAAGTAGGTGGACACCAAGGGTCAGAAGGGGAGAAGAAAGAGTATACGTTGGGAAGGGCAATTTGATTGTCACATTAATTCAAAACCATATGCTTCTTAACTCCTTTGGACAATGTCTAGATATGAATTCCCAATTCAATGAACCAAATCCTGCTCACTGTAATACCTGGTTATCCTCAGATTGTCCTTTGGCCCGTTTCTTTTAGAACAATGCAAGAGCCTTGGTGGTGGAGACCATAATAAAAGTGAATCAAATAAAATGCTTCATCAGTAGGGTTCCCGTTTAAAATTAAGATTACAAGTTTTGTGTCTAGGCAACAGGGTGTAATACCAGAAGAGAAAGTTATTTCTCATCATCAACTTCAACATCTGGATTCCAGAAAGTAAAGACAAGTGGGGATAGATAAGGCACAAAAGTCAATAAAATGTCCTGCCAGCAGTTCTCAACAAAGAAATTTCGAGTAGTTGATCTACCCTCTGGGTGGTGGTTATAGGACTAAAAGTGAACCCATCTTGAGAGTGAATGAGGAAAAACACTGTAGCCTCATCAGAGAGGGAACTTTTATTTATTATTATTTTTTAATTTTTAAAAAATTTTTCTTATTGGAGTATAATTGCTTTATAATGGTGTGTTAGTTTCTGCTTTATAACAAAGTGAATCAGTTATACCTATACATATGTTCCCATATCTCTCCCCTCTTGCAACTCCCTCCCTCCCACCCTCCCTATCCCACCCGTCTAGGTGGTCACAGCACCAAGCTGATCTCCCTGTGCTCTGCGGCTGCTTCCCACTAGCTATCTATTTTACGTTTGGTAGTGTATATATGTCCATGCCACTCTCTCGCTTTGTCACAGCTTACCCTTCCCCCTCCCCATATCCTCAAGTCCATTCTCTAGTAGGTCTGTGTCTTTATTCCCGTCTTACCCCTAGGTTCTTCATGACCTTTTTTTTTTCTTAAATTCCATATATATGTGTTAGCATACGGTATTTGTCTTTCTCTTTCTGACTTACTTCACTCTGTATGACAGACTCTAGGTCTATCCACCTCATTACAAATAGCTCAATTTCGTTTCTTTTTATGGCTGAGTAATATTCCATTGTATATATGTGCCACATCTTTTTTATCCATTCATCCGATGATGGACACTTAGGTTTTTCCATCTCTGGGCTATTGTAAATAGAGCTGCAATGAACATTTTGGTACATGACTCTTTTTGAAGAGAGGAAACTTTTAAAAGACTATTGAAGTACAGTTGACTTATATTACTTTCAGGTTACAACATAGTGGTTCAAAATTTTTATAGATTATACATCATACAAAGTGGTTATAAATATTGATTATATTCCCTGTGCTGTATATTACATACAGTAACTTATTTTATAGTTGGTAGTTTGTAGCCCTTAATCCCCTTCATCTATTTTGCCCCTACCCCTGTCCCTCTCCCTGTGGTTATCACTAGTTGTTCTCTGTATCTGTGAGTCTGTTTTATTTGTTCATTTGTTTTGTTTTTTAAACTCCACATATATGTGAAAACATACAGTATTTGACTTTCTCTGACTTATTTCACTAAGCATAATACCCTCCAGGTCCATCCATGTTGCTGCAAAGAGCAAGATTTCATTCTTTTTATGGCTCAGTAATATTCCATTATATATATATATATATATATATATATATATATACACACACACACACACCATGTCTTCTTTATCCATTCATCTGTTGATGGGCACTTAGGTTGCTTCCATATCTTGCCTACTGTAAATAATGCTTCTGTGAACATTGGGGTGCGTGTATCTTTTTGAACTAGTGTTTTTGTTTTCTTCACATAAATACCCAGGAGGGGAATTGTTGGATCATATGGTAGTTCTATTTTTAATTTTTTGAGGAACCTCCACACAGTTTTCCAGAATGGCTGTGTCAATTTACATTCCCACCAACTGGGTGCTAAGGTTCCTTTTTCTCCACATCCTTGCCAAGACTTGTTATTTCTTGTCTTTTTGATGATAGCCAATCTGACATGTGTGAGGTGATATTTCATTGTGACTTTGATTTGCATTTCCCTGATGATTAGTAATGTTGAGCATCTTTTCATGTACCTGTTGGCCATCTGTATGTCTTCTTTGGAAAAATGCCTATTCGGTCCTGAGAAGGAGAATTTTATGTTTTAGAGCAAAGGTGAGTTATGGGCGTAAGTGATTTTACTCACTGTCTCTATTCTAGTGTGGTCTGAGAATTTTCTGTTCATTGGGAGTTAGGTGTTTAACTCTGGGCAAGACACCGTGCCAAGCTTCTAGGGAATATAATTTGAATAAGGCAAATCCCTTGAATTTAAATATAGGTGCTTAGACTCTATTAAATGCCAAAAAATGATTAAATTGAGAATCAAAACAGGAAAATACATATGGAGAACTCAGGGGACAACAAACATGAAAATGGTAAACTTTAAGCTGGCCACTCAAGGGAGGATCAACTTTATCAGCTAGATTTCTGGGTTGCGGCACATTGACCCCCTGCATTAATTATTTTTACTATACTGAGATTTGAGTAAAACTCTCAAATTATATGAAAGGCAACTATAAAAATAACTCTACGAAATATGACATTGAGTCTATTGTAGAGAGTCATCAATGATTGTGTTCTTTATAACATAGGATCCTGAGAGACACTGCTGTCTAGACTTAGTTCCAGAAATATTTCTGCTTAATAATTGGTTTTGTTGTATGGACTCTCTAAATTGTGCAACTGACCAGATTTTAATTTTAACACAGTTTGTTAAAAAGGAAGTGTGTGGCCCAGGCATAGTTCTGCTTCATTTGATAGTCCTGTTCTTGTTCTTCTTTATTCTTTTGCCTGTGCTTCAGTCTGCTTACTACATTTCATGTATCTTGCCCTTAATCATCTCTAGATGAAGTAGGGTCAACATGGCTTCAGGAAAAATGAAAATTAAAATGGTGAAAATATAGTTTCAAAGTATAGTTTTAGCAGAGAGATAACCAGAATTCTGAACACAGATGCTGTTTGTAAGAGTCTGTAATGCCCTCTGAAATATAACATGTTTGAAGAAGCACTGTTCTTACGGTAGTGGATCTGGAAAAGAGTAGATTCAGGTTTGGGGTTTGGAGGATACTACTGAACCAAGGAAATGTTGAATTACTTGAGGATTTTCAACCCAGTGTCTTCATGCAGATTAGAAGAAAGATATTTCTTAGTGTCTCAGGTTGCAGTAAGAGAGCCAAGATGATAGCAGTATGTACTAGTTTCCTAGAGCTTCCATAACAAAGTGTCACAAGTTGGGTAGCTTAAGACAGCAGAAGTACGTCAGTTCCCAGTTCTGGAGGCTAGATGTCTGAAATCAAGATGTCTCTGCAGAACCATGCTCCAATTGAAGGCTCTAAGAAGGATCCTTCCCTGACTCTTCCCAGCCTCTGCTGGTTGGCATTCCTTGGTTTGTAAACACATCACTCAAACACCTGTCTCCATCTTCACATGGCATTCTTCCCTATGAATGTGTCCAAATTTTCCTCTGATTTCCAGGTCCACTACTGTGAGGATAGTACTTCTCCAGAAGCAAGCAAAAATTTTATGTTTTAAAGGTTGCTTACAGAATTTTACAAACAACATCTGAATTCAGAATTTTGGTTATCTCTACGTTAAGATCTTCCCTACTTTTTTTTTTTAAGGCCCACTGTAATTCCCTATGATCTCATCTTAACTTGAGTCTACAAAGACCCTATCTCCAAATAAGGTCACATTTAATTCAACCCACAATACGTAGTAACAACAGTAATAATACAGCAAAAATTATACTACAAACCAGGTTTTGGCCTCCTTCTCCAATAAGTCTTGTTACAGTTCCCTACTACTCAGCTCAAGTAGTTGTAGTTTATTTTTCCACTTTCAGTGATACCTGCTCTGTCGCTGTACTTGTACCTGAATTCTCCCTCACTGTATAGCTCCTTCAGATGAATGATTCATTGGCTGAAACAATCAGATGATTATTTCAGCTGCTAAAAATCTTGCTCCTTCAAGATGAGCCACGCTGGACTCCAGTAAGCAAGTGATACTACATTTCCTCATAGACTCAAGCTCCTGTAGACAGAGGATCCCATACAAGCCACCTGACTTAAGGAAAGCAAGGAGTATTCGTTGACCCCTGTTCGAGTATGAAACATTTATCAACTTAACATGCATGGAATTCGGAGCTAGATTGAGATGAGTTCAAACTCGGATTCTGCAAATACTGGGGCAGAATATTCTACCTGGGCTTGGAGAGGCACAACCGTGTGTAAAACTGAGTCCCACTATTCCTGACACTCCAAAGCTTGAAGTGAAAAAACAGTGAGCTCTATGACTCTCCTAGGAAACACCAGTTCATCAAAAGAAATAAATCTTATTTACATACAACTCTAGAGTAATTCAACAAAATATACATCCTGGTTTTGCCACTCTTGAGATGTGTGAACTCACACACTAATTCAACCCCTAAAATAAAATTCATTTATGTATAACATGAAGGAGAAAACAGCGGTTGTTAAGAATCCACCTGCCAATGCCGGGGACATGGGTTTGAGCCCTGGACCGGGAAGATGCCACATGCAGCGGAGCAACTAAACCTGTGCACCACAGCTACTGAGCCTGCACTCTGGAGCCCATGAGCCACAAGTGCTGAGCCCACATGCCACAACTACTGAAGCCCGTGAGCCACAACTACTGAGCCCACATGCCATAACTACTGAAGCCCATGCGCCTATAGTCCGAGCTCTGCAACAAGAGAGGCCACCGCAGTGAGAAGGCCGTGCACCGCAGCGAAGAGTAGCCCCCGCTTGCCTCAACTAGAGAAAGCCCGCATGAAGTAACGAAGACCCAATGCAGCCAAAAATAAATAAATTTATGAAAAAACAAACAAACAAAAACAACATATTCAAGTGATGATCAATATGCCTTGTTTGTAACTTATAAATAATGATAACATACTTGCAATGGTTTGGTTTTTTGTTTGTTTTTAATTTTAATTTAAATAAGACTTTAAATAAGACTAAGTATCTATTCATTCACACTTGAAAGTAGATGATCTACCAGAACTCATTTTGGGATTGGGGGAGGAAGGTGGGAAGAAGAAAGCAAACCTTTCAGAGTAGGGACCATTTAAACATCACTGCACTGTTTGGATAAAATATGACAATAAAAGGAAAATGACATACTAGTAAATGTTTATTTCCTTATAATTTCCCCTTTCTAATGGATATCGATCTTCAACTACCATAAGCTGAATTTAGTACCCAATAAGAATGCTACAACCCTTTTCATATTATCACCAACACAAGTGGACTGCAGAATTTACATATCTTGAAGTTTAGAATGTTTCCTGCTTTGTGAAATCAGGATAAAATCTGCTTTCATTGGTAAATTTAGGGTATTAGGGTCAAGGCAAGTGGAGACTCAGAATGACAGCTTCTGAAGAGTTAAACATATATTTCTTTAAGATAACTAATCCAGGCATGTGCGCTTGGGAAACATTGGAAAATGTCATGGTAATATTGCTGTACACTTCCCTAACGTGGAATTCTTATATTTTTAGTAACCTCCTCAAAAATATTTTCCTTCTGTAATTGGCATTATTTCTATTTTCTGTCCTGTGTTTTATCCAAAAAATATCAGCCTAGTTTCATCTTCTTTTATGAAAGTGTGCTACATTTTGAGCACATGAGATCTGTCTATCTGCACTTTTTTTTTTTACCCTTTTACTCTTAAATGCTTCAAGGGTATATTTCCTAAGAATAATAATATTCTTTCATAACCACTGTACAGTTTAAACTTTTAGGGGATTTAATATTGACTCACTCTCCATGTTTTCTTGTCTACATATTCCAATTTTGTCAATGACATTCTTTATGGCAGCTTTTTCCCCTCCAACCTAAGATCCAGTCCAAAATCACAGGTTGCATGTAGTTTCCTTTAATCTGGAACATTCCTCAGCTGTTGTCTTTCATGACAGTAACATTCTGGAAGAATTCAGACCCTCTCTTTTCTTTCTTTTTTTAAATTTTAACATCTTGATTGGAGTATAATTGCTTTACAATGGTGTGTTAGCTTCTGCTTTATAACAAAGTGAATCAGTTATGTATATACATATGTTCCCATATCTCTTGCCTCTTGTGTCTCCCTCCCTCCCACCCTCCATACCCCACCCCTCTAGGTGGTCACAAAGCACCAAGCTGATCTCCCTGTGCTATGCGGCTGCTTCCCACTAGCTATCTATTTTACGTTTGGTAGTGTATATATGTCCATGCCACTCTCTCACTTTGTCACAGCTTACCCTTCCCCCTCCCCATATCCTCAAGTCCATTCTCTAGTAGGTCTGTGTCTTTATTCCCATTTTGCCCCTAGGTTCTTCATGACCGTTTTTTTTTTTTTCTTTTTCTTAGATTCCATATATATGTGTTAGCATATGGTATTTGTTTTTCTCTTTCTGACTTACTTCACTCTGTATGACAGACTGTAGGTCCATCCACCTCACTACAAATAACTCAATTTCGTTTCTTTTTATGGCTGAGTAATATTCCATTGTATATATGTGCCAGATCTTCTTTATCCATTCATCTGTTGATGGGCACTTAGGTTGCTTCCATGTCCTGGCTATTGTAAATAGAGCTGCAATGAACATTTTGGTACATGACTCTTTTCGAATTATGGTTTTCTCAGGGTATATGCCCAGTAGTGGGATTGCTGGGTCATATGGTAGTTCTATTTTTAGTTTTTTAAGGAACCTCCATACTGTTCTCCATAGTGACTGTATCAATTTACATTCCCACCAACAGTGCAACAGGGTTCCCTTTCTTTTCATTTTAATAATGTGTCTTAATGGTTTTGTCAGAACTTTCTTCACATTTAGTTTCACATTTAGATGTGCATCCTGGCTCTAAATTCTATGTAAAAGTTTGTGCACTATTCAAGGTGTCATATTAGGAAGTGCACCTATGTCTCTCTGTCCCTCAATGGTGATGGCAATTTGGATCAACATAGCAAATACTGTCTTGTTTCTCCACTGTAAAGTTACCATATTTCCCTTTGCATCTTAAAAGCAATCTGTAGGGAGACCCTCTAAGACCATGGAAATTCTGCTCTTCATCAAAAAATCCCCCTCCATACTTAACTGAAAAAAATACTTTTTATGATGAGTGCAAAATGATGATTTTCTAACTCCTGTACTTTCTCTACATTTATTGATCAGCATTCTACTTTAAAGAAGAGCCCTCTCTTCTTTTTCCTTATTTACTTACTTATTGATTATCAGTATGGATACATTTGTTTCTATTTATAATTCATTACTCTACCTGCTTAATTACCTTGTTCCAGGCTTGGTTAGTGGGATCACCTTCAAGCTGGTGATGGTGTCCTTTTAATAGGTCATCATTTCTTTTTGCACATTTTTACTTTCTTGCATAGTAAATTATTCCAGACTCAACCTAGCCTGTTCTAGACCATAAATTGGTAACTTATCTGAAGATTCCTGTTTAATTTTTCATGGGGAGTGGTATAGAGGTGTGTGGGTTCTACATGTGCTTGTTGCCACTGGAGTTTCTCTATGTATTGGCTTTGCAACAGACAGAAGTAGTATTTATACCGTAAATTCATACTGATACTTCTAACTTCAATCCACCTCAACATTATTCTTCCTTCCCTCCTTGCCCCCCTGCCATATTTATATTTCCCTTCATCTATAGTAGGGACCCTGGCTCTCAGCAATAACAGTACACTTATTCATTTGCTCAAACCTACAAATCCTGTGTAATAATCTGAGAATTGTTTCATCCATACTAGTACAAAAGGAAGTCTACTAAAAAAGTTCAGTATTTCTTTGCATTTCCACCCAAATCCCAATATCCCACCCCTGGACTGAGGGTACATAGTCACATACTGTGTTCTAAAGTTACTTTGATTAAATTTTTTGTTTGGTTTACCTTTATCTCTCTGATGTGATATTGAAATACAGTTGAGTTCATCTGTTTTAATTTTAGTTTTTTAAATTCTCATTGTCGTTGACTTATTTTAAATTTTTGAATATGTAAAACATTAACATGCTCCCAAGAGTCAAATCCATATAAAAAGCTACACTCAGAAAAGTGTAACTCCCTCTTTTTTTCTTCTCCTTTCCACTCATACCTCGCCTGTAATAATTTCATAGTTTTCTAGTTTATCTTTCTTATATTTTTTCTTCGAAGAGCAGATATATGCATGCTTATTTACATATATATTTTTTCTTTTGCCTTTAAAAAAATTTAACAATATATTTTTAGGGGGAAAAGTTATCATTTTTTAAAGATGACAATATCAGCTACATGGAATGTGTATGTAATAGTATAGAATAATATACAAAAAGGAGAATGAGTCCACAGTGGAGAAGCATTGCATTCTCATGTTGAGGACAGTAAGGTAACTCCTGTCATTCCATCAGGTACAGCCTGTGCCAGGCCACATTAAACTACATGCTTCCCTCAACTTCCCACTGCAAGACTAAAAATTCATCTTTTCCCTTTTGCCTCCTATTCTCTGTGGAAAGACTGTCCCGTCTCTTAAAACTAGTCTTTAAGAATTTGTTTCTTCCATTTCATTCTGGCTTTCCTTCTTGTCAATATGGTTTTTTCCATTAGATTATTTTCCTCATAATAGAAGTGTTTCTCACCATATTCCATGTCTTAATTACCTCCATTATCCTCTGTCTCCTTCTGGACATCTCAGCATTTCACTCTCACCCTTTATTGTAAAACTTCTCAGACAAAAGGTTTAAGGTTCATAGACTCTTCCCTATCTTCCATTCACTCTGTAATTCATTTCAGTATTAATTCTTCCCCACCACTCAAATCATTTTTCAATTTTCCTTTCTAAGTCGTTGATGATGACACTGATGACCATTACCTCTTTGCTACTCAAAGTATCGTCAAAGCACCAGAATAAACAGCATTACTTAGGAGTTTATTAGAAATGTAGCACGGATACAAGGGAAGGATAAATAGAGCTTGGTGGAAGAACTGTCAATGTATTTGGCAGTCTTTAACCCGCCAATGTCCAATTTAGAAGGAGAGAAATAAAGGAATCAGAAGAGCACATTCCTTCTATTTAAGATAGTTCCCAAAGTTGAGCGCTCCAGCTTATGCCTACATTCCAAGTCACATGGTCACCTATATTGGAGAGTTTGGAAAATGTAGTTTTTCTTCCAGGTGGCCACATGCATAGCTAAAAATTGAGATTCTATTAATTTTTTTTTTTAAAAGGGGGTGAGAGAATCAAAATTCAGGACAACTAACAATATCAATGTTAAACTGTCCAAAATGGAAAGCTTTAATTTCCTTCTTCACACATTTCAAAACAAAATTTTTCCTATCCCAATCTTTCCCATCTCAGAAATTTGCATTGTTACTCAAGCCTGTTATTCATCCTTGATTATTTCCTTTCTCTCACCTCTCCCAATTTATCATGAAGTCCTACTCATATTTTATATATTTCTATGTCTATGTCATTCCATCTCCACAGCTGCCTTCTCACTCCAAGCCAGTGACATCTCTCTTTGGTTCTCTGTAATTCTCTTCTACTTGGTCTCACTGCCCACACATTTGTTTACCTCCCATTCATTCTCCATAGAAATGTCAGAGTGATCTTTTAAACATGGGAATCATATCATTCCTTCATTTAAAAATCCCATTTCAGGCAGGATAAAATCCAAAAACCTCCGATTTGAGTTCTCTGATTTGTTTCCTTTCCCACCTCATCTTGTGTATTACTGTCCTTCTTATTGGCCAGACTTCAGCCCTGTAGGCTTTTTGTTGTTGTTCTGTTTCTCAGAGATACAGGACACTTTTATTTGAGTTTATTATTCTCCGTGCTTAATAAAGTGATTTTTATTTGTTTCTTTTTCTTTTTCTCTTTTTAGCACTCTGCATGATGAGATCCTTCTCATCTTATTGGTGCTTCATCTTAAAGGACCTCAAATGAACTTCTCAGAAATGCCTTTCTGGACCAACATCTCTAAAACAGTTTACTCTAGAATTAGTCTATATCGTAGCAGCCTTTGGATATCTTTTGGACATTTATCTGATCTATAATTATTTCATGTATTGATTTATTATTTTACTGTTCATCTCATCCTATCTATAAGGCAGAGTCCTCATCTGTCTTGTTTCCACTTTATCTACAACACTTAGCACAGTGTTTAGCATATAGAGAGGCTCAATAAATATTTTCTGAGTGAATAAATAAATGATTGAATGCCTGTTCTTCTAAAACAACTCCCAGTTAAGACAACTATTGTGTGGCTTTAGTCAAAACTTACTCTGGAGTAGCTGGACATTTGCAAGTTGACGAAGATAGGCTTCAGTCACTCATAATCCTTTTCTTTAATTAATTAATTTATTAATTAAAGACTGCACAGAAGGCCCTAATATTAATATTACTATTAGGGTTCTCTTTGCAATATTAATATTAATAAATATTAACATGAAGTGTATAGGCATTTCTGAAAATTGTTTCCGACTGATAGCATCTCGTCTCATTTTTCTATCACACCTGTAATACTTTCCTTCTCCTACAATCCTACCCCCTTCTCCTCCTATATTCTAAGTAGAACAACAAGCCACTCAGGAAGCACATTTTTACTCAACACTAGTGCTTCTGGATGAACTGTAAAAATGTCATTGCAACATTTTCCAGATTATCTCAACTTTACAAAAAGAGGAAAAGAATGGTTTTTAAATAAATATTACTAATTATATTTTTTTCTTGAGGTTTCTTGATACTTATTTCCTAAATGTCCTGTCAAAAATTTAAAACTGAAAATGCCATCTAGTGAGGGTTATACTACATTAAATAATAAAAACCTTTACCATAGTTCTTACCTTATAAAACAATGATTTTTATAATTAAAGACATGTGTTGTTTCCTTCTTTAAAGATAGTTAGATGATAGTTGATTTAGGATATCTGCCAAGGTTATTTGAAACTGTATAATTTAAGCTAAAGAAATTTTCCGAGCAGAATATGGTTTATCAGAAGTTAAATTAGGGAAAAAATTCACAAATCAAGTTTTCTTTCACTTAAGCTTTCAGACCTAGCTAAGAAACACCCAAGTCTTGACAGTTCAGGATGAGGGGTTTTCTTACCAACAGTACTGCTTTTCTGTGCCTTGTAATAATTTTTTTAAAAGGAGGTAAAGACAGTGCTCTATCATCAAACTCTCCTATTCTATATAAAAACTTAGTCAAATATATTTTCTTCTCTCTTTTGAGAAAAATAATACATTTTTGCTGAGTCATTTCAAACTAAGTATTAGTTTTGTTTATAGACATACTTTTAATTACAAGATATTAATGACAATCTCAGCTCTACAAAACTATGTAAAGGTGTATGATCAAGACCTGATACTGCTTTGTTAATTAATTTTCTGTGATAAGCTTACAAATGGATATATTTCTCCACGGCATGTTGATTCTACATAGTAGGCCATCCTTCCATCATACCTGTACAACTTTTAACCAAGCTTTTTCATGCTCCCTAAGTTTCTACTATTAAATTTTTTAATTTAACCACTTATTGACAACACATTCTGAGCTGGATCAAATTATGATACTATTCCTAAATAAGCAGCAGACTGGTTATGAAATCATATCTATTTCAGTCATTATGTAAGAATTAAATGGTAGAGATTATGATTCTGCTATTAAAAGTATACTTTAATTACTTTTTTTCTATTATGGACTAGAATACTGTTATATATTTGAATGAGAAACAGGTAAACCAAAATCAAAGACCAATAATTTTTTCTCTTATGATGAAAGTGAAATTGAGTAAGGAGTTTTGTTCTGAGCATTTTCTTACTTTTCAATCATATATACATATATATACAGCATACTTTTGTAAATCTAAATCCAGGAGTGAGGGTCTTTTCGTACTGGGCTCATGCTTTAATCTTCTATGCTCTAATATTTCATGTCAAGAGTGAAACATTTTAAAGGAAATTGAGGGCTGCCAAAAAAGTTTATGATTGCCTATTCAAGATAATAATTATTATGAAATATATTGAGAGGAAAAAAATCTTTAGCTTCAATATGAATATCCATACCAATACATAAATGTACGTACATCAAATTAAGTCTCTCATTTCTTTGAGAAATAGCCTAAAGCATATATCAGGTTAAATTACAGCACAGACCTCTAAAGAAATGTGAGAATTAACATTACGGTTTGTCATGGAGCTACCCTATTAGGAAATATAAAATATACTGGGTTGGCCAAAAAGTGCCTTCGGTTTTTAAGTAAAAATAAAAGACACATTTTTCATTTTCACCAAGAACTTTATTGAACAACGTATTTACCCTTTTGTTCCAGGATCTTCTGCCATTTTTCCGACAACTTCATAATTCCATCTTCTGAAAACTTTTTATTTTTTTGAGCAAAGAACTCTTCCTGGTGCCTTTTACAGTTTTCCAGGGAATTGAAATTTTTTCCATTAAGAGAATTTTTTAAAGACATAAGTAAATAGAAATTTGAAGGTACAATGTCTGATGAATATGGATGAATCAGAACATCCCAGCCAAGCTGTAACAGTTTTTGCCTTGTCATCAAATAAACATGTGGTCTTATGGTATCCTAATGGAAGATTATGAGTTTTCTGTTGGCTAATTCTGGATGCTTTTCATCGAGTGCTGCTTTCATCTGGTCTAATTGGGAGCAGTACTTGTTGGAATTAGTCATTTGCTATCCCAGAAAGAGCTCATAATAGAGGACTCCCTTATCCCACCATATACACAACATCACTTTCTTTGGATGAAGACTGGCGTTTGGTGTGGCTGGTGGTGGTACCCTTCACTTGCCCCATGATCTCGTCTGTTCCACGTTATTGTACAGTATCCACTTTTCATAACCCATCACAATGTGTTTTAAAAATGGAAGGTTTTCATTACTTTTAAGTAGAGAATCGCATGCGGAAATACGGTCAAGGTTTTTTTCACTTATGTGGAACCCAAACATCAAAGCGATTAACATAACCAAACTGGTGCAAATGATTTTCAACCCTTGATTTGGATATTTTGAGTATATTGGCTATCTCCCACGTGGTATAACATTGATTGTTCTCAATTAATGTCTCGATTTTATCGCTATCAACTTCAACTGGTCTACCAGACCATGGAGCATCGTCCAGCGAGAAATCTCCAGCACGAAACTTCGCAAACCACTTTTGACATGTTTGATCAGTCACAGCACCTTCTCCATACTCTGCAGAAATCTTTTTCTGCATTTCAGTTGCGTCTTTACCTTTCTAAAAATAATAAAGCATAACGTGCTGAAAACGTTGCTTCTTTTCTTCCATCTTCAACATTAAAATGGCTACACAAAAATTCACCAATTTTGATGTCTTTTTTTAAATGCACACTGATATGACAGCTGTCACATACAATCTAACAAAATTGTGTCGAATAAAGTTAAAGACAACCAAGTGCTACTAGAACCATCTTACGGGAAAAAAATGAATGAACGTTTTGGCCGAACCAATAGCCTTTTTTTTTTTTTTTTTTTTTTTGGTACACGGGCCTCTCTCACTGTTGTGGCTTCTCCCGTTGTGGAGCACAGGCTCCGGACATGCAGGCTCAGCGGCCGTGGCTCACGGGCCCAGCCGCTCCGTGGCATGTGGGATCTTCCTGGACCGGGGCACGAACCCGTGTCCCCTGCAACGGCAGGCGGACTCTCAACCACTGCGCCACCAGGGAAGCCCCCAATAGCATTTCTAATTGTAACGACATTTTAAAAAATGGAGTTGGCTCTCATGGAGGTTGAGAAGTCCCAGTGAGCAAGTTCAAGACTCAGGAGAGCTGATGGTACAGTCCGAGTTCAAGTCCATGGCAGAGGAAGAGCAATGTCCTAGGCTGACAACACTAAGGCAGAGAGAAAGCAATTTCTCCCTTAGTCAGCCTTTTTGTTCTATTTATGCCTTGAATGGTTGTATGAGGCCCACCTATATTGGGCAGGGCAATCTGCTTTACTCAGTCTACCAATTCGAATGTTAAACTCTTCTAGAAATACCCTCATAGACATACCCCGAATAATGTTTGATGAAATTTCAAGGTATCTTGTGACCCAGTCAAGTTACACATAAAATTAACCATTACAAGCCCACCTTGTAAATTTGGCACCCATATGCATCTCTTTAAACCATATTTAATCTCCAAATAAAGATAATAGCAGGATCATAATTCCACCTAACATGATACAACTATCATACATAGAACTGAAAACACAGTAACTCCTTCCCCAGAAGAGGAGGTAAAGTCCTTGAGTGATGTTTACCCTTCTCCATGATATCCCACAATTAAAATGCAATGGCGTTATACCCTGAGAAAACTATAATTTACAAAGAGTCATGTACCACAATGTTCATTGCAACTCTATTTACAATAACCAGGACATGGAAGCAACCTAAGTGTCCATCGACAGATGAATGGATAAAGGAGATGTGGCACATATATACAATGCAATATTACTCAGCTATAAAAAGAAACGAAATTGAGTTATTTGTAGTGAGGTGGATGGATCTTGAGTCTGTCATACAGAGTGAAGTCAGAAAGACAAAAAAAAAACAATGTATGCTAACACATATATATGGAATCCAAAAAAAAAAAAAAGAGGTGCTGAAGAACCTAGGGGCAGGACAGGAATAAAGATACAGGTGTAGAGAATGGACTTGAGGACATGAGGAGGACTTGAGGTAAGTTGGGACAAAGTGAAAGAGTGGCATGGACATATATACACTACCAAATGTAAAATAGATAGCTAGTGGGAAGCAGCCGCATAGCACAGGGAGATCAGCTCAGTGCTTTGTGACCACCTAGAGGGGTGGGAAAGGGATGGTGGGAGGGAGTCGCAAGAGGGAGGAGATACGGGGATATATGTATATTTATAGCTGATTCACTTTGTTATAAAGCAGAAACTAACACACAATTGTAATGCAATTATATCCCAATAAAGATGTTAAAAAAAAAAATTATTATACAATGGTATAAAAAAAATGCAATGACATAAAATTAACAATACTTAAATACTATGATATAAGTTCAATGTAACTTATGTTACATGATAAAGGAATAAGAGAGAGAAGAAAATAAAGATATTTTCTTAGTGTATATATATTTATGTGTATATACATATTTAGGTATATACACATATGTATATATACACATTCATAACAAAATAAGGAGAAAATACTCATTAACGTTACAGTCCTTATTTCTGTAAACAGTTACATGGTTGTATTGAATAGCTGCTATTTTTAACTGTCTTCTTCCACTACTCAGTGTATTCCGTTTGCACTCAGCAAGCAACTCAGCTGGCATTAGTTCTTTACCTGGTGGAACAGTCTAAACCTTCATTCTTGAAGGACCTTGACCACTAATATTCCTACCTGGATAGGGTTGTTGTAGTTTTCCATTGACCATAATCACAGAGCATGGTAATACTAGGACAAGCCCTAAGGGATCTCCTGTATTCCAAACATACTCTTCCCTACCTTCACTGGAGAGTAGCAGTCCAGTTTCCACTTAGTAGTCAGGATCAGTCACCCTGGCCAGCACAGTAACTCCCTTCTTTTCCTATTGATTCAGTGGCTTGCAGAGTCCTAAGTGGCCAGCTGGAAGTCAACTTCCAGGTCAATGGCATCATTGTGTTGTGTCTCCTTATGGTGGTACTTCTCCCTTTGGAACTAAGACCTCCAGGCCAACAGGGTACGAGATTACAGAATCGGAAAGCAAAAATTTTGCTAATGGGTCACTAGGGGTAATAATGAGTGATGTCACTCCCATTTCCACTCCTTGATTCCTGCACCAGTGAATCTTGGCTATAGGAGAAACATGACCATATATTGGATGCTGATTCAGAACATATACAGCCTTCTGGAGAACCTTGCCCATGACTTGCAAGGTATTACCACCTAATTGGTGCTGTAACTTCGTTTTCACAAGGCCATTCCACCATTTTATCAAGCCAGCTTCTTCAGGATGGTGAGGAACACAGTAAGACCCATCAGTTCCATATGCATCTGCCCATTGCCACACTTCTTTTGCTAAAAAGTGAGTTTCTTGATCAGAAGCAATGCTGTCTGTAATATTATGACAGTGGATAAGGCATTCTAGAAGTCCACAGATGGTAGTTTTAGCACAAAAACTGAGTACCGGGAAGACAAATCCATATCCAAAGTGTCTATTCCATTAAGAACAAAAATCTACCCCTTCTATGATGGAAGGGATCTAGTGTAATCAGTCTCCCACTAGGTAGCTAGTTGATCACCTTGGGGAAGGTTCCATACTGGGGACTCAGTGTTGGTCTCTGCTGCTGCCGACTAGATACTCAACAGTGGCTATAGCCAGATCATCCTTGGTTAGTGAAAGTCTGTGTTGCTGAGCCCATGCATAAGTTTTATCCCTGCCACCATGGCCACTTTTCATGAGCCCACAGGGTAATGACTAGAAAGAGAGGTTGACTTATACCCACAGAATGGGTCATTCTATCCACTTGATTATTCCTTTGCTGAGGTTACCCTTTGTGAAGTACATATAGATGCAACTATCTTCATTTTTTTCCCCCATACAGAGATATATATTGACATACCTCATTCCCAAATTTCATGGTCACCAGTTTTCCATTTGTGTTCCTTCCAAGTCCCTGACCATCCAGCCAAACACAGCCCATCAATTGGTATATAATTGCACATCTGACCAATTCTCTTTCCAAGCAAGGTGAGCAAACCAGAGCACTGCTTGAAGTTCTGTCCACCGGGCAGATTTCCCTTCACCACTGTCCTTCAGGGATGTCCCCAAAAGGGGCTATCATGCTACAGCTGTCCTCTTCCAGGTGGTACCTGCATTTGGTGCAGAATCATCTGTAAATCAGGCCTGAGTCTTCCCTTTCTTTGTCGTTTGATTATAGGGAACTCCCCATGAGGCCAAATGTGTAGGCTGGGAGAGAGAAGGCAGTGTAGCAGGAGCTGGAACCATGGGCATTAGGGCCACTTCTTCCTGTAACTAACTTGTGCCTTCAGGGCCTATTCAGCCCAATCATGTATACACCACTTCCATTTCTCTATGGAGTGTAGCTGTGCACCTATGACTTTATCTAGCTTGGTGGGTCAGAGAACACCCAGTTCTGCTAGGCATCTCAGGTCACATGGCAACTTAATGGCCCACGGTTAAGCGTTCATTCTCTACTAAGGCCCAGTAGCAGGCCAAGAGCTATTTCTCAAAAGGGAGTAATCATCCACAGAGATGGCAGGGCTTTGCTCTAAAATCCTTAGGGCCTGCACTGTGATTCATATACAGGGGCTCACCAAAGGCTCCAATCAGCATCCTTATCTGACACTACAAGCACCATTGAATCTGTTGGATCCTATGCACCAAATGGCAGAATCGCCCACATGGCAGCCTGAACCTTTTGCAGAGCCTTCTTTTATTCTGGGCCCCACTCAAAATGAGCAGCTTTTTGTGTCACTTGGTAAATGAGTTCCAACTCCATAACACACTCAAAGGAGGAGTATGTTGCCTCCAAAATTCAAAGAGGCCTAATAGGCATTGTGATTCTTTTTCAATTGTAGGAAGGACGAAATGCAACAACTTATCCTTCATCTTAGAAGGGATGTACTGACATGTCTCGCACCACTGGACCCCTAGAAATTTTACTGAGATACAAGATCCCTGAGATTACATGGGATTTATTTCCCACAGTCTGATAGGCAAATTTCTTCCTAGTAAGCCTAGAGTAGCTGCTACTTCTTCTCACAAGGAGTAATAAGCATAATGTCATCAATGTCAAAAGCCAGTGTGATACCTTGTAGATGGAAAAGGCAATCAAGACCTCTCTGAGCTAAATTATGACATAGGGCTGGAGAGCTGATATATCGCTGAGACAGGATAACAAAGGTAAATTGCTGGCCTTGGCAGCTGAGGGCAAACTGCTTCTGGTGAGCTTTATTGACAGGGATGGAGAAAAATGCATTTGCTGGGGCATAGTACCTGGGAGCACACCACTGGATGTGATTATGTGTAGAAAAACAGTTAGAACTTCATCCTGAAGGGAAAGAAAGGGAGTATAGCAGGAAAGCTCTTATCTTTTGAGAAAACAAGTGTGAATCTACCAAAGAAAAAATGGATTTGTCCCCTTCCTACACCTTCCCTCCCCTCTCCACCCAGATTTGTAGAGAACATCATTCAAGAACATCAATTTCAATTAAACAATCAATGAGCAGCTACTACATCTTAGATCACTCTTGAAGCCATGTGGAGAGTAAATCTGTGAGGGGGAGGGCCAGCAATAAAGACTGATCAGTAGGCAATAATCTAGGCGAAATGTGCTGAGAGTATGATACAAGAAAGGGGCAATGGGAAACAGGAAGAGAAGAACTTAGGGTGGTTATTTTTGATCAAGCAATTGAGGCAGAAACCAGATTGCTATGAGAATTGAGAACTTAATATGTTTAAAGTGACTAAACCACAAGAGAGACTATAAGCAGCTCAAGTTTGAAAGACATTCCTTTGCAGTTCATCAGTGCTCATACAGCTGAAGTTCCAGTCCAGAGGTCTTTCCGTTACATTACCTGCCTTGGCTTCTGCCTATATAAGGAAAATGTTCTCTTTGAAGGAGAAAAAAAAGTGAATTATGTAATGGTTTCTTTTACAACCGGATACTACTGTGATTAGAGGCTATACTTAAGAATGCTATTTGAGATGGTGTTTTCATTCTCAGCAAGAGATTTTCAGTTAACCATATGTTGGTCTACTTGACTGCTGATACACATCTGCTTTTGAATTCACATTTCTGTCTTGACCAGGTCATCGACAGGTTATCATTTATTACCACCCAAGTAAATAATTTCCTTCTTGTCTTGTGGCTCTGGGTTAACCAAACCCTTAGGTTTTTTTTTTTTTGCTGGAAAAAAAAAGCATCTGTGTTTTGTTTTGTTATTCTTATTTATTTCCTTGCGGCATCTTCTCATTCTTTCAATTGACAAATATTTTTAATGGCCTACGTGATAATTGTTATGATTCTTCAAAAATATTCTGATATTCTTCTCCTACTAGGTGTGATAGAATTGCACTCCACTGACCGTTTTGAAGTTAGGTGAGGCCATGTGACTTGCTTTGGCTAACTAAATGTGAGCAAAAGCGATTCATCTCATTTCCAGGAAGACACTCTAAGAATCAAGCAGCAAGTCCCCCTATCCCCATTCTCCTTCCTGCCGTATCAATCACAGAAGCCCATGCAAAGATAGAGACTCATTCTGCCTAGATTAAGTGAGACTTGTGTTGGATTTGTGGTCTAAATAAACAATATACCTGAGACTCTGGAGCTATTTATTATTAAAACTACTGAAACTTGGGGCTTCCCTGGTGGCGCAGTGGTTGAGAATCTGCCTGCTAATGCAGGGGACACGGGTTCGAGCCCTGGTCTGGGAAGATCCCACATGCCGCGGAGCAACTAGGTCCGTGAGCCACAACTACTGAGCCCGTGCATCTGGAGCCTGCGCTCCGCAACAAGAAAGGCCGCGATAGTGAGAGGCCCGCGCACTGTGATGAAGAGTGGCCCCCGCTTGCCACAACTAGAGAAAGCTTTCGCACAGAAATGAAGACCCAACACAGGCATAAATAAATAAATTAATTAATTAAAAATAACACAAACAAAAAACCTACCGAAATTTGTACTTTGAGATGCAGTGCTAATGTAACAAAAATCTAAAATATATGGCATTGGTCATAATGGTCAATTGGTGAGGAAAAAAATATATATATACACCTTGGAAGGTGGAAAACAGAAGTTCAATGTTTTGAAATAAAAGATTTGGTAAAGCTGTCTTCTCTTGTAACTTAGAAAGAAGATCAGTAGACAAAAGCAGTTCAGGAGTTTCTAGTTCTAGAAGTCTGAAAACAGAATGCCTGCATTTCACAATATGTTCAAAGAAAGAGAGGCTCAGAAAAAATCTGATCAGCTTGAGAAGAAATTAAAGAAATCGGGAGAGTACATAAAATCAGGACTTTCAGAGCTGAAGGAGGCTATTACTTCTCACCCCAACAAAAATGAGAAGAATATTGACCAACGGAAGACTGTTAAAATTCACCTTGCACCGGAATTAAATCGAGGAACACGCCAATATACTTACATACTGGTAAATCTTCTGTTTTGGTTATGGTATCCCAGAGAAAGAATGCAGGCTGTGATCTTGAGCCAATACTTTCCAGTAGAAAAGAAAAAAATGCCCTAGGAACATTAACAAAGTATTTGCTTTTTTTCCTCTGAAAAACACTAGGCTCAAAGTACACATTACCAAGTCTAGAGAGAAAGGATAGGATTAAGAAAGCAAAGAAAAATCACCAATTATGAATAATATCTAGAAAAGAATGCTGTTCTTAAAAGGACTGTAAGCATGGATTTTGACACACGGAGGTCACTGGGATCAACTAAGTAAAACCATTAGAAAGTTTTTGAGAGAGTTATCTTGCTAAGAGAACCAGCAGCTGGACAAAAAGAAACTGTGATTGTTCGCAAGTTAAAGTGACCTGTGGGGCTCCATCCAACTACCGGCTAATAGTTGGAAACTAATCTGAGAAAGAGCTCAGGGCCAGGATGAACATATTCGTCAATGTCGTCTAGTTCAGTTAGAGCAAGGAAGATAATGGAAAAGACAGTGTCCCACAGGCAGAGCAAAGTGCTGTGTTGGGCCCTGGACAAAGCAAGTACGACCAGGATGGACTCAGGGTTGACTCAAGACATTCTCCATCCAGAGGATGGGGTCCCTCACCATGTCTAACCCCTCAGGACATCAAAATTGCTATTGCCACTGTCTGCAGTGCGTCTGCCTTTCTTCCCCTTTCTGAGTGAGAATGTTTACTTTGGTTATTTCTTCTATCATATGTTTCTATCAAGTACAATCTTGATTAGGCTATTAAAATCCGTCTACTCCATGTACCTAAACACTTAATATCAGTGGGGAAAAAAAGAAAAACAAATTTGCTGACTGATCTAACTTTAAAATTCAAAACTAGAAATTTCAATAGGATTAAAATCATCAGTGCCTGAAAAATATACCATTCATCCTTTACATGCTCAATTTTGCACTCTCTATAAAACCATCACAAGAATTGTTTCCGTCACTTCAAACTTGTGAGAAAAATAAGATCTGATTCCCAGTCATTTTCAAGTGTTACCTTTATTTTCACTTATGCAGTTAATGAGAGAGAAAAGCAAGAAGGAAAAGGAAGGAATGACTTTAGGTAAAAAGCAAAATAAAAAGAAGTTCAGAAAAAAAAATTTTTTAATTTGAAAAAATATTAAAATGAGTTTGTTTTAAATCATATATTGTGTTTTACATATAGTTCTTTTCTGTCAATGTTTCTGAACTCTAGATTATTATTCTTTTATCTCCATGAAGTCAAGAATTTAAAAAATATATTTTTAATTCTGTTTTCATGATTAAAATATATAAGTATATGAAAATGTATAAGCATAAAAGCATATGAAGAAATTCCTTAAACATGACTGTTTAAAAACAATTACATCCACAAGATAACTGCATGAACATCATATACCTTTAATTTACAAACATACAGATATTTAGCCAGACGTGTGTTTACATCAGGAAAATATCTGTAATAGTGTGGTTAATCTTATTTTTTTAGTCTTTTTTTTTTTTTTCCATCCACCCAGTAAACAAGGTGCTATAGTGGGACTAGATGTAGTTCCACTGTAAACATATCTTCATCTAAAAGTAGCTTTAGGATACATGTTATACATGTTTTGAATTAAACTGGTATCATTGTTTTTATGTCTGAAGCAAACTGCTTCTATACTAGCCTTGTAAGAAATAGAAAGACTCCAGTACAACTGTTAAGTTAGCCTCAGGACTGCTTATTTGAAAAAAATATTTTCATTAAATGCTCTATTTTTGACAACAAATGTGCACCAGCTTATTTCCTTATGGAGCATCTAGCCTTTTCACATCTCTTTTGGTTCCTTGACCAAATCAAGGACATCTTGGCCCAGAGCAGCAGCACACAGCTGTGTTTATAGGTGTTGTTGACAAGAGAACATGCATCCCATGCACCAGGAACATGAAACAGAGTTGTTATATAGAGAGAATAGGACATGTGATGAATTCCACTACTGAGAAATTCCATTTAACTTTTCCCTACTTCAGTTTTTTTTTCCCTAAGGTATTAGAAAAGTAGTCTTACTATATTAAAGGTAATTATTTAGAAAGTACTTTTCAAATGTAATTTGGATAATGTTACTGAAAAAAATAGTCAATATTGTCTGAAAAGCATTGAACATGGAAGGCACCAAGAATTTAATTCCAAAAGTAAGTATAAGGAATAAAATAAAATCAGGGTGTGATATTAAAGAAACTATTGGTCTATTGAAAATAATTATGCCAATATTTGTAAGAAAGATAGATTATAAATAAATAAATAAATAAATATATATATATATATATATATATATATATATATATATATATATATATATATATAGCAAATGTTTCAGGTAATTAATTATACCAGGTAGATATAAGGAAATGAAGGCACAAATGAGATATCATATATTTTTTCCAAAGGATTAGTTATAATTTTCCCAGATTTCAGAAAGAACAATTTATTAAACATCAAAAAAATTGAAAAAAGAACATCAAGCTTATAGCTGAAATAAAAATGGTGATGGAAATGATATAATGTTGAACATAGTAGTTCATCTTGAAATTGAGGTGGAGGAGTGAGGGAGAGCAAGCTGAGATTAACAAAAATGAAAGTGGATTTTAAAATGCTGTTTAAAGAAAGTTATGTGTTATTTTGATACACAGTTAATGGAAAATGTACACTGGTACATTTTTGGAGGATAACTGGGCAACAGTTATCTAGAGATGTAAAACTGAACATTTCTTAATTTGCAAAAAAGAAAACCATCAAAAATATTTTCACAAAGTAATTTTCTCCTCAATATAATACTTTCATCTTTGAGATGACAAGTATGACAGCAGTCATGATTCATCTAGAGTATGAAAAATATCATCAAGCTTCCTAGCTGCCCAAGAGGGATGCAGAGAAAAATAAGCATTCCTTTAAAATTTCCCTTTCACTACAATGCATCTTTCCTTTTAAAAACTACAGAAAACCATTACCACACAGAATGTATTTTGTCTTTCACAGACAAAAGAGAGAGTTAGGAGAGGGACTAGTTTGCCACAGGCTATTGGGAAGAGTGAATAAAGAGACATGCCTCCCTTCTGTCTTCTTTCTGAACTCTATTTTCTTTTTAAGTATATTGTCCCCTGGCCTCCGCTGAACTGGCTGGCCCAAATCTAAACTGGACTGAATTTCTGTGGTAGAAATATATGCTTAGTCAATGGTCCTGATAAATGATATCTCCCATGCTTTCTCTGCTCTGTCCACAGAAAAGCACTAAACCAGTGCATTTGCCACTACCTTCTTGGATAAAAAACAGGAAAAGATAAGACCTGAAAAGGAATAAATTCTTAATGTCAATGCCACATTTCCTGATTTTGGAACTCACTTTGTATTTATTCCTTCTCTCTCCTCTATCAAAACCATGGCATCATATAGAAACTAGCAAGCATTCTCAATTTTTATCCCTCCAAAATATATTTCTCATCATAAAGGAGGAATTTTATGGAATAAAAGTGGCTGATAAGGAAGTTTTAGAACAGGTAATATTTAAATTAAGAGAATAAAAAGTAAGGAAGCATACTGAAGAAACAAGTTTTCTAGAGTGGAGAGCCATATTGTTTATTTTTTAAATTAATTATTGATTGTTTTAGAAACAAATACTCATTGAGTAACAACTAGGTGCTAGGAGCTATAATGGGAAAATACTCTTTTTTGTTGTTGAATAGGTTTGGAAGGCCAAGAAACTAGTAGTAGAAATAAGGACTTACATAAA
Organism: Lipotes vexillifer; assembly: GCF_000442215.2. Classification (NCBI taxonomy): domain Eukaryota; kingdom Metazoa; phylum Chordata; class Mammalia; order Artiodactyla; family Lipotidae; genus Lipotes; species Lipotes vexillifer. Next base: position 116,335 of record NW_006798161.1, read on the forward strand.
TAGGCAAAATGAAGGCTTTAAGATTTTTTTGAGAGAGAAAATAACAAAAGTATTAGATTTGACATTATAAGTGAGTTCCTCAAACTACTGTTTATGGGCCTAAACTGGCCCTCTCAAGTAAGAAATTTCTATACATTTTTAAATAGTTTTTAAAAAGAGAAAGAATATTTAGTGATATAAAAATTATATGAAATTCAAATTTCAGTGTTCATAAATAAAGGTTTTTTGAAACACCGCCACAATTATTTTATTGCATTGTCTATGGCTGTGCCAGTGCTACAATGGTGGGCTTGAGTAGGTAAGTAGTTGTGTGGTTTTTACCAATAAGCAGGACCAATTTTTTTCCTCAAGTTCTAGGCAAGTTAAAAAATGAAAGAGTATATTAAATGACACAAAAATATAGCTCTACTAACTAATAAAGCTCATTTTTAAAAAACAAGTTTTATATCAGTGGGCTAGGGGACCTCCTAATTGATTCTCATTTTGGAGAGATTCACCTATTAAGTTAAAAGAAGTTCTGGGCATATGGGGGGGCAGGCTTCTCCTACCATATGACATAGGACAGGACAGGAGACAGAGGAGAAGTCATCACAGAGATAGAGAAAAGCCGCTTGTGTTTTCTTATCATGGAAATTAAAGGACTGGGAGATATATATTCCATCCCAGCTACCCCCAACATTTTGTTTTCTTCACCCTCTGGCCTTAAGCAACAAGTCAATCAGAGCTATGATGATCCTCTTCAGGGAAGCCATCAGCACATGGACAGTCTTGCCCCACCTTCCTTGAACACAAGCCACTGGTCTTCTGGGGTTCCTCCTGGGATCACTGGTATGGCCCATAGATTTTTCACCTACAAGGCCCTAAAATATCTCAGAACAGTATACACACAAAACATACTCCAAATCCACTGTGCCACCAAAGCTATACATTCAGCACAAAGTTTTCTGTTATAGTCTATCTGAGCTTCTATAAACAATGAAATTACAGGACACCATTATAGTATCGCCATAATCAAATGAATACCAGAACTTCAAAAATAAATCGCCAGTAATAAAAAGGTATGCCAAACTCGTGTGCAAATCGTCTCTTCCCATTATCAAATTCCCAGAATCTTAGGGAGAACCTGAATTCTGATCTTACCATGCCTCACAAGTTAAAGTCTAAAGAAATCGAAGGGCCTGTTTTTCAAATTCCCCAAGTCAATATCCCTACCTTCTGCTGCCTTTTCTTCCTGGGTTCCATATTTCAGTTACTACTGCCACTTACACTCTGGTCTCTCACACTAGAAACCTGAAAGTGATCTCCGTCATCTATTACACATCTTAAAAACATGTGATTGTCAAGTCCAGGTGATTCTCTCTCCTAAATCACCCTTACATGTGTCCAGTTCTTCTATTTCAGTTTACATTCGCCAAGAACAAACTTTTATCACCTTTCAAGTGGATTACTGTAAAAGCATCTTACAGGTCTCCTGCCACCAGGCACCCTCGCCTCCACCCATCATCCCAATCCACACTAGGCAGGAACTAACCCAGATTCAATCATAACTGCCAACATAGAATATAAAGCATTTATATGCAAAGAAAAATATATCAGCCCACTCACATAAATAATAAAAAAGGGAACGATCTATATGTAGGTGTGCATGCATACAAATGGATAAAAGAACCTTACAAGTATTTGGAAATACCAAATGTTTAACAGTGGTTACCTTTGGGGAAAAAAAGACAGGAAGACTAATTTGGGTAAGTGAACGTGAAGGTAGAATGTTATCTTTTATGCCACATAATTCTATATTATGTATTCTAATAACATAGAATACCACTGCTTATTATGTGTGCTATTAGAAAAAAGTAAAGCAATGTCTGGAAATACATACAGCAACAACAGTATAATAAAAAATATGGCATCTACCTGATACAATATAAGAGCCTGGTCACAGACACTAGTCAGTGGGCTTTCTACTGGCCTGTGTCTGAGGTGGTAAACTTCTGGATAGGGAGGCGTCAATGGATAAGGGAGCAGGATAGCAGAGAAAAGGGGGCAAAACCAAAACACATTTGGAATGGAGAAAATCCAAATAAGTCACCCAGCCTAGCAGATAAAAGAGAATGAAATATCAAAGGTAGAAACTTCCCTGGTGGCACAGTGGTTAAGAATCCGCCTGCCAATGCAGGGGACACGGGTTCAAGCCCGGGTCTGGAAAGATCCCAAATGCCGCAGAGCAACTAAGCCCGTCTGCCACAACTACTGAGCTTGTGTGCCACAGCTACTGAAGCCCACACCTAGAGCCCGTGCTCTGCAACAAGAGAAGCCAACACAACGAAAAGCCCGCGCACTGCAACGTAGAGTAGCCCCCACTCACCGCAAGTAGAGAAAGCCGCGCGCAGCAACGAAGACCCAATGTAACCCAAAGTAAATAAATACATTTATAAAAAAAGGTAACTTCAAGGTTTCCATCTTGACAGCTGTGGTGATTTACAACTGAAATAAATAGCTTATATGTGAGGTGACATATTTTTCAGGTGATATTTTTATTGCCATCGTAGCGGGTTAAGTTCGGGGTCATGACAGGACAATCAGGTGGAGATGTTGTATATATCATCAGAGTTGCAGGCTTAAATGCAAAACTTAAGGTGGAAGATTTGATTGTTTCATTATTATGAGTATATAGGTAATAGTTGGATCCATGAGTTCTTGTGGGGAAGGAATGGAATGAGAAGGGACCAAAAGGCTGAACACAAACCTTTAAACAGAGTCATGAAAAGAACAGAAAGGAAACAATGAGAATAGAATATATAAATAATATTGATTGCACAAAGGACTCAAGGGAGAAAACATTCCAAGCGACACTGGGGGATCAGCAATCCCAGATTTTACAGTGCTATCAAGGATGACTGTGTATGAGAAAAGTCCTTTACATTTGACAAGAAATAATTATTAGTGACCTTGCAAAGAAAATTTTCTGGAAATACACCTTTCCCCTTTCAGGAAAAAAGAATACATATTAAAACAAGCTATCTGTATTGTATGAGTAAATATACCATACCATATTAAACATACATTCTGTGAGTAGAAGCTAATATGGGCAAATGATATGAACAGATGATAAACAGACAGTTAAACACAAATAGCTATCAAGTATATGAAGAGATCCTCAAGCTCATTTGTAATCAGAGAAATGCAAATTAAAGTCAAATAATTTACCACTTTACAACCATCTGATTGGCAGAAACTAGAAAGTTGAATGGTGGTAATTATTAGTGGGGATGTGGAGAAAGCAGATGAGCTTAATCTCACTCAAGGGCACTCCAGCAATACTTACTCAGATTTAAAGTGCATATACGCTATGTCCCAATATTCCTATTTCTGGTTACATAGCCCCAAGATATTCTCACACAGGTCTAGGAAGGGGCTTATATGATGATTCTATCAGTCAGGAGAGATGAGATTATGCCGTGGTAACCTCCAAACCCCAAACCCCTTACTGGAATACCATAGGTTTCTTTTTTGTTCACACTGCAGGTCCATCACAAGATTGGCAGGTTAAATCTGCTCAGTGTACTCACTCAGACTGAGGATGTAGCCACCCATCTCAAACACTGTCAGCCACCGTGAAGGGGGAAAGATGAACTCTGGCGATTTCAAGCCAGCAATGAAATGTTCTAGGCCAGAAGTGATACATGTCACATCTGTCCACACTCATTGGCCAGAATTATATATAAAAGTGATCAGACAATACAAAATGCCTCCCATGTATTCATACACTGCAAGAACCAGAAATACCTGTGAACAATGCCAATGACTTTCAAAACACAGTCAGTGCTTTCATAGGGTAGCAGATAGTCAATTTAGGTGTCCATTTCAAGAGGATTTTTGGAGATGTAAAATATTCTACAGGTTTTGTGTGGAATACTATGCAGCACTTAGAAGCAAGGAGCTAGAATATGCACCGAAAGGTGGATGGATAATTAGATTCTGAGTGGAAAAAGAAATAAGATAACAAGGTTTCTGGCACAATAACATTTACATGAATTAAACATATATGCCTACACTAGAAAATAATGCAAGGAAAAGGCCATTCCATACTGACCACTGATGATAGGTTCCATGAATGGAGTAATATGATTAATTTGTTGCTTCTTATGAGGGTGTACACAAGGCGTAAGCAACTTACATATGATAGAAGTCATGATAAGACTAGAGAGTCTCTCTGAAAGAGACTGGGGAAATTCAAAACCCAATGGAGAAGTTGAAACCCATTCTATAAAGTACCACGTGCCTACTGAAGTGAGGCAACATTTTGAGAATTAAAGGGAAAATGTGGAATGTTGTGGAAATAGATATAGGCGACCAAGGTGTGGTAAAGTGGACCCATCAAGTATTGTTGGTTCATTAAAGAAAGAAAAAAGTAGAGTTGAAAAAGGGACAAATCAACTTATGTTTGAGGAAACATGTGCCTTTTTGTCACCTTTTATGGAGGCTGCTTAGAATTACAATGACAGGAAAAAATGCTAAGAATGATAGCTCAGGATAAAGCAAATTATTAGCAGCTGCCTATTAGAAATTTTAAATCAATAAAGAATACTGAATTGCTGTCCTCATTTTTAAGAGAAACGATACTTGGGGACAGATGTGAAAGCTTCCCATACATCATGCATGTTCTCTATCATGGGGCAATAACTTGTACTTTTGGACCCCATCTTTGCTTACTGTTGAGCTTCTTTGACTTCTTAGATTTCTGCCATTCCTCCTCCAAATAAGTCAACTTGTTTCTGATTTGATTCATGTCAGAATTGGCCCATCTACTTAGCTTCACCACTAGAAGTGAACATCATATGGTGTTTGATGAGTTTTAGCCTGACCTTAGGCTAGAAATTCCCGCCTTGTAAGGATTTCATACCTATCACTGCCCCTTAACCATCTAATGCTTCAACACACACAAGCAACACACATTAAAAAAAAAAAAAAAAAAAAAAGCCCAGCGATCTTGTTTCTCCTCTTCCTCTTGTTATGTGTCCAGGTCAGAAGCTGAGGGGAACGTGGATATTAGGGTGGTGGACTGCCAGAAATCCATAACCACATCTTTAGAGAACCTACTGGTAAAGATCATGCCTCTATTACTTTACTTTTATAGAATACTGAGCCATTTTCTAAGTAGTACTCTTGCATTTGCATGTGTGACCTTCCTGAATTTCTTGATCATATGAAAGAAAGCTAAAATTAGAGAGTTGACAGAATTGTAGTGTTGAAAAGGCTAGAAGTGATTTTTGTGGTTAGTCAAAGTTTCACAGTTCTCTTTTGGGAAAAACATGACCTCTATTTTATAGATCCAGAAATTGATGCCACATTAGAAATATATTCAGACAGAGGGGAGAAATAGTAATGAAAGGAAGAAAGGCAAAAGGACAGAATTAAAATTATGGGCTTCTTGTAAAGTAGTTTATTATTTCCTTGAATTTTTAATAATTCCACATTGTACTAAGTGTTTGAAATAAAACTTAGCTGCGTTAATTCTAATATGCATATAACCTTAAATGATAATTTGTTAACGATTCTATTCAGAACTCAAAATAATATTGGCATTAGGGACTTCCCTGGTGGCGCAGTGGTTAAGAATCCGCCTGCCAATGCAGGGGACACGGGTTCGAGCCCTGGCCCGGGAAGATCCCACATGCCGCGGAGCAACTAAGCCCATGCACCACAACTACTGAGCCCACGTGCCACAACTACTGAAGCTCGCATGCCTAGAGCCCGTGCTCCACAACAAGAGGAGCCACTGCAATGAGAAGCCCGCGCACCACAACGAAGAGTAGCCTCCGCTAGCCGCAACTGGAGAAAGCCCGCGCGCAGCAACGAAGACCCAATGCAGCCATAAATAAATAAATAAATAAATTTATTTTAAAAAACTATATATATATATATATATTGGCATCAAAAAATACGTTATTAGCTGGAGATGCATATGGCTTACAGAGATTATAGTAAACAAACATTGATTTTTGCTGAGGTGAAGATCAATGTAAAAGTCAATCAATGTTTTTCCATTTCAAGAAAATCTTAGAATTACCAGCATCAAAATCTCTCACTCTT
>NW_006798161.1:122437-130862 GCF_000442215.2 Lipotes vexillifer
AAAGCTCATGTGAAATTGCAGCACCCCCTAAGGAAGTAAGAAAATTTTTTTCTCCAGAACCTTCTTGTACCCCTTCTGGGCCATCTTCCTGCCTCGATGTATCTAGACTTGTCCAATCCCTCGGTCAGGAATTAAATGACTAGGTGACAACAGAGGGATGCCTCTTCTTTAAATGCTCCCTGCTCCAAATTAGGATTAATTACCCTCCTCTTCAATAATTTTTTAAGAAAAGAGAAAAAAGAAAACAAAATGGAAACAAAGAACTATTGAATGAGTAATAAAGAGTCAGTCATATTTTCATATACTTCATTCAAGTCCTACAGAATTTTTAACAAACCCTTCACGTACGTTCTTGTCTAAAAATACTTAAGAAAAAAATATACAAAAATTGATAAATTTTATTTTCACTATCACTATGGGAAAAATATTTGCTTTTTAAAACTTTAAATTTCTACTGATTTTTTTAATATATCTTTGAGTTATAGATTGAGAATTGCTTCCATCTCCCCATTAGATAACTACCTTAAAAATCAAAACAAATTTTTCCTGTTACTTAATTTTTTGTCCTTAATATTCACATCCATAAAACCACTCAAATTTCCCAGAAAAATTATGAAATTGAAAATGCACACACACACACACACATACACACACACACACACACACACACACACACACACACACACATGAATACACCCGCAGCCTAAACAAAAGACATGGCAGGGAAAAGACTAAGATGCCCTACCATGTGAAGTCTGTTTTTCCTTCCTCACCCTTCCCTTCTCACCTCATTTTGAAAAAAAAAGAGAGATCAAACAATTGATTGTGAACGCATATGCTGTGACCAGGTGTGTCCTGCTTTACTAACATAAGAGATGAATCAAATCACAAAATGCCAGAGCTGGAAATTTCCTTATATACCAGTCCCACCTGCTCATTTTATAGATAAGGAAATCATTCAGAAAGGTTGTTACAACCACAGAGAAGATGGCAGAGCTGAGAAAAGAAAGGAGGTCTCTGGTATGTAGCGTGTACAAATAAAGTCTCCAGGTTTTATTCTGTATACTTTTCCAAACATGAGATTGAACATTGAGAAAGATCTATGTTTCTATTAAAGGGAGGTTTGAAAATGTGGAGAAACTTTAAGGAGGAAGAAGAAAGAAGGAAAAGAGTTGCTAAATCTTGACTGGAATTGAACTTTCTAAAATAGAAAAACCTTGTTCGTAGTTTAATGTACACTTGTCCTATTGCTCAGTCCCTGTCTCCACCTTTTCTCCAGATTCTTACCGAACACCCCTTGTTCTTAAAATTTACCTTTCCTCTATGCTTCTTCTGTCTCTCTCTCTCTTTTTTTTTAAATTTTGGCAAAAGATTTATTTTTAAAATTTATTTATTTTACTTTTTTTTTGGCTGTGTCGGGCCTTAGTTGCGGCACATGAGGCCTTCATTGAGGCATGTGGGATCTTTCGCTGTGGCGCACCATGCGGTCTCTTCACTGTGGCCCGTGGGCTTCTCTCTAGTTGTGGTGTGCGGGTTTTCTCTCTCTAGTTGTGGCACATGGGATCCAGGGCACGCGGGCTCTGTAGCTGTGGTATGCGGGCTTCAGAGCTCGTGGGCTCTGTAGTTTTCAGCACGCAGGCTCTCTCGTTGAGATACGTGAGCTTAATAGTTGTGGCACACAAGCTCAATACTTGTGGTGGGCAGGCTTGTTTGACCTGCAGCATGTGAGATCTTAGTTCCCCCACCAGGGATCCAACCCACATCTGCCTACGTTGGAAGGCAGATTCTTTATCACTGGACCACCAGGGAAGTCCCTAAATTTTGACAAAGGATTTGAAGTGGCTGACACATCTGGGATGCCATTAACCTCAGGCAGCCTTTGTTAATAAGTAGAAAACTGGAAATTCCCTCCTCAGTATTTACTTTGGCTCCAGGAAGCTATTATAACATGAAACTGCTGTGAAAAAAACAAGTTCAAACCACACACTCTCCTGAACTGCCTTTCAAGCTCAGTCTAGTTCAATTAGGAAACAAGGCCCCAAATCAAACTAGCATTTGATTCACATTGAAATGAACATACACAGGTGTTTCCTGGCAGAAGTGGTAGCAACACCAGTTGCTGATTCATATGACTTACTCTTAAAGTTCCCATTTATAAAATTCTGCATTTTTGGATATGGCACTTTTCTCTCCTTTAGATGGCTAATTTTGTTATGCTCTCTTCCCACTTATACCTATTAGAATTCTAAAGAAGTCATTAAACACAAGATACCATCATTCATATTAAGGCACCGTTTACTGGATGTATTTTTCTATATGCTATTTTTCAGACATCTAATTATTAATAGCAACTATTATTCCCACTTTATAAAAGATGGAATGAAGATACAACATTATTAAGATACTTGTCTAAAGTTACATCACTGGTAAATGTATTTGTTGGAATCTGAAACTAAGTTTAGCCAACAGTATCTCCACACTGATGCCTTTCTCACTGTGTCTCTCCAACCCAGGATCTGCCCTGATTTCCAGACTCATGTATTCACTGCCTACTTGGCACCTTTGTTTGGATGTCTGGTGGGAATCTCAAAATTAATATATCTACAAGAAAGAGTCTTTTAATACCATACTCTTTCGCTGACCCCTATTTCTACTTTATTAGTAAATGGTACCACTACCTACTTAGCTGCTTAACCTAGAACCTTACAGATCCCTCTATGAATCTTCCCTTTCTTTTAGTCTCACTAAGCATAACCAATTAACGAGGAAATCTAATCAGTTTTACCTCCAAAAGACATATCTCATATATAATTCTTTCTATTTTCACATTTCTCCCTAGATACCAAGACACCATGATATCTGTCCAGAACTATTTCATTCTAACTTTGTCTCCCTGCTTTTACTCTTTTCTTACAATAAGCACTTTTTTGAAAAATGGTTAAAAATATAAATCAATTGATATCACTTCTTTGTCTATAGTGACTTTTGCCATTCCTCTTAAAAATCCAAATTCTTTAATTAAGCCTGAAGTCTGCATGATCTAGCTCCCACATTCATCACAAACTCTCTTCTCTTTTACTGTGCTATATTTACATGAACATCCTTTCGATTTTTTTAACACCTAAAATTCTTTTTCAACTCTGGGTCTTTATGCATACCTCTTTCAGATATCTCCCCTTATTATTCTCAGTTCTCAAGACTGGGTACCAAAATCATCTTCTCAAGGAGGTCTTCCCTAATTATCCTACATAAAGTAACACAGATTATAATACTTTACCAAAATTACTGTTTCATTTCCTTCCTTTCATCACAATCTATCAATTTATCTGTTATATATTTGCTATTTCCCTCCTCTGGAACATAAATTTCATATAGTCAAAACTTCTTGAGTCTTGTTTGTTGATGTATTAATAATGCTTAGTTTAATATCTAGAACTTAATTGTCATTCACTAAGCAGTTACTAATTGAATGACTAGAAAACTCACAATCATTCCCTATCTCTGCTCCTGCATCATTAGGAGTAGAGGAAGCAGAAAACTGGATGGCTGCCATCCCAGGAAGCAAGTACACTTTAACTAAGGGCAAGAGTATATAAGCTATTGGACTAAACCTTACTTCTGCTCATTTTTGGATGTATCAGTCTAATTTCTTTCTTTGTTTGTTTGTTTGTTTGCGGTACGCGGGCCCTTCACCGCCGCGGCCTCTCCCGTCGCGGAGCACAGGCTCCGGACGCGCAGGCTCAGGGGCCCAGCCGCTCGGTGGCACGCAGGACCCTCCAGACCGGGGCACGAACCCGCGTCGCCTGCATCGGCAGGCAGACCCCCAACCGCTGCGCCACCAGGGAAGCCCTATCAGTCTAATTTCTGAACTACTCATAAAGGTAGTGAATGGAGATGTAATTATTTAGTGTCATGGTTTGCCTATAATCTATGAAAAAGTTTTGTCACCTGCAATTCTAAAGCAGATAACTTTCACTAATGAGGTTCATTTTTCTTGATGAAGACAGGCAATTAGATAGATAGACATAGACAGAAAAAAATAAAGCATGGAAAAGATAAGGAAGATTAGGGAACAAAACTTGGAAGTACATCAACAAAGGATATGAAATGCTAAACGAGGCTCTGAAAACATGACCCTAATGATCACCCGATCCTTTTCTGATTTATTTTCTAAGGTGACTGTTATGATTGTCTTCCTTTTTCTTTTTTTAAAAACTTCCTCCTTCATCATTCCATTCACTCAATAAACAATGGCATTGTACTAACTTTAATTTCCATTTTGCAGTAAGATTGAGTTTAAAAACATCCACCCCTACAGCAATACTGAAGTTTTCAGTTGCTGACTTTTTAGTGGACTACATTAAATTTTTCAACAAGGAGTGCTTCACTGAACAACCATCTGTTGCATGCCTATCATATATCAGGACCGCTAGATCCTGAAATTATAGCAACATATGGGACATACAATACTCAGAAGTTTTTGGTCTGGAGTATGTGGGGTAGATGTAAAAGTACTAGCAGATACGTTACAGTACAATATAACATTACTGAAAGTAAATAAATCCTGTGACTACTTTGGGGAGAAAAAGATAAACACTGCTTAGAGATATTGTAACATATACAAAGGGGAAGACATTTTGCAGATATATTTAAAGTCCCAAATCAGTAGGGTTTGAATTATTCAAAAGGGAGAATATCCTGGGTGGGCCTGATTTTATCAGGTAGAAGACTTTTAAGGAGGGCCAGAGAGCTCCTTGCTAGTTTTGAAGAAGCTAGCTGCCATGTGTAGAGAGGGTCTACATAATGTAGCAAGGAACTGTGGGCAGCACCTAGGAGCTAAGAACAAACCCCAGCTGACAGGCAGAAAGGAAACGGGGCCTTCCATAGTACATCTGGAAGATGACTTACGCCAAAGCCTGAAGGAGTGTGGGGTATTGATAGATTGTTTCACGGACAAACCTCTGATGAGACCACAGCCTCGGCCAGCATCTGATTGCAGCTTTGTGAGGCTGAGCGTAGAACCCAGCTGAGTTGTGATAAGACTTATCTGTGGAAATTGCGAGATGATAACTGTGTGCTCTGCGAAGATGTGAGATTTGTGGTAATTTGTACACAGTAGTAGAAAACTAATACAGAAGGATTTACCTTGAGCTCCACTTGGAAGGATAAGTTGCAGCTGCTCACACAAAGAAAAGAGATAAGTAGATATTATGTGAAGGCACAATATAAGGATCCTGAGAAAGGACATGGCATAGTTGAAGAAGGGTGAAAATTTCATTTTGGTAAGAATTTAGGATGTTGACTTACTTTTCAAAGAAATATTATTTTTTAATATTTTTCTACACCCTCTTGTCGAATTTCTTAGATTTATTAGACAGACATAACGTCCAAATGTTTATTTACAATTTGGAAACTTGAGACCTACAAAAGATTACTAACTTGTCCAAAGGTAGAGTAAGGTCTTGTGGTATCTGAGGCTTAAACGGGGGAAATTTCTTTAATAAGAAGAATATACAATTATGAATACAAAATTAAATACATATTAAGAACGAGGAAAAATATGAGAAATTGGAAATTTTAAATACCACAAATATTGGAAAAATCAGAAAAGTAAAATAATGTTATTTAGTTAACTGGCTGACACACTGTGCTATCATCTTGGATATGTCAACACATGGTAGGAAGGGTATTTCCAAAACTCATCCCACACTGGGCTATCTACCTAACTATTCACAGAAATGAATGCAAACCACATAAATATATCCCGTATAACCTAAATTCCATCTGCCCTCAACTCAACTTCCTCGTGCCAGATCCAAAAACCATCAAAGATGACCAGAATGCCACCTAATAAGAGGGAAAGTCTCACAGAAGGAAATTTAGAGTGGAAAGAAGCTGTAATCTTAATCATTTATAATTAAAACATCTACTTCTCCAAATTTTTACAAAGGCATACAGTCATGTGACCACATTTACAAGGTCTCTTACAGTAGCATGAAAGAAGCCTATACAAGTGATGGGTGTGAACTAATGAACTAACATTCATTAGTTCCATAGTAATCTGCCCTGAATTTGTCCACAGTCATACAATTAGTGGCAGGACCTTGACTAAAACCCCATCTTCTTAATACTCAGTCTCATGTGCACACGAAAATCATAGAGTAAAAAAGCTAGTGGTACAGGTGTATAAGTTTGTGTGTGTCTTTCCAGATATGTAATGAAGAGTCGATTGACAGAGCCTGCCTAATGTGTTTTAATCCTAAAAAAATTGTGGCACTTTGCTAAAGTGTGCAAAGGCAGTTTGTATTCATTAGAAAAAGTACTCAATGGATTTTGAATAAATAAAGCTGTAATCGGAGATTATATTAGGATTATATTAAGAAAGTAGGTTGGAACTTGTTTTTTGTAAATTAATTTGGCAGGGATATGCTCCTTGGGAAATCAGACATGTTTTGAAACAGTGCTGATGCTATGAATCATAGTCTGTTGACAAAATATCCAAAATGTGGAATCAGCTTGTTAATAAAGTCATGTACAGACAAGTATAGATGTTCTTTTCTCTCTCTAACTCCCCTCTCTTTACACTCCTGCTGCCCTAAATAAAAGAATATCTCATTACGGACAATTGGGTATATGGCAATGATAAGAATCTATGAAAAGAGGCTAGGAGAAACCATGGGGAGTAGGTTGGATCTTGAAATAGGGGTAAGAACAGGCGACCAGAGAGGAGAATAAACCCTTCAGCCATATGTAATGGCCTGGAAAGGCTAAAGCAGTATCTTTGGTGCGCTGAAGAATAGGAATGGAAAGAAAAAGATTAATCTGGATAATCCTCTAACACAAAAACTTCCACCTAAAATCATATGAGTGGCCAATCAAAGGCTCTCTTCCTGAACTAGATGGTGAACATTACCAAATGGAAACTGATGAACTTATTTGCTCCAAATATGTTATAGTATTGTGAAAGAATATAGACTCTTAAAGTGAATCACTAGTTTTAGAAATGTTATTGTAATTAAAGATATAATTTTATATCATTTCTGGGAATTTGAATATTGTTACAGTCAGTCTCATTCTGAATTTTTATAATGTTAAATTGATATCTGAAAAACACTTTAATGGAACCGCAGGAGGGTGACTTGGACGTCTGAGTTTTATTAAGTATGAAAATTCTATATTTTCAAGGATAATCAGAGCCTATTGATTGTTATAATTTTCTATTTATTCCTTCTTGACAATATTCAGAGTAGTTTTTTGTTATACCGCTACAAACATACAGTCAATTCTGGGTGTATCCAAAAAGGTCTGATTAAGTGTTTGGTGTATTTCCCATGTCTTATGGTGGTTCTTTTTCTTCCTGTTACCTGCATATAGATAGGTTTTCAGTCAAAAAGTAGAAAGTATTCTAATATAAATAAATTATATTAGTGATTGATAAAGACGCTCATACTTTAGAAGAGATTAGCCTGTAGATTTTATCTTTTAAAATTTCTGTCACCCAACAAAGTAGATTATGTAGATTCATTTCCATAGGAATTTTAATGTTATTTCTCTTACTAATTTCTAGAGTGCTTATTTTAAAATGATCTACAATGGAATCGCTTCATTTAATCAATTATATAATTTATAGTTAAGTAAATTAACTATAATAAAGACATTATTTTTTCTTCCAGTATTTCATATCAGTAAGTTAAATCATAATTGGATTTTTGTTACTTGTTTTCTGGTAGTTTTAAAACAAAAAGAAAAGAGAAGTAAAATTAAATTCAACCCACAGACAAGAGGAAATTTGTTGTAGGGGAAAGACTATTGGTTTGTGTGCCAGTGAGACTTGCATATGCTGTATTGACAGGAAAGAAGGTTTGGAAGTGGCTTCTGCATTTTCTTATTTGCTTTTAGTGTATTTTGACTTACTGGTATTTAAATGGCCATATTCTTTATTTTCAAGGCTGCTAAGTATGTAAAAGAGAGGTGATGAGGGCATGAATCCATAAGAGTATTAGAAATAGGCGAGTGCTTAAAAGTCTCAGCCCTGAGTGTTGGATTCACAAACAGTGGTAAAAGTACACAAGTGTTTAATAGTTGCCTGCAGAGCAACCAGGTCAGGTGATATGCGAGCAAACACAAGTGAGTGAGAAAATAACAAAGTTGCCATATTTGTATTCCTGGTATGGACTCCTAGTCAGCCATGTTCTGGAGTAAGAAATAAAGAAGATCTAGTCATAGCTGAAACAAATCTGGCCAAAATAATAAAAATGAACAGCAATTCGCACAAATGGAAACACTTCCTTCTCCCTGACCAGCTGTGCTCTCCAAAGCCTGTGGAACTACATAAAGACCAGAGCTTAAAGTCTGTCCCTAATTCTCCTTAATGAGAATGACTCTCATTTCAGGAACATAACTGCTGGGGGCAAAAAAGCAGGAA
>NW_006798161.1:131170-155645 GCF_000442215.2 Lipotes vexillifer
GCAGGAATGAGGAGAAAATAGTTCTGTTATTATGCTTCCAGTGCAGTTTGAGTTTATGATCATGACAAAGTGGCTAACGCTACATGAGCTATCGATGGTGATGTATGCAAGAGTAGGAGCAGACATGAAATGAGAGATAAAGTTGTGGAATACTGGTTAATAGACTATTAAGAGTCAGGAAAAATGATCTATATAAAGATCTATAAAGATCATCTTTGGCATCTATGCATAACTCCTTCAGTTTACAAGACATTTTGATGGTTGATAAGGAGTTAGGGAAATGAGGTCCTAGGAAACTATCCAAGGACAGTTTGAGACCTAGAAGGATGAAATAATTTAGAAATCTCAGTGACGAAAGTATAAGAAAGTGCAGATCAGTGATCTGGGAAGGCAGGTGTCAATTAAGATTCCAGTTTTGGAACATTCAGATCTCTGGATTATATACAGACACTAGAGGGTACATTGGAGGGATGTATGGATAGACATTGGGGCTCATGTATGGGTAGCTTCTTATTCACTGATTTTTATCAGTAAAGGGCTCTGGTCTATTTGGGGGTTAAATTATATGTGCATAATCTACCTTCTTACCTCTAAATTAAATAAATAAAAAGAATTTTATCCCATCCCATGTTTTTTTCCAACCCCAATAAAGTGATGTGTCTGATTTTATTTGACTACCATGGAGGAATCCCAGCTAATATTTAAAACTGTATTAGTCTCCAGGCTTCTTGTGAGTTTCCATTATTTGAACAAATACATAATTTCTCTCTTGTGTTATCAATCCCACACAATTCTCTTAAAATGCTGAGATTTTAAGTAAATCTACATGATTATTGTTTTGAGATTTGAATTAAAGCTATAATTTTTTGGCAATTATGTTTCTGTTTTCATTATGTAAAAATGTGTCAGCTCTGTTAAATAGAAGTGGTTTGTAAAGCCTGCATTCTCTAGACTCCTATTTTTTTTCATACTTCCTGCCACTAATTTCTCTGATTAATAAAAAGCAATGCTTATAAAACCCAGAAGAGAATAATTCTGTTAAGTCTTAAAAAACTGTCCACTCTCTCCCAAATGCCCTAGTAAGTCTGAACCATTTTGCACCTTACTTTACATCGATATGTTTCCCTGATTCTCAAATCACTTGGGACATTTTGTTTAAAATAAGGCCCACCATAGATCACTTCCCCACGTAATTCTCAGGATGAGCCAAATTTGGGCAACCCTACTTCCTGTATCATTGTCTTACCAGGTACACGGAGACAAAATAAATTAGGAGTCTACCTTTTACATATGCAGACGGTCTTTGCAGAATCAATTTCATCAACAGTGGCATCTGGGGACTTGATTTATCTAGAAAATTCACTCCAGTGATAGACCTTATTGAGAATGAGTTTCAATGGAATCCATGATATTACTCTACTATCCACTGGGAACATTTTAATTTAAAATCTTGAGCAACTAGAAGTCTCCAGGATGGTGAGTGATTACAACTGTGAATTATAGCTGCAGCCGCTCAATATTGAGACAAGTACTGCATGACAATATGCGGGAAAACTTTTGACAACTGTCGTTCAAAGAGATTAATTAGAGGGACTTCTCTGGTGGTGCAGTGGTTAAGAATCCACCTGCCAATGCAGGGGACATGGGTTCCAGCCCTAGTCTGGGAAGATCCCAGGTGCCATGGAGCAACTAAGTCCGCGAGCCACAACTACTGAGCCCATGTGCTGCAACAACTGAAGTCCGCGTGCCTAGAACCTGTGCTCTGCAACAAGATAAGGCACCACGATGAGCAGCCCACGTACCACAATGAAGAGTAGCCTCCACTCACTGCAACTAGAGAAAGCCCGCACACAGCAATGAAGACCCAACGCAGCCAAAAATGAAGAAATTAATTATTTTTTTTTAAAAAAGAGAGATTAATTACACAGTTTTGCTGAAAAATGAACTGGTGTCTTTTGGCTCAAATTAGATTAAGAGATTTAGAAGTGATATTTGTATATTTTAACTCAAGAGGTGTAAGATGAAAGAATAGGACATGGTATCCCTGTTTATTTGTATATCTTGATGTTTAGGAGGAAAGTGTTTCTTCTGAATTTAAAGAATATATTAAAGGCTGTCTCTTGAATTGGAGTCAGATTGTATCACCAGCCCCTGTACACCCACACTCCCAAGATAATCTTAAGGCAATACATGTTTGAAATGTCCAAGATTTTCTCAGCTGGATCAGAATTCGGGCAAATTGATAAGCTCCCCAAAGCCCATATTCCTACCATTAGTGTCTTTTCTTTCTCTAGCACTTTCCTACTCCTTACTGCAAACCCATCCCAGACCCCAACAACTTGAACTAAAATATTTCCCAATGCACAAACTTTTTTTTTTTTTTTTTTTGCGGTATGTGGGCCTCTCACTGTTGTGGCCTCTCCCATTGTGGAGCACAGGCTCCGGACGAGCAGGCCCAGCGGCCATGGCCCACGGGCCCAGCCGCTCCACGGCATGTGGGATCCTCCCAGACCGGGGCACGAACCCGTATCCCCCGCATCGGCAGGCGGACTCCCAACCACTGCGCCACCAGGGAAGCCCAATGCACAAACTTTTAAATGACGTCTCTCAAACATGTCTTGCTCTTGTCAATTGCTCTAGTGGCCGGGACCACACTGGTGGGACCTGAGGCCTCTTTCCTCACATCTAAACCAAAGCAGCAAGCAGTAGAGCCATTAAAATACTTAACGGAGGGCAGTGGTTTCAGGCAATCAAATCAATAGAAAATATGACTCCCAGCAATTTTTTTTTTAATTTCAGTATATTCCCACAGTAGAACATTAATGCAATCGTTTGAGAAAATGCTTTGTACGGTTTCTAGTAGGCTGGGGAAATGCTTTTATTTCTTTCTTTTAAATTGAAGTATAGTTCATTTACAATATTGTGTTAGTTTCAAGTATACAGCAAAGTGATTCAGTTATACATACATATATCTATTCTTTTTCAGATTCTTTTCCCTCATAGGTTATTACAGAGTATTGAGTATAGTTCCCAACTCCCAGCAATTTAGATATTACCTGTCTATCAACATGGACTTTTAGAACTTGATTTTATTTTTTTAAACAGTGTTTAGACATTCTTCTACGTACTTAACAAATAATAACATTTAATTCTAAGAACTAGCCCATGCAGTAAGTGGGTAATATTACTACCATCCTTATTTTACAAATGAGGCTGACAGGATTAAGAAAGCTGCCCAGAGTAACAGAGCATCTAAGTGAGAGGGCCAGGATTTGAACCCAGGAAAAACTGCTCCAAGTCTGAGCTTTGACAACTATTGAGATTATTCAATACCTCACAAAGTTAATGGCACAGCTCTGCCGCCTATATAAAAAGGTGACACTCCACTAGGACTCTGTGCCCTTCTTAAAAGCTCAAGGCATCCTCAGGATATCAGGTTACTAGGAATAACATAATGCCCACCCTCATCCATCCTCTACACAGCGTGAAAACCACAGCACGCACTGCTTATCATGTCATAAATGTCCTCCTTTCTTGTCGTGATCTTTCCCCACAAACTCTGAGAAAATCACATGCTGGAATAAAAGACTTTCCAAGTCACAAAACAACAAGCTACCCTTTAAGGAAACTGTCATAGGGACTTTATGGCTGCTTGTGGCACACTGAAAAATGACTCATGATCAGTCTTGTGGGGTTTTGAAAGAAAATTAGAACAGAGGCTCACCAGTAGTCATCTAGTTCCAACTGGAAGAGGCTATGGACTGCTACTTCTGTCATTTGGTCCCTTCCTATAGATTTAAGTTGACACATACTCGAGAACAGGGTTTCTTGCCATTTTATGGTCTATCTGAGAAACAGATTAAAAGTATAGACCCTCTCTCCAAAAAGATACATAATGTATATACAGAGCAAAAGTTGTCACAAAATTGATAGACACTACCCCTACTTCTCACCATGCCCAGTAATGGAACCCTGGAGAGCCATGAACTTGCAGTTAAACGTCATCACTCAGAGGAACTGGGTAATGACCCTTTAAGTTGTGACTGCAATTTGAAGAATCTTTTTTGATAACCTTAACTTTTTTTGTAAAGTGGTTATTGATCACTGGTGACTCTGCTCTCAATATAATTGTTTTTGTGCTTTCTTGGGAAAGTTAACTTTAAACTAAGTTCTCTATATATATTTCTCTATATGTCTACCTCATGACCTATATAAAGTGATAGAATACTATATATAAAGAGAAAATTACTTAACATTGGGTGTGAAATGGCAAAACAACTAAATGTTTAAGTTGAGTATAATTATGTTTTTAAAATAGTTGTCAAAGAGCATAGAGTCTTGCCCAATGGGATGTCAGTTTTCAACTCTAACTCAAAATGAAAGGCCCTTTAATCTCTGAAAAGATTGGAAACTACTTGGAAATCGGAGAGCTCAGACTAAACCATTTCTTCAATTAAAAAAAAAAATTATATATATATATATATATATATATATATATATATATATAGAGAGAGAGAGAGAGAGAGAGAGAGAGAGAGAGAATTTAAACTATGGGCATACAGAAGAGAGAGAGAGAGAGAGAGAGAGAGAGAGAATTTAAACTATGGGCATACAGAGCTTTAGTACAAAAAGAAAAGTAGCCACTAGGTGGATATTTTGCTCCTGTTAATGTATTTTCAACAAAACCTATACTTGGTCTATCACAATATTTATTAACCTTTACTGGCTTTGTTGTTTAATTAGCTGACTTTCCTGCTAAACCATAAGTTTCGAGGAGGTAAGGATCACACATATCATTGTAATGTATGCCTCATTCCACTTGTAATATTTATTAGGGAACACATATATTTATTAGTAATAATAAAAAATAGAATTATAAGTATGTGCCAAGCACTGTACTAAGTAAGTACATACTCACTTATATTTCCTTTCATTGCAATAGGCACAAGAATGTTTTGGTAATCTGAAGTAAATATAATAGCACATAGAGGATCTATGCATTAATATATATTTGTTAACTAGATAAATGTATTTATGCACTTTTCAAAATTTATAACAATTTTACTTAGTGATGTTATAGTAATTTAAATAAATTTCAAGCATTTTTTTTGCAATTAGTAATTGGGATACATATATGGACACTATGTAATTAAGCCTATTGCTGTTGCATAAGACGAACATGAAAGGTACACTAAGTCAAACAGAATATAAGAAAAGAAATCCAGATCTGATTAATCAAAGGCAGAGATTATTCACTTGGTCATATCTTGCTAAGTATTATCACCATTTTATTGACGAGGAGAAGTTGAAAGATTATATCAAATCCTCAGAATATCATTTATAGTTTTGACAAGGAATTTTTTGTTTTGGTTAACTCTACCATAAATTACACCCATTTCTCAATCTAAATATAGGTATACTTGTCCATAACCAATCTCCCCATTGTCGTCATGAAACCTCAAGTTAAGAAATGCTCTGTGTGTCATTACAAACGGATGTTGAAATGGGACAGACTCCTTGATAACTGCATTCAGTTTCTGGGCTCCAAATGAATAGAGGTGAGCACCACTTCCAAGAAGGCTCTCTTGGGTATGCTTATTTCAGCTTTTCTGTGCCATATAATCCAAGACCTAGAAGATACATAGAATATCCCTGTATCTAGAAGAAGCCATCAAATAGCCTTAAGTTGTTTTAATCATCATGGAGATACACATCTGCTAACTTGCTTTATTTCCTCTTCTCACATCAGAAACCGCTGAGAGACATGCCTTTTGCTTGCAGACCTACCATTTCTTTCACTTTGGACTTTAAAGCCTATAAATACAAGATAAATCTGACTAAGTACCCTCCAAATAATTCTATTTAAAAATCATGTGAAATATGAGTGTCAAGGTGAGGCCTTTCTGCTTTCAGCACTCAGTCCTAATTCAAACTAAACTCTCCAACTACAACGAGATTTTGTTCACTTGCTCCGCCTGACCTGCCTCTACAACTTTGACTACGTTTTTGTCTTTGGAAAAGCTGGATACATGATGGAAGTATAGGATTCTCTCCATCCACTGAGAACAGAGCATCACAATTCCAAAAGCCCCACCATGACGTTGAGCTAGGGAAGAGAAAGGAGACAGCCATCTGTATTACAGGGACAAAATTAACTTCAGAGATCAACAGAAATTATAACTAAGCTGTGGATATTTATCCCTCTCAAAGCCTTCCATTTCTCAAATATTTAAATGATGACTTTGCAGTACGACTTTCACTTCATCGGCGTCTCCACGGAAATTGGAAATTACTGTATGTGATACAATTAAAATGTATATCCACAACCACTCAGAATAATCATGGCTAATTAGAAATTATGAATCATTAAAATGACATGGTTTTCTGTCAGTATGTGTGTACAGCACACTCATGTCTTCTAACTTCCCAATCCAATCTCAGTAAATCTAAGGAGGTACATTTGTTTCAATATTTCTATTAAGACCCTCCATTAAGTAAATTACCATTACAGCCAAAGTTTAAAGGTTATCTGGGCTAGCAAACTACTCAACAGAGCTAATACATATAATTAGCTGTGGTGAGATTTCACATTAAACTTTTCCACTGCTATTTAGTGAATTTTCAAAAACAAATCATTTATGCAGGCTTATCAAGATTGCTACAGTCCTCCTTAAGGAATTCAGGACATCTTTATCATAATAAAATCCTAATTTCTATTTTTTCTTGTATCTATCATTAATTTTAAGGTTGACTAAAAAAATCAACTAAATACTTCAGTATTTCTAAAACAATGTTTGGGATGTTCTATGAGGAGAGTAGAAGTATAAGAAAATTTTAAAAAAGGAAAACAAAGAGAACTGAATTAAAACTGATTTTTTTTGAAAATTCAAAGACTTTGGTTTTCTTTTTTTTTTAAGTTCAGAATAAATTTAAAGGAAAAAATACCTACCTAAAATTTTTTTCTGTTCAAATAGGCTGCATCCAAGCAATATTCTCAGCTGACAGTTCTGAATTCATAATCCAAAGAAAAGCTTCAGATACCTCCTTCCCTGAAAGGGTGATAAACACACTCCAAGGTCTAAGTAGATTATGATTCCAAAACTCTCCAACTAGAGAAGAAAGAACTTAATGTAAGACTACAAAGTTTTAAGTACCTAGTGGGTAGTGAGACTGAGTCCCAGGAGATGTCTGGTAGTACCTTGCACTTCGATGTGTATGTTTCTAATTATTAATGTATCCATAGATAGACAAAACCCCATTGCTAGTGCACAAATATTCTCCAGCTGATGCAGAATTGATGCTGCCATCATTGACGTGCTAGTTATTAAGCTGTTGTCCCTTAGCTTTAAATCTGCCCTTCTAGCCTCTTCTTTGTCATGCTGAGGCTGGGACTCTATGAAATACATTTCTGCTTTGCCAGCAGGAACCGTGTTACGCTTTGCCAACAGGGGCCACTAGAAGGAGACGAGAAGTCTGGAGGATGAAGAAAGGACTTGCTCCTCCTTGTTTTGCATTCTTTTCCTTTCACTGTCCCTTCAGCAAATGTTCTTCACCCTCAGAGTGGCATCTAGCACCTGCTTCCAGTTTGCATTTTCACATTCAGGAATGAACCTCATCATGGTCCCTCACAGACACCAGCTCTAGTGGGCCAATACTCTCTCCTCAGAGGTCTGGCTCCCAGACCTGCAGGTACACCCCTCCAATCTTCTAGGTTCTAATAATTTCACCCTCTTTTTGGGGGGTAAGTGTCCCCCAGACATGGAGGTTCTAGCTGCTTCTTGCAGTTACCAGCTCTGAAATAGCTCTTTGTTACCTTTGTCTTTTACATCTTCCAGTACCTGTTTAACTAATTCTCTACATTCAAAAGTAACTGGTGTTGTTTTCTGACTGAACCCTGACTAATATGGTAAGTAAACAACTATTTTAATATTGACGTATGTAGGCTTGCTCTGCATTTCATGATTCTGGCTTGGTGTACACCACGGTGGACTTAAATTGCTTGTCTAGCATCCTTTCCTTTGAAGACCACCCCGTCCTTAATGCTTTGGTCCTGGTGGGAGTAGTGGTGCTGTCAGATACGGTATCCCATCCCATGACAGGTGTGGACTCAGGATCTAGCTTGACTAATCAGATCTCGCCCATCTTCTGCTACACAGATTTACAGGGAAGGTATGAGATGTAGGTGGGCCAATCACGGTCTCCCCTGGGACTTTTCTATTCGAGTTGGTGACATGGTCATATGGGGGACAGAAGTTGTGGGAACTAGTTTCAACTCACCCTCTTGCATGGAATTTTTATCTACAGTAGAAGGAAATGAGAGAAGGAAAATATATTTTGAGAGAGAGAGAGAGAAGACAGAGACAAAAACAGAGGGAGAACAAACTTCATCTGAGCCCTCAGATCTAGTTATTATGCCACAGAGACCTACCTACCCAGGCATTTCTATAACTAGAAAACAAAAGTTGTCTAACTAACGTGTACCAGCAAGAATCATGTGAAGGACTAAATAAACATTAGTAATGGAAGAAAAAGAAAACTACTTTCGCTTAAATGGCCAGAAAATATACATTTCAGATTTACAGAGACGGCAATCAAGCTACTTTCACATTTTTTTATTTAAAAAGGAAGCAAAGGGCTTCCCTGGTGGCGCAGTGGTTGAGAGTCCACCTGCCGATGCAGGGGACACAGGTTCGTGCCCCAGTCCGGGAAGATCCCACATGCTGCGGAGCGGCTGGGCCCGTGAGCCATGGCCGCCGAGCTGCGCGTCCGGAGCCGGTTCTCCGCAACGGGAGAGGCCACAACAGTGAGAGGCCCGCGTACCGCAAAAAAAAAAAAAAAAAAAAAAAAAAAAAAAAAAAAAAAAAAAAAGGAAGCAAAACATACTACTAGTGTTTAGTAGTCTTTTTGCTCACAATTGAAATCAGCAGAAAACACTCTCTGCTGGTTATTTATTTTGCATGTTTTAGAAGTACATTATTAATTAGTATATGAAAAACTATAAGTCAAAATCCAATCTTGCTTAAGGGCATATCTAAGAGTAACAAATCCTTGGTATGTAGGAGTAACAATCTTTGGTTTTACATGCCTCATATGATACATTACAAACCATTAGAGAATCATATCTTTTCATGGGGCAGTGTTACAAGAGATAGTAAACAAATTAGAACAGCTAAATCAAATTTAAAAAGCACCAAGCTTTAGAAGTCCCCCCCACCCCAGTACTTGAACTTTTAATACACACTCTGGTCTAGTAAACAGTTATTTCCTGTATAACACTCTTTCTAAAAGCTGGTGGCTTGTTTCCTTTCATTTGGCCTAGAGCATCAAAGAGAGTAAGAGAAGTTCAGGATGACTTATGATTTCTCTCCTGGGGTAACGATGTCTTTTCCCAGTCTCAGAAAGAGACCTGCTCCAATCGTGAGAGAGGCCTCTCCTTCTTAGGGGTATGCAGCCTGATAAGATTTCTACATCATCTCAAAGTGAAAGATTCCAAGAAGTTGGACCTCAGTTCTGCTTGTTGGAAACACAGCGCCCACAAAGTGATTTTTCATCTCATTCTGTCAGCATCCGGAAGTTGCCACTCCAAGATCCTCCCAGGAGGGAGGAGGGATTCTAGCAACCCACACACTTTGTGTGACCTATTATATCCAAATGTCCATTCCAATTCCGTCTCGTTGCTATTGTTTCCAAGCTTATTTACATAAACCTTGCAGTCCAATAGATGAAAGTGATGACACATTTCTCAATCTTGGATTAGAAATGTGAAGATCAGATCCCTGTTTTAGAATGATTTTATAGTCCTCCCCAAGATATTGGCTCTCTCAGATGCTTTTCTTCTTTGAGCATTCACTAAATGTTGGTCCTGCAATTTATTTTTTAATCTCAACTTAATGAACATTTACATATGAAAGTAGACATCTATTTTTATCCATACTACTGTGTCATGATCAGGAGGATTTGAAAGCTGCACTCCTGTGCTTATATCTTCTGTCTCTGCTGCCCGTGCCTTCATTTCTCACCCCCTCCTCCAATACCCACAGACCATAAACAAAAAAACCTAAGATAACTGCACTGAGCTAGCGTGACTGAATCTTATATTTTCAGTTTATGCCATGGTCATAAAAAATAGGATTTTTCTCTAATCTTAAAGGTATTCATGCCAATTGTCTGTTCTCTAGCTGGGCCATGAATATATGAAATTACTCATAACAGCTGTTTGACTTTAGCTCTTACTCTTTATACTTTTTTCTATCATTGCAGGAGAGTTGCATCATAGCTTGAACTTACTCTACTGTCACAACAAAACAGCATTTCCCAATGATTTTGCAATTGACTGAGTGCTTAAATATTTTTTGGTTTTTATTAAAAAATGTTAGAAGCCCCAAGGAGAAAAAGAGTTAACCATCTGTACATGCACAATCAATTAAATAGGCTATATATTACAGTTATATAAATTTTCCAAGTATCTGAAAATTTGTGAGTCATCTTTTCTATGCACTAGAATTTTTAGCTATCGTTGTTGGGTAGACACAACCATAATCAATTAAACTGAATAGTTCATGCAAAGTGCTTGTTGATACTTGACACATAATGTCTATTAATGTCAATTATTAGTATTATTTACATTGTTAGTTAGACTTTAGGCTATCTTTAAAATGATTAAAAAATATAAAAACTTACTTACAAATAACAAGAAGGGATTTTTTTTTCATTTCATAATGAACATTTTATACATGAACTGCAGTTTAACTTTCCCACGATACCTTCATAAAGTTAGCATAAACCATTCTTAGCATTATACCAGAACAACTCATTCCGTATAAAAAACAGGAGACATAGCTCAAATAAACCTTCAAGTTTTATAGAACTGATTTTCCATTTTCAAAAGAAGAGTATTTCTTAAGCATTCTGCATTATTTTGCTTATTAAATTATCTCCTTAATGTAGCGAAATTGCCTTTCTGAAATCCATGCTTAAACATCTGTTATAAAGATTAAAGAAGTTTATGTTCTCTCTGAATAACAAAGCATCCACTTACCTGTAACGTTTATGCACACAATATAGTGAGATTATGTAGTTTACTTAGTAGTTTACTTAGTAGCAGTGATGCTAGTAGATACACATCTCTAGGCATCATTTCTGTGACTGATGCACTAGAAATATACTTAATGTGTAAAATTTTATTGAAAATAATTATTTTTACTTGTTTATTACCTCTTTTTTAATATTTAAAGATAACTATAAAGATTTAACAGTATATAATAAAAATATATAAATAAAGATATAAAGGGGATTTGTATATAGCCAAAAAATGGAATGTTATATTGATTTTGCCAATAACCTTAAAAATTGATTAAACCTATATGTAACGGGGTAGTTACATAAATTTTGAATAAAGAAAAAGGAATAAATTTAGTGATAGATTTAGCAGTACTAACAACCTATATTACAAGGAAATTGACACTTTATTATAGTTCAATTGTATTGCAAATATCATGATGTTAAAATATGTGAGTATAAATATTGTCCTATCAGATGTGAAAACGGTGTACCTGGGAACTAAGAGAAAAGCACATGGACATAAGTTATATCAAAGATGAAAATCATTTTTATAAATTATATTCATTTGTTTACTCTGCAATTGGTAAGACATGTTGAGTCTGAAATATATAAGAATATTTTAAAATGCCATACTTTATAAACCTGTAGTTTATTTACACCAGAACATTTTATTTTACAGCAGAACAAAAAGATATTTTAGAGAATAAGCACAATTGATTTCTATTAATAATACTGTTCTCAGAAAATAAGAATGCCTACTAAAATTGTATACTTCCCTTGTTTAAACTATTGTATAATGATGGATTTATTTAAACTATACTTGAACATGCTTTTATTTTGCAAGACTTTCTGCTACAGTATTGTGCATTTTGATCACATTTGATTGCCACATTCATAAACTACACGAGTGAGCAATTTCCCAGTATATTAATCCAAATTTAGATGAGATGTTTGTTCATCTGTATTAGTAATATGCATTAATTTTCCTTTTTATCCTATGTAGCTGTCTACCTTAAGCTAGGATAGCTGTTTCCTCACTTACATGAAAATTGAATTCAGCTGGGAATTATGTTGGAAAAATAAGCCATAAAAGAAAAATCCCTTTATATGAAATACATAATTCAGTACTTAGAAGTCACGCAAAGCTTTGGGTGGATATAAGCAGATGCCTTTGTTTTTTATTTATTCAAAGCAAAAGAGATCAATAGTGAGAACAGACCTATTCATCTAGTTAATGGGATATTTTCTAACTCAAAATTACAATAAATTTGGGGGCTTCAAATATTTTTTAATTAAGTAAGGATGTTAAATATTCCATAAGAAGGAGAAAAGTTAGGATAATTGTATTTACTGTTTAGATTTGGATTATTTTGTCATCAAATTTGTGAAAATAATTAACAGCATTTTAGTGGAAAACCACTTATATCTTTGGTTGCATCTTGGGTGTGCTGTGGAGACAATAAAAAAATATGACTTTAATAACTACAGATACACTGACCTAACAGAAATATTTTAGAATTTAATAAGGATCATTTTGAATCACTGCTGTAAAATACAATTTTTTTCTAAAGGGTAAGCCAATCTAATTCTAGAGGGTACGAAGGGACTAAATATAAATGCTATAGCCGGTTGCCCAGAAGTGATTAACTTAGAAGAAAATATATTTTTAAGAAACTATTAGTTTCATCAAAAGTTATTATATCAAAAATGTTATAATTTTAATCCCTTTTTATGAACCTCTGAGTGGTACAGGAAGGCAGTAGGTCATAATCTAGGATGAAAAAGAATTCGAATTGGGGTTCTACTTCTGTTTCTACCCTACGGAGAACTGGTAGCAAATACTTGGTTCTTCGAATGTAGGAAGGCAAGGATAGGCTATTAAAGAACAAAATGAATAGAAAATATTACAGCAAACATTTCTATTTCTATAGTGTAGTGTCAGTAACATTACCATTAACACAAATTTTTTCATAAAATGACGTAAAGACTATAGATAGTGTATAATAATTGTCTTTACTGGGAATTTCATTTCAAAGAAAATAAATCAGAAAGTTAAAGCCCCAAATTATTTTAATCATTCTGTCGATGGACAAAAACTGGTCTAGAGAAACAAATCATTTCCACTCATGACGGCCAGCATTTTACATTTACTCATCAGTATCTCAATAAAAATAACACTGAAATATGCATATAAATATATTTATTTTATGATAACATTTTAGCAAATATATTTTTGTGGAATCCTTAGATGTAGTTTTAAATGTTAAATAGTTATCCTTCATGATTCTTCTAGAGAGAAAAATATTTTTAAAACTTTAGCTGGTTCTACCGATATTTTATAGATATTGATAATTGAACGTGTTCTTGTTTTTTAATGTTATTTTCAAACTTTGGCTGTGTTTTATAATATTTAGATATTGATAACTGACATTTTTTAGTGCTTTTTCTTTTTTTAACCTCCAATTTATTGACTTACTAATAGGGTGGACAAGGTTTTAGCTCTCATTCACGGTCCACATTTTATGCACAAACACACATACACAAATGTGCAGACACATAAGCGCATAAAATCCCACAGGTCCCACATCTTACCAAATATATGGCATCATTATTCTTTTTGAATAATAACTGGGATTTGTATTATTTCGTCTTTGTAAATGTTATTTACAGATATCTATATAGTATATTTATTTTGTAATTCCTTTGTTGGAGTTGATAACTGCATTAATTTTCACACACTTAGTCTTCTTATTCATCCTCTAAATCTTTGTCAGCAGTTTAAACGCCTTTAATTCCCCCATGAATTGATCCATTGTTTTTCTTCTTGGAGATATTATTCCTTAAAACCTCCATCCTTCTACTCCAATTTGAATTGGTTGATTTTCTGCCCTGATGCATGAGTGTTTTACTGATATTTCTTTTCTCTAATTTCCTGGGAACTCCCTTCATCCCTGTCTTGGGTTGAACTACCATTTCTTATCTTTCTTTTTCTTTAGGAGAAAATCCAACAGGATTATGTTGGGAAAAACAAATGAATCATTAACCCAAATTATGCATAACCGTTTGTCTGGAAAATAGGAAAGGGGCACCATATTACACAGAGTGGCAGTTTAATATACTGGTGATATTTTCTTTTTTAATTTGATGGCTAAGAATCTGAGGATTATTTAATTATTGATTGTTAAACTGTACACATACATGTATATGTTTACTCATCTCTTTTATATATATTTCACAATTTTTAAACAAAATTTGTCAAGCGTTCTATCCAGACTACGTCAGAGAAACTGAAACATTAGGGGTTTGGGTATATGTATTTTTTTCGGAAATGGAGTGGTTCTCAAACGCTCATCCTATATCTGGAGTCCATATCTTCTGGAAATTTACCCAGACAACTTTGGGGAGATAATCTTAAACTTATTAAAATTCTTAACATAAAGTTATTTACTTTGAAAATAAAGTATTTTGCAATTTAAATATTTTTTCAAGATTTTAAAAAAATTAATTAAAATATAGAATCATAGAAAAAAAAGTATGGAGATCAAGATTTAAAAACACCTTTCATCTTTGGGTTACAGAGATTTAGACATTTATAATATTTTAAAGGTTATCTTAGTTTGAGGATATAAACAGAATGCAAAAGAAACTGAAGTAATACTATTTGAAATATGTAGACCACTTAGAAAATAGCTGGATTCAAAAGAGTATGAATAATAAGCCATACTAACGTAATACAATAAAAAGTAACCAAGCAGCACGAAACTTCAGCTGGAATAAACCTTCATGATTTTAACAGAAATATAACTTTGCAAATAATAAGGGATTCAATGTGAAGTGTTGTCAACCTTTTTACCCCGCATAAAAAATAACGGTGATTTTGTTAAAAATCATTAATTTATAACATAAGTTTAGTAAACATTGTCTCTGAAATCTCATTCTTGAAGAGATGATATAGGAAATAATTGTGCTGTATATAATTGGGGTACTATTGGCTTATAGAAAATATTTTTGTAAGTATAGTCAGGAGAAAAATAACAAGGTAACCTGAAATTATCAAATGATCTCTTCTATATACTAATGTGTACATGAATTTTACTATATGCTCATACTTGGAAACGTGCCATACTATGTATAGAAGCTATAAACTAATACAATTAGGAAAATAATTTACCAGTTCTTTTATACAAACATTTTCTGAGTTCATATTATGGACAAATAATAGACTAGTTAATTATTCTAACCTCAATGATTTCATGGAAGCCAAAGGAAGAAACTTCCGAGTTGAAAAAGGCAGCAGTGTCAAATGCAGTAGAAGAACAACAAAAAGAGGATTTTTTTAAAAATGACAACTGAATTTGACAAGTAGATCAGTGATGTCATTTGCCTAAAAGTACCACTGGAGCAGTGAGATAGGAAGCCTGATTTCAGCCTCCTCCTGTTGATGGGAGGAGAGGAAATGAAGACATTGCATGATGACAAGTAGAGCTTGAAGGAGCTTGGTCCTGAAGAGACATAAGCATTAGGAGCCAAGAGGGAAGTACGAGTGTTTTGTTTGTGTGTGTGTATGTATATGTTTTTCAAGTTAGAGAATACTGTAGCTTGTATTATGGACTGAATTGTGCCTCCCTACTACCAAATTCATATGTTGAAACCCTAACCCCCAATGTGGCTTTGTCTGGAGACTGGGTCTTTAGGAAGTAAGTTAAAGTTAAATGAGGTCATAGGGTGGAGACCTAACCCAATAGGCCCATGGCCTTATAAGAAGAAAGAGAAAAAGAGATCTCTCCCTCTCTCTCTACCATGTGAGGACACAGCAAGAAGGTGGCTGTCTACAACCCAAGGAGAGAGTACTTATCAAACACCAGCCCTGCTGGCACGTCAATGAACTTCCAGTATCTAGAACTTTGAGAAAATAAATTTTGGTTTTTTAAGCCTCCATTCTATGGCATTTTACTATGGCAGCCCAAGTAGACTAATACAGCATTTTTTTCCCTGAATCTAAATATAGAAATACACAGCTTTTAAAAAAGCATTTTTATTACTGTTAATAATGTTTGATGAAGAATTTTTTTCATTTGTAAAAATGTTATCTGATATATATATATTTCTAGCTGTACCATTTATATAACAAATCCATTTACTATTGAGTGGTAACAACTTGACATTAGGCACTGGATCTCTCTGATCTGTACACCAACCTTTTTCACTACTCGGATGCACGTATCTCAGACGCTATGTGCTTAATTATGGGTTGTTGAATTGAGTTTAATGATAAAATTAAAGACCTGTGGCCATTCTGCAGAGTCTCCCAATAAACCTAATAGAAGTATTTTGGTGAGAAGTCAGAAAGGTAATATTTGCTTAAGTAAAATGGTGTGTGTTGTAGAGCACGGATATCAGTTTACTGAGAACAAGAGTCTCTACCAAAAATTTTCTTTTACCTCAGTGTGTTGCAGTAATGTTTTTATCCCAGCATTTTTTCTCTCTAGATCTTGGGATGATCTAATTCTACCTGCAGAGTTAAGAAAAATTTGCACTATGACAAGACTTTTTTCCTCCTTATAAAAACAACTGATGTGGTAACTCAAGTTTTCTAAGTATATTTAGCATCAGTATAATTAATTTTCGTTATCCAGGAATGAAATTCAAAAGTTAAAGTTGAGAATGTGTATGAAAAGGCATAGCTCTTTCCTCAAACAATATCCCCAACTTCAAATCAAAAGCCAGCAAGGCAGGAAAGACCAGGAAGTGTATATGAGTTTCCCATGGCTGCTATAACAAATTACCACAAACTTGATGGCTTCAAATAACAGAAATATATTCTTCCATAGTTCTGCAGGCTAGAAATCCTAAATCTAACAGGGCTACTCTCCCTCACAGGGTTCTAGGGGAGAATCTGTTATTTACCTCCCAGCTGCTGGCGGTTCTAGGCGTTCCTTGGCTGTGGCCATCATCACTCTAGTCTCTGCCTCCATGGACATATATTGCCACCTCCTCTTCTCTGTATCCCTTAAAATTACCTTCGCTTTTCTCTTATAAGGTATATGTGACTGTATTTAGGTCCCACTGGGGTAATACAGGGGAATCTCCTCATCTCAAAAGTTTTAATGTAGTTACATTTGCAAAGCCCCTTTTTCCAAATAATGTAACACTTGCAAGTTCCAGTGATTAGTACTTGCTATCTTTGTGTGGCCATTGTTCAACCTATTACAAAGGGGACTTTTTTTTTTTTTAATCCTAAAAGGTAAGAACTCTCAAAGAAGGCATGCATGTAGATGTTCACATTAGTAACAACAAACTGGAAATAATCCAATGCCCATTAGCAGGAGAACGGATAAACTATTATGGTATAGTCCTATAAAAGACTACTACTCAGCAAAAACAAAGAGTGAACAATTGGTATACCTGGAAGAACCTCATCAGATTACGCTGAGCAAAAGTAGACAGACAACATAAGCACATTCTGTATACTTCCATTTATATGAAGTTCAGAAAAAGGCAAAGTAAGTCAATAGATATAGAAATAAGAACAGTAATTAAGTTTGAATGGGGGAGCAGAGTAGGGGATTTATAGGAAGTGAGTTTGAGAGAACATTCTAGAATGATAGAAATGTTCTATATTTTGATGGGAGTGTAGATTAAATGGGAATATTCATTTGTCAAAATTTGTAAACTGTACTCTTAAGATCTGTGCATTTATCATATGTAATTACACCTCAATAAAAGTAGGGCAAGAGCCAAACTGAGTAGATCTATGGAGAGAAAAAGAACCCATCATCCTACCCCCACTGGCAAAGGAATCTCAGACTCTGTGCCTTTATGGACAACCCCATAGTCCAAACCCCAGACTGTGTTCTCTGGCATATGATTAAAAACAAGATTACTCTATTACAAAACACAACTAAATTTCTCTTATTCAACATTTCACTCTTTTGTTTTTGTCTAAAATTGCCATATCTCCAAAATATTTCAAGAAGGCATGTTCTGTCAATTTTACTGCTGGCAGTTTATAACATTACTGGTTAGCCAGTATATGCCGAGAGCTAAGCTGGTCTATTTACAATTGATTTCAGGTAAACCACAATCTCACCCCCCATAATACCTTGGTAAATTGAGAGTTGACTGTGGTTGTCTCATTTCATCGCTCTCCTCATATTTCCTACAGAATTTACATAAAAATCCTACAGATTTCCACTTCATAAAATTATGCTTTCACATCTTTGTACACAAATTTATACCTCCACTTCCTTCCGGGTCACCTTAGTCCAATGACCCAGAATATGTCTTTCATTTTCTTTCATTTATTTTGGTCATATGATTCTCAATCTGGATTTAACATGTTGTCAAGTGGGCTTTACTTATTTTCCCCTGGCACTGGTTGAATCAAATTCCTTTGTGTGTACAGGTGCCCTTTTTTTGGGATCTCATTGAAATTGTTATGATTTTTTATCTATATTGGACAAATCAAGGCCTAGAGTCTCTTTTTAAGAAAAAATAAAAAGAGGAGAGCTATACTGTTTTGTAAGGAAAAGAGGAAACATCACCAATAACAAAAGAATATTAAAAAACAGAGTATACTGGGTTTGAAAGAAACCATATACAGTGGTAAAATTCAGATAAATATTAGGGAACACAGTTCCAGAAACAGCAAGAGATTGAAAATTATTCCTTTAAATGTGTGGAGGGGGTGGGAGATTGGGAGTGAATAGCTGGTAGAAATTTGGTTTGAGTTGCTTCCAATAAATGTTTCAGGGAGAATTTGAAGATCCACCACCCCTTTACTTGTAGCAGTGTAAAATCTGCGTGAGCTCTGAATTATACACAGAGGAGAATCTACGGGGATTTAGCTTGGGTTAATAAGTGTCAACTTCCTGGGACTATGAAATAAGCTGGAAATAATTTGCTAAGAAGTTTCCTGAATATGAAGTGGCTTTAATAAGATAGTTTGATGAGTAAATGAATCAGAAAATTGAGGGCTAAATTTTCCTTACATTTCATACATATTTGCAGTGATGGTGAGGTCAAAACATTTGGATTATAATTTGAGAACCATCAACTCTTGAGGTAAAGATTATTAAACAAAGTCATTGTCAGGCACTAAAATAAAATCATGAATCCCACTAATTCAAATGCAATTCATGGGTCTAGAGCTCACATTTGAGAAAGGAAAGCTAAGCCGCACTGTTATACATATTATGCAAATGTATAGCTCAGCTGCAACATTCTGAGATTGTGAAGTGTGCAGAAAATCATGTCTACTAATAATCAAGGATGCAAATTATTTTTAAGTAAAATCGAATGAATTTAAAGTTCTTTTTATAAAACATCACATACATTTTTTATTGAATAAAATAGGGTTACAAGGAGCACTAAACATTTATACATAATTGGAAGACTCTCTTATCTTTGCCCAGACACTGTGCTGTTTAATGATTCCTGTGATCACACATTATTGTCGTGTTTTACTTTCCTGAACATATCTTTTGAATGACAATATAAGCATATATCCACAGCAAGGTAGTGCCCTTGTGAATGTCATCCATAATAGGTATTATAACAGAAAAAGATTTGACATCACCACATATGCTACTTTTATATTATATTTATTCACACATCCAAGTATATGGAGTATTTACTCTGTCCCACGCACTTTTCTAGGCACCGGGCATAAAGGAGTAAACACGACAGATAAGGCATGGGCCCTAAATTTTCCACCTGAGCAACCCACCCCCACACACACGAATGTACAAAATATATGAAGTAATGGTTTTCATGAGGATATTGAAAACCCCACAAATAACATCCTCCTTCCTCCTTTTTAAAAACTATTTTTTGATTTACTTCCATCTGATTATGCTGTGAAGATTTAGCCCATCACCCAGACTAGATACCTCAGAATCATCTTTGATTGCTCATTGTACTGTAATCCAGAAATATAGTTTTTGTTTGTCACATGAATCTGCGTATTATTATCTTCTGTTTTCCTTCCAGATGGCCCTTCGAGTGTGTGAAACTAATCTCTTCACCATGTGTGTCTTTTTCATGTTCTAACAAAGAATAAGATTTAGAGGTTGCTCACCTAAAATCCAAGTTTACTATCAGATAACCTTACCAGGTACTTACTTCCTAAATACAATCCCTGCTCTGATATAGAGTCCTGCCTAAACTCTGGCCCATTTGCTTCATTCCTGAATGCAAATTTCTACTGGAGGAGCATCAAGCTGAATATTCCCTGGGTGGAAACGCAAGGTTATGAAAAGGAAATTACGTATTCTAACGTTCGTTTTTACATATTTGAAGGTTTTATTTGACTCTCCACATGATATATCTACTGCATAAAAGGAACAACCGAGCAAAGAATGTTTTACATTTTACAAAATAAAATGTTCAGGCCAAGGCATTTTGTAATTTTGAATTGTATTTTGCAAAATGTGAAACATTTACTCAGTCTTTCCTTATTGGTGACAATCAATTTGACCTTATCAGAGTTCTCTTTTTTCATATTTTATAGTAAAAATTAACAACAGGGCACACTGAGAAGCCGGATAATTTTAGAATCACTGATTATCATGCTATTAACAGTAATTAAAAATTCAAACAAACGTGTTCTCTCAAACCCTTAGATTTTATAAATTCAAAGCAGTTGCACATACATTAAAATAAATTTTTCCACCAGGTTAATTTTCCAACAAATTAATTGACTATTAAAAAATTCATTAATACATTGCACAATATCAGAGAGTTTCAATTTATCAAAAGTCTATATTATAGTCAAATTTCATTAAGATAGAAGAGAGTACAGTCTTTCAAATCTGTTCACGTTAACATTTAGGATTTATTTTACTTTCAAACCATAACACTTAAGTAGAGGAAAAGGAGAGGAGTGGAAGATGTTGGTAGTTTTTGCAAAAGAGTATCTGTTACTAATACAAATGCAAGCATGTCTGGGAAGAAAACTAATATTACCCTGTGCACTAAAAATTATGCACACCAGAAAGTACATATTGAAATAGCAGTAAATAAAGGCTTCCAGGTGAAAATACTGTAATAATTATCAAAACTTTCTTATTTAATTATTAACTGTTATATCAGTTGGGATGCTTTCAACTGTAACTAACAGAAAGTCCAACTAAAAATGTTTTCAAAGTTATTAGCTCCCGTAACAGGAAGTCAAGAGGAAGGTAGATGTCATGGATTGTTGATTCAGTAGCTTAATGATATCATCAGGAACTCAGTTCTCTCCATCCCTTTGCTCTGCTGTTCACATTGTTGGCTTCCGGGGTATAGCTCAGGGCAAGAGCATTTGACTGCATATTGTTTGCTTCATCTTAAGGCGTTTCCCTTGAGATCTTAGAAAGGCTCTCAGCAGCACATGAAAATATGTTTCCTTACTAACATCTGATGGAAAGGAGCCTCTCCTTCACTTGGGAAGTGTGGTCCTTTCCCTAAGTGTGAACAGCTAGGATTTCAATAACCAGGAGAACGGTCCGTATGTGTCTATTTATTTATTTATTTATTTTATTTTCTTATTTTTTTTTGAGATACGCGGGCCTCTCACCGCTGTGGCCTCTCCCGTTGCGGAGCACAGGCTCCGGACGCGCAGACTCAGCGGCCATGGCTCACGGCCCCAGCCGCTCCGCGGCATGTGGGATCCTCCCGGACCGGGGCACAAACCCGCGTCCCCTGCATCGGCAGGTGGACCCTCAACCACTGCGCCACCAGGGAAGCCCCGATTTTTTTTAAATCATGATTTTTTAAAGATCATGAAACAGCATTTGAACTGAGGATGAATCCAGTTTCTCCAAAAATGTAATGGGATGAGTAGTTTGTCATCAACATCTGAACAAATCAAGGTTTGGTTATGAACGAGAAAGTGGGGAATAGATTCAAGCTGGGCAAACAGCCATGCTTTCTGCAACTGTGGGTCTGTCTCCACTGAGTGCTCTTAAGTACATTCCTCATAGTCTCCCGTTGCAACACCAGCACGAGGGCTTACACGTGGTTGGTGCTCCACAGATGTTTCATTGTCCTGCCTGATGGGGAATTTGAAGGAAGCATCCTTACTGTAAATAAGAAATGAGGAACAACTGAGGAGTGAAGAGTAAATATTAAAATGCTGGCAAAAATGGACTTGTTATCTTGGATTTAATAATGGCCATGCTGAGCACAATCAAAATGTGTGTGAGAAGCTTAAAAAATGGTGTGGTTCAGTCTCATAGAGGTGCTGTGGACCATAAAACATAATCCATGCAATCAAAAATAATTTCAACATGCATCAAATCCTTTACTTGTCAAATACCGAGAAGGAATCATAATCCCTAGAAATACCTCTTAGCTTCCCCCTTGTTTTTCTCTGCCATCCTCAGACTTTATGTACTTTTCCACTCTTTGTCTCTGTCATCAAACTAACTGTGCACTCTGCTCCTTCCTCTAGCCTATGGCACTTTTACTCCATTTCTTCCTATATGGGCCTTTACACATGAAATTCTTATTCATTGTCTAAGAGGTGGGAAGGGCTACCCATTCTTTTACATTAAATATTTTTTGTCCTTATAACGAAAGAATTTAAGGGGAATTGAATTGCAAGAATGTGAATCACCAAAAAATTAGTTCAATCGTCTCAGATCACTAAAAATTTTATCCTGAAACAATGAAAACAGATGAATTTTCTGAAACACTATAAGTACTATGGGATAAAACTACGCAGAATGGACATGATGTCATACGAGTGGAAATTATCTAATTAGCATCCAGATATACATATTCTTATAACTGCAGATTTCGTTGTGCTTTTCCTTTTCAGTAACACAATGCTGGCGATGGTGATGTGAGAGCAAGCAGCAAGACAGGTATTCTCATACACAGCAGTTGATGAGAGGATGACTGTTTCTAGGCTAGACCTTTAATTTGCTCATATCTTTTGATCCCGTACTTCCACTTCTCTGAGTTAAACTTAAAGAAAAAAATATACACTGCAGAGAAGACCAGTCTGCATTCTTCTCAGTGTCATTCATAAATATAAATTATTTGAACAATGTAAATACATAATACTGATGAAATAAAAATTTATATTACTCAGCCATAAAAAGAAACGAAATTGAGCTATTTGTAGTGAGGTGGGTGGACCTAGAGTCTGTCATACAGAGTGAAGTTAAGCCAGAAAGAGAAAAAGAAGTAACGTATGCTAACACATATATATGGAATCTAAGTAAAAAAAAAAACAAAATGTGGTCATGAAGAACCTAGGGGCGAGACAGGAATAAAGACACAGACCTACTAGAGAACGGACTTGAGGATATGGGGAGGGGGAAGGGTAAGCTGTGACAAAGTGAGACAGTGCCATGGACATATATACACTACCAAATGTAAAATAGATAGCTAGTGGGAAGCAGCTGCATAGCACAGGGAGATCAGCTTGGTGCTCTGTGACCACCTAGAGGGGTGGGATAGGGAGGGTGGGAGGGAGGGAGACGCAAGAGGGAAAAGATATGGGAACATATGTATATGTATAACTGATTCACTTTGTTATAAAGCAGAAACTAACACACCATTGTAAAGCAATTATACTCCAATAAAGATGTTAAAAAGTGTT
Source organism: Lipotes vexillifer (assembly GCF_000442215.2). Taxonomy (NCBI): domain Eukaryota; kingdom Metazoa; phylum Chordata; class Mammalia; order Artiodactyla; family Lipotidae; genus Lipotes; species Lipotes vexillifer. The sequence goes on from NW_006798161.1 coordinate 154,824, forward strand.
TTTTAAATAAATAATAAAAAACAAAAAAATAATTTCTATTCTAAGGCAAGTTGATGAAAATTTAAACATAAAATTTTGTCTTCCTTTTGGCCTCCTCTCTTCCTTCTACTGTGCATCGTGTATCTGTACTATGGATCCACCAAACCTCCCCTTCAACAGAAATACCTGCTCAACCATAAAAAGCAACATTCTCCTAGTGTCAAGGTAACTTCCTTGGGAAATAACCATTCTTCTTAATCTTGTAAGAGGCCATGATGGCCCATTACCCACTACTTGCTTTGTATGTATAGATCTGGATTGTGCAGAAACAGTCAATAATATATCATTTAATGTACAGCCCTCTGTCTCAAAAACTTATATCTGTGCTTTGACCTCTAATGGGTGGAAAAGTTCTGAGCTATCTGACAGTCTGTTCTCGGGTTATAACCTTCAATTTGTCTCAAATAAAATTTTCCATTTCTTTCTTGGATCAACTGATTAATTTTTTCATCAATAATACAAAGCTAATGATTCAATAAATTCTAGTTCATTTATGAAACACAATAGAATTTGGCTATTAAAAATGGTACCTATGGGCTTCCCTGGTGGCGCAGTGGTTGGGGGTCCGCCTGCCAATGCAGGGGATGCGGGTTCGTGCCCCGGTCCGGGAGGATCCCGCGTGCCGCGGAGCGGCTGGGCCCGTGAGCCGTGGCCGCTGAGCCTGCGCGTCCGGGGCCTGTGCTCTGCAACGGGGGAGGCCACAGCAGTGGGAGGCCCGCGTACAGCAAAAAAAAAAAAAAAAAAAAAATGGACACAGGAGCTTCCCGCGGGGGGCGGTGGGGG
>NW_006798161.1:155865-165286 GCF_000442215.2 Lipotes vexillifer
AAAAAAAAAAAAAAAAAAAATGGTACCTATAACTACACTGATGATAGCACAGCAGAAAGATGAAAATAACCTGAGTTTTTAAAAGCACTGAGCTCTTAACTCACCCAATCTTTAGCAAGCCCTACTGGACTTCTTGTTTTGTGAGCTGATACATTTCCTTTCTTGTCTGAATCAATTTGAATTTATTAATACTTCCATCTAAAGTATTTTAACTAATTCACAGACCAAATTCAATAGCATATTAGAGAAATAGCACATAGTGACCAATTGATTTATCCAAGAATTTAAGAAAGGTTCAGCATTAAAAAAAAAAAAAAGATATATATATATATACACACACACACACACACACACACACACATATATATGCACACACATATATATGTATATAAATTCTTTAGATTAAATGAGTAAGGGAGAAATGAACATATGATCATCTTCCAACATATTACATGTTTAGGTAATTATTCACAGCCCATTCCTGAATAAAAAATTATCATAGTAAGCTACAAATAAAAGCAACATGATAAAGATATCTACAGCAAATTAGAAATATTTAAAAATATTTTAATAGTTTCTAATTTTCTCATAGTTTCTAATTCTAATATTTGGAAGTTTGGAAATAAAACAAGGATGTCTGCTACCACTTCTACTTTTCAATACTGTCTTTTAGCACCACCACTTAAATCAGTAACTTAAAAAAAAAAAAAATGAGTTCTAAAATTTTTAAAGACTGAGATAAAAGTATCATCTTCCCATGATATGATTTTAAGTCAAACAAGAAAAACAAAAACAAGATGAATTAGGAAGTAGAACTACATGTCTAAATAAAAAAATGCTTAACACAAATACAAACAAAAACATCTGAATCAATTCAGGAAATGTGTTTGGCGTGGGGGAGTGGTGCATTCCCAACATCAATAAAACTAGAATATTTTTTGTTCTACAAAAAGCATGCTTAAGGTCTATATCAAAAAATAATTATCACTGTTAACATATAGGCCTAAAATAGGATTGAAAAACACTGAAAAGATATATCCTGGAAAGGGAAGAATCAACGGTGTAAGGATATCACTTTTCCCAAAATTAACTTTTAAATTAAATGTCTTCCCAATTAAAATCCTTGTCGGAAACTGAAACACTTGGTTCTAAAGTTCATCTACTGAAAAGATGCAAAAACAGTTGGGGTTTTTTTGAAAAAAGTAAATATTAATTGCGTCAAACATCAAAAGTAATAGAAGAGAAATATGTCACCATGCTAAAAGTAATAATCATGAGTAGCAGGAGGATAAAGGAGCCCCCTTTTTTTTTTCTTAAACAGATTTAGATTTTCTCTAGTAGATGCAACTTCTATTTTCATTTAAAATATTAGTAAGTTGGCTTCCCTGGTGGCTCAGTCGTTGGGAGTCCGCCTGCCGATGCAGGGGACATGGGTTCGTGCCCCGGTCCGGGAAGATCCCACATGCCGCGGAGCGGCTGGGCCCGTGAGCCATGGCCGCTGAGCCTGCGGGTCCGGAGCCTGTGCTCTGCAAAGGGAGGGGCCACAGCAGTGAGGGGCCCGGGTGCGGAAAAAAAAAAAAAAAAAAAAAAAGTTATATATATATATATATATATATATATAAGTATCTTTATTTTCTGAAATAAAAAGATACAGATTCAACAAATTGACAAAAGGGCTTAATATAATCACAAAAAATTTTACAATGAATTGTTACTGTAAAAGATTATGAAGCATTAAAACTAGGTACTATATTTAGAGCACCTACTCTGTGTCAGACATGTCCTTATATTGATACAGTGCTTCCACTGACATTACAATGTTGATAGTAACTTTTCTCATATGGAAGAAAATTATAGATTTTCCTTTTGAGTGATTAAGTTTATAGGAAGTTATATCAAAATCCATCCACATTAGTGAATAATAAGTGCTCTCTTTGAAGGTGCAGCTTTACATAAAGAATTATTCAGAATTTATTCACATCTGTCTTGAACTCTACAAGCATTTCATATTTGGACAATTTGTATAACTCAAAATAAATCAAGAAATTAATTCAGAATGATGTCATATTTAATGAGAAAGTTTACTCATATTATTTAAATGCTCCCTCTGTTTTCTATTACTGTGAAACCTTCAAATATCTTCGTTCACTAAACACTTTCGGACCATATTTTATTACTAAGAATTTCAAAATAAATTGTATTATGGAGACATAAATAAAAGAAATCATTTTTTCATCTTTACCACAAAATTTTATACAAACAAATGAGTAAAGAAAGACATTTTATCATATGGAGATAAGAAATGAGACTTTTTTTAAGGAGGCAAAGCTATAAAGCAAAGAGTTATAAAATCTGCAGGTTTTAAAGATGTAATATGTTAACAGAATAAACATAAGACTAAAGCTAAAATAAACAGAGACAAGGAGATATGAATAATAGGCAGGGGACATTGAACTACTCAGATAATTAGGGCTAATCTATTTATTTTTTCCTTATTATATCTCAATCTGACCTCAGGGTCTGGTCAGATTCCCTTGACAAGCTATTACATTTGTTTTCAGATATTCCAAAGGGCATCAGGGGTTTCTAAAATCACTGGAGAACAATGTCAATATCAAGTACCAATAGAATCTATCACAGCTGAATCATGTCACAAGATTTAGGAACCAAGATGCTGAAAAGAATGTTGATATAGGCAGCAAGTAGGATCAAATGCTCAGACCGAATAATCCCTAATTTCACCCAAAGGTCCCAAGTGGAGATGAGTATATCCCGGGTAGAACCAACAGTCTCCTAAAACCTGATCCAGAACCAAAGTTGTATAAGGCAGAAACCTCAAATACATTTATCTCAAGACATGAAACTAAATAACAGGAACGTAAACCCGGGTCTAGAGAATCTCTCACTCTCATTTTTTTAATACTTTTGGGGATTACATGTTGACCTATGGTTAAAAATACCTCTTTTTCCTTTCCATAGTTCCATCAGGGAAAAAAATAAATCAGGTGAGAACCCACATATATTTCAGCCACCAATTATGAGGGCTTCTCTGAGAAACTGTGAATAAATCATTTGTTGTGATTATATAGTTCCTAATTGACAAAGTTTTAACAGAATACTGTTGTGGGGTAGATACCATAAAATACCTAAATCTGTTCATTTAGTCAAACATTCAGTCATTCATTTCCTCATTAGCTCAACGAGTATTTTTCAGGCACTTCAGGTACCATGCTTGGTTCTGGGAATACAGCTGAGAACAAGAAAGTATTGATAATATTGCTCCTCAGAGAGAATCTAGTGGCAGTTTCCGAGAGTAAGGAAGCAATCAGAATCAAATGATGATAACTGTAATGACCTGAGACCACCAACCTCAGACCTAGTCTCTTTCTAGAAGAGTTGATGAGTGATGTAAAGCCTGGGATCTGAAAGTTAACGACCCTCTGCCAGGTAAAATGTGTTTTCACGTGTGATGGGGGTTAGAGCAGACAAAAGGGTATGTCATCAGAGGTATTCGGAGGCAGAATAAAGGTCATGTCTAAAGTTCGAGAGGTAAAAGAGCATGTGGCTTGTTTGCGGGACTGAAATTCTTCACTCTGGCTGGATCCCAGAGTTTGATATGAGTGGACAGAATTTAATCTGAAGAGAGACTTGCCTGGCAGTCCAGTGGTTAATACTCCCAGCTTCCACTGTACGGGGTGTGGATTCGATCCCAGGTTAGGGAGCTAAGATCACGCATGACACGTGGTACGGCCAAATAATTTTAAAAAATAAATTAATTAAAATAAATTAAAAAGAATTTAATCTGAAAAGGAAAATAAAGGTCAGATGCAAAGGGTTTGTACAGCCCTTTTGTACACCTTGTGCACCTCAAGAGTTTGGACTTCTGAGATCAGTGGGAAGCCATGGAAAAGTCTACAGTCAGGGAGTGCTATGATCCACATTTTAGAGCAACTGTTCTGGCTGCAGCATCGTAGATCATCTTCAGGCAGACAAGGTTGGAGTCAGGAAGTCCAATGGGAGGGCAGTAGTAATACAGTAAGTGCAGTAGTAATGTAGAGAATGTAGTCATTGTAGTAATGTGGAGGGCAGTGGGTGCTCAGTCACTATTACAGTTGCTACAACTGGCTGTGAATGTGGCCAGCAATAGGAAATAATTATTGCACTTCTTTCAGTGGATTATTCTCTGTTTGATCAGTTATCAGCCATTTAATGGTCTTCCAACTGGTTTCCCACATTCATCTACTCTGGCCACCACTTCATTAACACTGAAGTCAGAGTTACATTTAAAAAATAAGATTGCTTTACTCCTTTATTTACTGCCATCCCATTACTCTTGGGGTAAACACAATTCTTAACATGCCCTTCTGTCTGCTGGACCACACCTAGCTCTGACATTAGCATTTATATTCTGCCCTCAATACACCAACCACATTAACTTTCCTACAGCCATTCTTACCCACTGGATTAGTTCCTCTCCCTTAAACAGTCTCATATCATTTGCCTTTCTTTCTTTTTACCAGATGGCATTATGAGTAATGATTGGCACTTCAAAATGTAGCAGAAATATATGGAAATACATATAGAAAAATAATGGACTGAACTGATAGGAACCCCCCCTTTTTTTTTTTACAAACACACCAAAATGGTGGATAAACACATCAAAAAATGTTTAGCCTGCCGATGCAGGGGATGCGGGTTCGTGCCCCGGTCTGGGAAGATCCCACGTGCCGCGGAGCGGCTGGGCCCGTGAGACATGGCCGCTGGGCCTGCGCGTCCGCAGCCTGTGCTCCGCAACGGGAGAGGCCACGGCAGTGAGAGGCCCGCAAAGGTAAATCCTTAGGTATCAACGCTAAAGAAGAAAACCTTAAAGCCAGAGCAATAAGCAGAAACTCACACTGTTGTAGCTACTGTGATTTTTTTTTACTCAAGTTTAGTCTTTCATACACATAAGTGGATGTCATCAGAAGACAATCATAGCCAAAAATTATTTTTATACATAAAGACTAAAGTTGCAAAAAAGTTGCTCCAATTCTGAAAAGAGAACCAGAAAAAGACTGAAAAGTTAATGGAAAAAATTTATTTCTTCCTAGGGCCTAAAGTAGGGGGAAAAAAGTCACCTATGGAAAATAAAAACAAAACACCTAACTCCTTCTAAGCATAAGTATTGAAACTGAATTTTCAGTTTTATCATGGTGCTGTAATCCCAAGCCAAGAAATTAACACAAAAACTAGTTTAGGACCTCTTAGGCCCCCGCAGAAATCCATACAAAAACCTCCTTTGGGGACATTTGCAGAATCTAGGACACATGGGACTCTTATGAAATAAACACAGACTTATTACAGATTTAGTTTATGTATATGCCACATTCAGTTTGGCCTCTCTGCTACTCAGGACTCAGTTGATTGCCTCAGTTCCTGGATGAATAACCCTAATGATGACTTATAGTGTTGTAGTCAAAAATCCCTGCCACCTGCTAAAGATGCCATGCACACCACATAGACCAAAGATGACATGCACACAACACCAATGAAAAAGGAAAGCCTATCACAGCAGCACACGGTCTGAACGGACCTGTGGAAACTCTACCTATGTGCAAGAACATCTTCCCCTGGGAGAAGACTTTTGATCAGTTAGAGAGGAGACAGGAAGAAGACATCAAGAAAATTGTTCTCTCTTAATCATTTCACCAGGGTCCTCTTCCAAATGCATTGTTCCATTAAGGCTTTCTAGCGAGATTATGTGTGACTAAGCAACAGCTCTGTTTTGTTTGCAACGCTGTGGACAGCTCAGTAATGCCTTATCTAGCATTTGCTCCCATTCCTTTCTTGGCTCACTTTAATCTTTTCTTCACTCCTCCTTCCCCAGACTTTTATCCTCCAATATAATGTTAGCATTATAGAGGTAAAGAAATAAAAAACAAAGGAGAACAAGTAAAAGATATTGAGAGCAGAACAAGAAGTCTCAAAAATAAATCTACAGGTAGTTTGGAATAAGAAATTAGAGAAAGAGAGAAAAGGCAAAATTTGAAGTGATAAAGGTTGAGCATTTTTCGCAATTGAAGAAAGCCACTGCTCTTCAGGTAGAGAAAGCACACTAAGACTCACCACCATAGTAAATTATGATGAAATTGAAGAAGCTGAAAGACAAAGAGGAAATATTGAAAGCAGCAAGAAAAAGACAAATTGCAGACAAAGGAATAACTATTCAATGTACAGAGGACTTCACGTTAGCAAGACTGACATCAGAAAACAATAGAACAATATCTTATCAAGTTGAGAGAAAATAAATGTCATCCATGAATAATACACCCAAACTATTGTTTAAGAGTCATATTCAGACAGATTTTTAAAATTTACCATCCATAACCCTTGCCGAAAGAACTTCTGTAATACTAAGATAGGCAAATAAGAAAGAAGGAAAGAGCCCAGAGTTGAAAAGTTGTTGGAAAAAGCAATAGCATGCAAGGAAATTAGTGTGTTGTTATGTTTTTAGAAGACATCAATTATAAATAACAATCATAACTGTAAATAATAAAGGTAAAAGTAGTTTGGGGGGATTTTAAAATGTAGAATAGAAAATAATAATAAAAGCATAGAGGTAAGAAAATTTGAGATAATAAATTCTGGCAACAATTGATAAAATAAATTAGGCAAGTTATAAATTTAAAGTAAACAGGAATAACAGAAGTATAATGAATGTACAGTCTAAGATAATAGAAAAGTAAAAAGAATTGTAAAACCCTATCAATATACTAGAAGGCAAAAAAATCAGAAAAAAGATATTAAAGGAAAAGCACAGTACATTTTTAAAATATAAATATAATGTCAAAAGTATCAGTATCACAATTAACGTAAAAAACTTAGATATACCCATTAAAACATAGAGTTCCTACAAATAGACATAACCAAAATCTGGGTATAGGTTATTTGCACATACCTTGTTGATACATCTACATATAGATTTACACCTAAGCATTATAATAAGAGAGAAAAAAATTGAAAGTAAAAATTTTGTACAAATATAGTAAGTAATCTTTAATCAAGTAAGGATGGTATTAATATAAAAATATTAATATCAGACAAAATACTTTGGGGCAAAATGCATCATTAATAATAAAGCATAATTTCCAAGTAATTTAGGTATCAATCCACTAAGACAATTTTATACTTCTGAATGGGTATTTACCTAATATTATTGTCTCAACCTATATGGGTGTTTATATATAGTATAAATACATATACTATGTTTATATATAATATACATATAACATATTTCATAAATATACAGTGTAAAAATAAATGTACACAGAGATATATGAACCTACACAAGGCTTGAGTTGAGACATATCTAGAAAACTCAGCCCAAGAACTCATGAACATTCTTTAAATACATGCCTGAAACATTTATAAATTATGACAAGACAGCCACTCAAAGGAGAATAGCTATTTCCATGGATATGATAGGAGTGAGCTGAAAGGAGAGGAAAATAGGGGATCGATGAACCAGAAGATGCTGTGCAAAGTGTTATGGAGAAAATAAACTGGAAGACAGAAGGATGAGCCATATGTATTCTTTTTGTAAGAATTTGATTATTCATTTAGAATTCACATTAATTATAAAAATAATACAATGCGTTGTATAAATTGTCAAGGAACTATATTATTATTATCAAAGTTAATTTACTTTGAAATGAGTTGTGAAAAATAATAAGGTGAAATTTGTGTAAGCACTGTGTGGTTATTTTCTGTTCTGTGAACTTCCTGAAGTACAAGGTACAAAAAGAACACCCAAGTCATCTTGGTGTGTCTTTTAAAAGTTAGCTTTACAGTTGAGAAAACACAAACACACACAGGAAAAAAGTAATTGTTCTGAAATAACACGTGTGAATGTTTCCAACAATTCTATGAATTGATTTTCAATTTCACGGTGTTTTTATTTGTAATACACCTTCAAAAATGCAATCATGTGCATATATTTTATTGAGCAGGTATGTAACACAGGTTAAAGCACCCAGATATAGTCAACTGAGTATCTGTCCTATTAGAACACATGTTTCCTGTCTGTCCCTCCTAAATCCTACTGATGTATCATACATTAAAAATTATGGAGCGACACTGCTATATTTAAAATAGATAACCATCAAGGAGCTACTGTAAAAGACAAATTGTGGTGCAAATTAAGGCATTCATCTGAATCATTCTCACAAAAAAGTTACTTTTTTCCTGGAATACTGGGTGGGCCAATAAAATATCATTAATTTCTATAAGTTCTGAATATTTGAGAAAGTTCTATTCATGTTTGTCCCTAGACAGTCAATTAGGAAAATGAGCCTGTACACAAATTAATACTGTAAATAAATGGAATGTGGTCTGCCTGAGTTAAGGGCAAATAACAGCTCTCATATATTTGTAAACTCAACTGAGACAGAATATTTTTGTAAACTTAAGGAAAATATCATAATATATATTAATACATTGTATTATTAATATATTACTTATACAATATTAAAGAACATTTAGATTCACCAAGAACTATCTCCATTCATTTACTCTATCTTTAATACTTTCTTTTATTTGTATGTATTATTTCATAGACTATAATAAAATGTCAGTGTCCTGAAAATAAATTGTAGGCATTATTATTCATCTTTTAATTTTTAATGTCAGAAGGTTTATTGTCAAATTGGTTGGTAACCCAATAAACGAATAAATAATTTCTTCTGAAATTAATTAATTTAAATGGAACTAACTAGCTCATATAATCCAAGTGGAATTGTATATGCCTACTGCATGAAGTTCTAAATCCCTGAGGCAGCCTATCTAAAAGCCCTGTTTTCTCTCTCCTTTTACCGTCCTTCTATGTATCTTATATCTCTCATCTATCTACCTTTTTACTAATCTACTTACTTAGCTATATCCCACTGACTATAAAGCACTTCTATCACTAGTCCCAGTCCACTTGTGACAAAAGTCCAATTCAGAGATGTTAAGTAACTTGATTAATGTCACATGGCTAATAAGTAGGAAAGCCAAGAGTGGATCTCAGAAATGTCCAACTCCAAATCCATAATCTCAGTCCCTGCACTGTACTGCTACTGTGTGTCCTCTGACACAGAAGTCATACAAATATTTCAGATTCTCTGGCAAATTTCCACATTCTATTCTTGCTCAGCCTGTTCCACACGCTCAGAAAAGACACCGGGCTTTTGAATTTTACAGATTCTTCATATCTTGTTAAAATGAGTTAATGTTCACAAAGCTTTTCCCAATTCTCCTTATTATAACATGCTGAAGAAATGAAAACAAAGAACAGACTATGGATTTTGTTCAGTTTGAATACTAATTTTGACTATATTTTTGAAGATTAAAACTTCCTTTTCCTAACAATTTTTTTTTTTTTTTTTTTTTTTTTTTTGCGGTA
>NW_006798161.1:165378-208006 GCF_000442215.2 Lipotes vexillifer
TGGCATCTTCCTGGACCGGGGCACGAACCCGCGTCCCCTGCATCGGCAGGCGGACTCTCAACCACTGCGCCACCAGGGAAGCCCTCCTAACAATTTTAAAATTTAAAAATGTATTGACACTGTGAATATTTTTATAATTTAAAAAATAATTTATATAGTATCTAGATCAGAATGAAAATATCTTTACTACAGGTGTAGAACTGGAGAGCAGGGAGGAAAGAGAATCTGCATATACCCTGCGGTAACTGCAGGAGCAGAGTGGAGGCAAGGGTTATATTTGCAAAGAAGTTGGGTGTGGAGGGAGGTTTGGAAGGAAAATAGGAAAGAGATTTAGACATGGTTCTCAGATCCCAGGACACCAGGTTTAGACTATCATGAAGGACGGGGTAGAAGCTCCTTTATCGTCTCAGATGAAAACTGAATTCACTGGAGCAGAAAAGACTCAGTGGGCATGAATTGATTTTTGAATAAGAAGAATAATTTTAGGTTGAAACTTATTTTATCTTTCTATCCACGTCTGAGGCAACTGGATACAGGGTTCTCAAAAACAAGAGGTATGAGAAACTGAAAAAAACTTGATAAATATAAATGCTGTAAGATTTGAAATATTATTTAAAAAATCAAGAACTTCGGGCTTCCCTGGTGGCGCGGTGGTTGGGAGTCCGCCTGCTGATGCGGGGGGCGCGGGTTCGTGCCCCGGTCTGGGAGGATCCCACGTGCCGCGGAGTGGCTGGGCCCGTGGGCCGTGGCCGCTGGGCCTGCGCGTCCGGAGCCTGTGCTCCGCGACGGGAGAGGCCACGGCAGTGAGAGGCCCGCGTACCGCAAAATCAAGAACTTCTATTTCCATTATAGGGAGCCCAAGCATTATTCTATCACAGGTGGAAATAGACCTCTCTTTTGTTTTAGTGAGAGAAACACAGTCAGTGACAAAGGTAGGCAGATCACTACCAGTAATTATGAAAGGGTCACACCACTGTGACAGCAAAACATCCCAAGATGGGGCAACAAAGTGGGAAGCAGCAGCAAAGCAGCAGAGCTTGGTGGTGACGTAGCGGAAGAAATTGATCCCACAAGGTTACAGAAGCAAACAACCAAGGCTGCTAAGGAGAATCAACCACTAACCCAACTCCCTGCCAGGAAACGGGAGGATCTATGGGCAGAACTTGGAATCCTAACAATTCTGCTTGGCAAAACAGAGACAGCGGATGTCTGGTGTTGTTATTCTTGTTGTGATCATGCCTTATTCATTGTCCTCTTGGCTAATGCAAAAGCATGTGCTATGCAACACAAGAAAAACATTAAACATTTAACATCACCTTTAAGTGGCATTTAAAAATATAGCACCACCTGCCTCTGTTTCCAGAGCTAGTCTCATTGGGTAGGGAGAGGTCATAATTAAATTTTCACCTTGGGTGAAATATTGTGCCCTAGATGTTTGCAAGCAGGTCTAATGGGATTGTGAAGAACTTCAGGTGCATGTATCCATCTTTAGAAGAGCTGATTCATTTCAGACTGCACACTAGCATCCACCCCTTGCCTGTGTATCTGTTTGGTTAATTATTTCTCGCCATTACACTATAAATCCCACAAAGTAAACCTGCAGCATTTCCTTTGCAAAATAAAGCATTATCCTTTGTCAAAGGAGTGCATAATTGCAACAAAACAACAGTTCAAAACTGCTTACAATTGGTTTTTTACATTTGACAAACACAGAAGAGAATAATTGCCTAAAGACAGTGTGTAACCTTGATTTAAATGACTTATTATGCACACTTCGCATATATGCAGCGAAAATAAAGTTCCTCGTTCAAAACAAGCTTCCCCTGCTGACAAATGAATTTGTTTAGGTTGAAAACAGTATACATTTATAATTCCCTTGTCTGTTTTATAACTTCGTGGATCTTCCATCCACTCCCTTTTTACCTCACTGTCCTCTTTTTAATCCAAGAGATTGTTGTTCATCTATGTTAACCTTTAAAAATAAAACTCAGTGCAAGTTTGAGGAAAATAAAGAATTCAGTCATACAAATAGGGCAGATAAAATTAAGGTAAGAGTAGTATTCCTGTCTCTCCCTCCCACTCAATATATACACCACTGATGCTGTAATGATGGCTATAGAGAGAGGAAGGTAATAGCATAAACTGCTGCAAATAGTATTTAATGTCCTGTAGACCCTCAGATTATATATATCCCAATTAAGCAAACTCCAGTTTTGTCTTTTTCCTTTTACAACAGGCAATGATAATTCTCTGAACGTTCTGAGAGTTTTGTAGAGGTATTTTTGCGATTTACAGGTAGTTTGGAGGGTTAGAGTCTTCATATAATTTCAAGTCTCCCACCTTAAATGTTGTCAGATTACTGATCAAAATCAATGTGAAACCAGATGGGGTTTTAAGAGCAGGATGTCTTATTCCTCTTGAATACGAACACCATTAAACAGGAAAGGAAAATGCAAATAAGAAAGAGGACAGATCAAAAAGACTTCAAAATATTTGAGAATGCCTATCATGTGTTTTGATATTATTGGGTGCCTTTTCTTCAGTAAAATTCGGACTCTAGCCATTAAGTTGTACTTAAAGCTTTGCAGCAGATGGTGGCCAGTATTAATAGATGCTTACTTGTATCAAGTTGTTGAAAAGTCCAAAGTAAAAATTGCTCAGTGATGGCACGTAAGTAGAGAGGAGGGTTCCAAAGGGTCCGAAAAATTTAACATATGCAGAAGAAAAAAGCCAAATAATTAAGGATCAGAAACAGAGGGCAAAAGCAGCTGCCCCACAGGCACTGCATCTGGGCCCTTTTTGGGAAAAGACACACTGATATAAATATCATCTGAGCCTTGCAGCAGGTCTCTTCGTGATCAGTGTTTTTCAAACAGAAATCAGTGAAGGAATACCTAGCAATCTCCACATTCGTCATTCATTTATTCAATCATACACACACACACACACACACACACACACACACACACACACACACACACACACAGAGTCTCTGTTATATGCCAGGCATTAATCTAAGACTGAATATATACAGCAGTAACAGGACAGACAAAATCGCTGTTCCCATGAGAATATATGAGACACTCGTGGGATCTGGATAGCAAGTACTATCAAGAAAATTAAACAGGGTGACGTGATAATAACATGCCTAGGTACTGAGTTCAGCAAAACCCTCTAAGATGAGATGGGTACTTAAAGTGAATCATGCATGATGAGGAAGAGAACATTAAGGAGAAAAATAAATAAATGAAGTGAAGAGAAATCCAGGCAGACTAGTTAGTGCAAAGACCATCAACACCTATTTTTGTGTGTTAGAGGAACAGAGAAAAATACTGTGACTGACCCTTGGTACTGAGACAGGAACCAGATGATGGAGGGCTCTGTGGTCCAGGACAAAGAGTTTTTGAATTATTGTAATTGCAATAAAAAGGAATCCACATTTTTAAGCTCCAATATTTCTATTAAAAAGATTGCTCTGGCTCCTAAATGAATAATGGTTTATAGTGAGTTTAAAGAAAAGGACTCAATTAGGTGGCTTGTAGGAATCCATTCAAGAAATGAGTATAGCTTATACTCTGATGCTAATATAGATATGGAAAGGAGTAGATGGATTCACTGGGTGAATGTGGGAGATGAGAGGGATGAAACAAAGTGGGAGAAGGGTGATGGGTCCCTGGTAAATCTCTGATCACATGGATAGGCAATAGTCATATTTTCTGAGTGGTGAAGACTCAGCATTAAGCAGTTTGATGGGAGAACGGTACTAGGAATACGGAGTTCTGGTTTGGACATTTACAGTTTGAAATGCTTATTGGTCATCTAAGTGGAAAAGCCAAGTAAGTAGGCAAGAGAAAAAGGTCTAAAGATTCAGGGGAAGGTTCAGGGCAAATCAATGACAGAGAAAAATGATAATGCTGTGGATGCTTTAGAATTGTTTAAGAGATTGAGAAATGCTCTTAGAAAAGTAAATGATCCACTTTATGATCATATTGCTAACATCCAATGTCAAGTGAAGGGTACAGTATCATCCCTTTAAATAGCTAACTCAGAGTAAAAATAAAAAACCCCAAACCAAAAAGGCACACTTGAATAATTTCTTATTCAATGTAATAATTTTCACATATTTGCATTAATAATTAAATGTTATAAAATATAACAAATAATTTTAAATTTTTATTTTTTCTTCATGATAGTTCCAGTCAATGTTTTAAAAAATAATCTCTTTTGACACTTTAGTACCCATTATACAGATTCAGGTGGAACCCTACCAGAAAGATAGTCCTTCTTTTATTAAATATCTTTTGTTTTATGAATATTAATTGTATCAAAATATTATTCATTCTCCCTATCCCCCCAAAAGAAATTGTAGTTAACAAACTTTCACCAGCTACTTTGCAGTTAAACTGTTTCTTGCAGCTTATAAGTGGGTTAGATTTATAGTGCTGAATTATTTAAATAAATTCCTTGTAGTTTTTTTCTTCTTCAATGTAAAATATGGTTTTATTTAGCCTTTTAGCTCTTAAATAAAGATGTTTGAAATGTAATTTACTTTTAAGAGTTGAACACTTTGAACAAATCACAATGCATTATATTTTTCTTCGGAGGATATAAGGAAAGATGGAAAGGAGACTTTTGCTACTATTTTTAAAACGTGGTTTTTTATAAAAAATCAAACGTACAGTTGAATCTGGGAAAAATAAATATTTTAAGATAAAAAAGATGACATTCTTTATGGATTTTCTTTGATGATGCTAAAAGATGATTTAGTGATAGTTTCCAGTAGGAAAAATATCTCTTTTATTAAATTAAATTTTCTAAGGTTTTTTTTTTTTTTTTTCATTTTATTTAACATAAAACCCAACTCTCTAAAAGGGTCTCTAAGGTCTCATACATTTTGTCCCTGTTCCCTTCCCAATCTCGTCTCCCACCAGATTTCCCCCAGGTTACTAAAGCTCTGGACACAGGAGCCTTCTTTCTATTAATTCAAAATAAATAGACTAGATCCTGCCTTGAACTTGCTGTCCCTTCTGCTTGGAACACTTGACACCTGGTTGTCTGTGTCAGACTTCTTCTCATCATTTAATTCTCCATTCAACTGTCATCTCCTGTGTCAGAGACATAATCCCTGACCGCCATAACCAAAGCAGAGCCATTATCTTCCACCGTTTTTAAAAGTGACATTTATCCTTTTCCCAGTTTTATTTGCTTCACACTTATCACTACCTAAAATTATTTTGTTTTGAATTTTATATTCACTTCTACTTGAAATTATTATTTATTTACCTGTCTATTGTCAAAGCGTACTTTCAAGTAACTGGTGCCAAAAGCAGTGCCTGCCACATAGAAGAGAGTCAGTACATATTTATTAAATCAATTACTGATGGATAGCTTGAGGGACATTTTAAAACTTTAAAATCTAGTAAATCTGGAAAATGAGCTCCTGTCACCTTTAGCTCCCAAAAGCTAATGAAATTCCCCTGTGGCACCTTTTTAAAAACTGCCATTTAAAATGCTTATTTATTGCTATTTGATTTATTGCTCTGAGGTTGATGATGTTTTCTGATCACCTAGCTAGTTACCAAGAAAATCCTGGAATAATTATTATAGGAAAGGGAGCCAAACTAGAATGTATCTAAAAATCCATTATGTTCTGGAATTTTGAAAAGTTTAGTTTATCAATTAGACATTGTTCATTAAATAGATGTAACTACACTGTGAAATGCGGGCAGCTCCCCCATTCGACACCTTGGGATGGTCTGGCATGTGGTCAATGTCCTCCAAGAAGAAGCAAACTGCACTAGAGAGCCATGTCTTAGAATGAGGCATGTCTCTGAGGCTGACACTATTTCTCTCTACAGATAAAGAAACCTGAGGTTCAGAGGGGCCAGTAACTTTTCTAAGGTTCAGGGGTGTGATTGCCAGAACAAGAATTCACCTCTCTTCAGACATGTTTTCCTCACCGTGCCAGGCTTTGCTATCTCCTGAAACCCTCCTTGCTCTTTTTTCTGGAATGTCCTATAGACAAAACGAAAACAACATGGCTAAAAACAAACTTATCATCAGTGCTCCTTTTCATATTTTCTCTATTTCAGAAAATGAAGCTGTTATTCATATTATGAGTTATCCCCCATCTAAATATCCAACCAGTTATCAAATCCTATGTATCCTGCTTCCTAAATATCCCTTGTCACAATTTTCCCTAGGGCCAGCCTTCATTCCCTTTACTGCTGCCATAGTTCAGTCTTTCATCTTTTTTTCCAGATTCCAACACAGAATTAGAACTGTAACTCCTTCTAAGTTCTACTCTCATGACTGACACTGACCTTACTAAGGGGAACATTACTAATCATTTTTAAGCCTTAAAGTACTACTAGGGCTTCTAATAGTCTTTAGGATAAAGTCCAAATGCTGTGGCTTATCCTTTAAAGTTCTTCACTTTTAGTGATCTAACTTTTGCTCAAGTACTCCATAACCACCATTGTCTCCAGTCATGTTGCATTACTTGCAGTTCCTAATAGACTTAACACATTCTAAATTTTCATTCTTTCACACTTATTGCCCCTAGGTGTAGAGACTCCATCTTCCTGTTCAAGTTCTACTCTTCTTTCAGTTGTCAACTCAAATGTCCCATCTTCTAAGAATGTCCCCTGATGTCCCCTGGACCTCTGTATTTTAATTCGAGGTTTCTTTTCTGTTCCTTTTCACCTTTGAATGCCTATTTCTCAGCATTTCCATACTGCACTAAAATAAAGCAGTTGATTAAACTGTGAACTCTTGAGGGCAGTGAATGGTTCTCTTTCGATTGAGCACCCCAAGATCCCAAGTACTTAGCACAATGTCTAGTATAGAGGCTCTTAATACATATCGCTTGACAGCATTTAAAAAATGTGTGAATGGAAAAAAAAATGTTCTTTTCTATAATTCACAATTTTGCCTGTTTATCAACCTCACTAAGTATCTAGGAAAAGAAAAGCCACTAGATGAGATAATCACTCTATTTCTGCGAAATCCAGTTATCCTTGCAGTTTCCTCCTGGTTGAAATTCAATTGGCTTCTGGGTGGTCTATCTGCTTTTTTTTTTTTTTTTTTTTTTTTTTTTTTTTTTTGCGGTACGCGGGCCTCTCACTGTTGTGGCCTCTCCCGTCGCGGAGCACAGGCTCTGGACGCGCAGGCTCAGTGGCCATGGCTCACGGGTCCAGCCGCTCCGCGGCATGTGGAATCTTCCCGGACCGGGGCACGAACCCGTGTTGCCTGCATCGGCAGGCGGACTCTCAACCACTGCGCCACCAGGGAAGCCCCTGCTGCTTCTTTTTAGTTCCTGTTATGTTCTTCCTTAGGAATGAAGCTTAGTCTAAGCGTCACGTCTGCATTGTCACAGAATCTCAGAAAAGTTGGGTATGAAGGCATAATGAGGTTACCTAGTCCAATCTTCAAAGGAGCCCAAATCATCTATTTTGACAGGTACTCAATGATAATTCATTACCTATCTGTAAATGTGCTGTGACAAATTTTATGGAAGTAATGAAATTTCAGTAATCCAAGACAGCTCCACTATGATCTCTGCTACTGACTATGTTTCCTTGGTGATAAGAAACCCAGGGAGAAGAGATTAAAACTGCTATTTGAATGAGATTAAGGAGGGGGGCTGTTCAGATTTATGATATGATAATAAATTGGCTGCAAGTGAAAAAAAACAGGAAGAGTATATGAAAGTTACTGTTATAAAACAGTACCATAACAGAAGATCCACTAATGGTTTTATGATTAAGGATTTGTATCAAGGGCTTTCTTTTCACTTAGAGTGTGTTATGATCAAAATAAATAAAAGTGTTGCTATTCATGCAAAAGGAGAAAAAAGGTAAATAACACATTTAAATAATTGAAAGTCCTTAGCAAAACTTAAGGGGAGCAAAGTTTGTAATCTTCTCTTAATGAGTTTCTTTCTTCAGTTCAAGACCCAGAGAGATAAATGTGATAATTCTATCCAATTATATGAACATATCCTAAACTTTCCTCACCTTTAACATTCTTCTTTGCTTTCTTAACTCACCAAATTTTTCTTCTTTCTAAATCCCATATGAAAACTATTAACTAGTGTTGCTAATATACTTCAGCAATTTCTTTTAATTTAGTGAATACTGGGTTAGAAATAAAGATTATTCACAACTTATTAAGAAGGGCATTGAGTTCCATGGTTAAAGAGCTTTAAAAAACAGTATAAATATTTTCATTTTGATTGCAAAATATTAGCTCCAATTCCATAGCCTTATATCCTAGAACTGATACTTGAATAAAGGAGATAATAAGAGTAATTCTGAAAGTCAGCATTAAAAAAATTATTCCAATTACCTAATTTTATCATAATCTTTCTTTACTGCCATTGTTGAAGCTCAGACTCTCATCTTTTATCTGTACAAATACAATGTGATATCTCACATCCAGTGCATATATAAATATGTTAAAAAATACCTTTTGCCATAGCAATATTTTTCCATTTTCTTATCTCATTAACTCAACACTTAATATTGAATAGCAACTGGTAAAAGCATTTTCAGGAAAGATTCAAAGAGAATCAAGTTTGCAAATACACTTTTAGTCCTGATTCTGGAAGGCTGTCCCCCTGGGATTGCATCTGATAATTTTACTTTATTGTGGGCTTTGGACAACTTCTCTCATATAGAGAAATCTTAGGTGGATTTGGTGCTCCCTGTATCTTGAGAACAAGAATATCACTTTCATTCATTCCTGCTTTCACTTAGGCTAGCATTAATAAATGTTTTGGTTATCAAAATAATATAAATCCTACATGTGAACTAGGAAAAGATGAACGAAGATATTTTTATAATTAAGGGAAAACAAACTATCACTAATTTTGCTGGTCGTCTCATAGTAAAACATAAAATGGTGGAGGACAGTATAACAGAGATGAGGGGGATTTGCCCAGGATAGATTTCACTTAGAGCCCCACACCTTCTTCTGATAATCAATTTCACTTAGCTCAATTATAAGTGCCTCTGTTTTTTTGTTTGTTTGTTTGTTTGTTTTGTTTTGTTTTTGCATTACGCGGGCCTCTCACTGCTGTGGCCTCTCCCGTTGCGGAGCACAGGCTCCGGACGCGCAGGCTCAGCGGCCATGGCTCACGGGCCCAGCCGCTCCGCAGCACGTGGGATCTTCCCGGACCGGGGCACGAACCCGTGTCCCCTGCATCGGCGGGCGGACTCTCAACCGCTGCGCCACCAGGGAAGCCCCAGTGCCTCTGTTTTTAAGTCTCCCCAATAATGTAATTTCTTTAACAGATACTAAAAAGATCTCTGGCTTTTCTCATGGAATAAATTTCTTTGCTGTCCCTACTGAGCTATAATCCAAAAGGAAAAAACAAGAATCAATTACTAAATACTTTAGAAGAAACAGCAGTTTTGTTCATATTTCTTTCTTCTTTCTTCATTTATCTATCAAGTAAATAAAACCAGTGAGAAAGGATGTCAGATGGTTCCGTGACAACATGTCCTTACAAGTCAAAGACCTGGGCACATACTGGTGATTTGAAAACAAATGTTTGCAGAAATGCCTGGTCATCTCGAGAGACTATTTAGTTGCTCTTGCTTTTCTCATTAAAACTTTCAAGGTGAATGAATATGTGCTCCTAAAATATCACCATTTTAAATCCTGCTTGATTTCACAGTCAGCCCATTGATACCATCTTAGCAGATACACAGCTGGAACTTTTCTCATATGAGTCTAATGACCTTTTCCTTTAACACCCTACCTCCTTCAGTTCTGCCTTTCTAGATAGCACAACATACTGAGTGTTATTTTATACCGGGATACAGGCTGTCCTCGCCTTCCCTTTGTCCAGGTTGTACGAGGGTCACAGTGAACAACAGCTTCTCTCATGTACTTATGCAATATTACGGAAGTCAGGGCTTCTTTCAGCTTGAGCTTATTATTTGGAGATTTGAGTCCTGATTTCATTAACTGCTTGATTTATTTTTTGCCTTCCCCTAAATTCAAACTAGCACCGGTGCCTACATATTTCACTGTGCGTTTTCATCAAGTTTTCAAGTTCTATTTGCTTTTTGACATTGCCTCTCCCATGATACTAAGAGGAATGTAAATTTCAGGGGTGTCTTTATCGTATTAAATAAATACCATCTTTCTATTAAAAACAACTCTGGTTCTTCAGCCACTGAGTTTCTTTTAGCCTTCTCTTTAAGAAACATGGAAGTTCAGGATTGGAAAGGAGCTAGAGATCAGCAACCTCAGGCTCCATTTAGGGCTTGAACTTCTGGAGTTCTGCTCCAATATGTCCTGTTATGTAGAACTCATTTCCTAAGAAACACCATTTCATTTCCCAAAGGCTAATTGTTCAAAGGTCTATCTTTTTATCAGAACTGAATCTGTTACTTTCTTTCACTGTTCTTTGTAACTTCTGAGTAACACAGAACTTCTGAATTCTCTTCCCTAGGACACCACTTGATGACAGTTCCTGTACTTTCCTCTGCCTGCTCCAGACACTTCCTCACCTCTTACACAAGATGATCAAGCAGCCCTCCCAGTGGTAAAACCTTGTCTTCTTAATTTGCTCCAGGCTGTCAGCCTTCCTGACATACAAAACCAAGAAATTATACTGTTATATGTAAAATAAAACATAATGGTACCATCATTTCTTGCATTCCGTATATTGTTCTGTAATTAGTGTAACAAGCTTAGAATTACCTTTTTGGGGAAGTCATATCACGTTGTAATTTCTTGCTAATTAAAATCACTAAAGCCAGATTACATAACTTACGTCTTATAGAATCTAAGTAAAGTTCTGTACCCAAACTAGAATGTTACATCCATTTTGATTATATTTCATTTCCCCTTGTTAGGTTTGACCTACTCTTTCCCAGAGAACCCCACCAAAGCACCTGGTCAAGAAACAGTGTGACCCTGAGTGAGAAAACTAAATCAAGTTGTGGTGCAGCTGAGAAGCCTTTAAAAATAACCTGTGAAAGGCCCTATTTTTCACTTACTGATGGCAAATCCGAGAAAAGAATGAAATAAATGAAAAGAGGAAGAAAATTTTCCCAGACTTTAGACCAAAAAAATGTGTGTTCTTCTGCATATAGTAGAAAACAGGTAAATATAGTGTGAGGCACTGCAATTTAGTTAACTATGGGCTAGTTACTGATAAGCTGATAAAAACTGAATACTGACCCTCACAGGAAACAGTTTTTATGACCCAGCAGTACAGTTACTAAAAATAAAATAAAATAAATTTAATCACAGAGTTTGTTATTTCTATGTGTTGAACATAAGTTAGCCCAGAGAGGGCAGATTACATAATTCACACAGCATTTGGATAATAGAGCCCATATGCGAACTTAGGTCTTGCTGTACCCTTAATACCAAGAAAGGAAAACTGGCATGACAATATTCTGGTAAATAAATAAAGGAATGCAAAATTTCTATTTGAATGAGAGGTAGGACAAAGTAGACATGAGCCCAATTATTTTACTGAGAGAAAAGAAATAGGAATTTTTATTCAAAAACAATTTCTTGATCACCTACCATAGAATGTGCTTAGTCTCTAGGTAAACAGAACAAAAAACGAGAAACAGAAAAATTAAATAGTTAACTGACGTTGAAAGTTAGAGGGGAAAAAAAAAGAAATCAGGGAATGTGGATCAAGAAAGCCAGGTAGACAGGATATTCAGTATTTTAAATAGGGTCATACAACAGAGTAAAAAGAAATACTTGGGTACCATTTGAAAAAGATGATGGAACATGCTAAGCAAATATCTGGAAGAAGAGCATTCCAAGCAGAATAAGCAGCCAGTGCAAAGACTGGAACATTACTGGGGTGTCCAGGGAACTGCAAGAAAGGGACTGTCTATTGAACATGATGATCAAGAGGCACAATAATAAGGATCTGTCAGAGACAGGATGGTAGCCACAATCATAAGGCTTTGTAAGCTTTTGAAAGACTCTGGCTTACACTTTGAGTGAGGTGAGAAGGCACTGAAGGGTTTTGAAAGAGAAGTGATATAACTTGACTTACATTTTAAGAGGATCACCCTGGCTGCTCTTTGAGTTTAGATTGTAGGGGGATGGCATGAGAGTGGAATCAGCAAGAAGAATGAGATTGCAAAAGTCTATATGAGCAGTAGTGGTGCCTTAAAACAAGGTGGTAGTAATAGAGCTGGTGAGGAATTGTCAAAATTCTGAAAATATTTGGAAGGTAGAACACATATTAATACAATTTACACAGGGAAGCTTTAGAGACAGAGAATAAAATCCAAGTGGGTCTTTACTCCCTTAATCTTATTCCCAGGTTAAATCCAAAGAAATCAATATATAAACTAGTCAGAGCTCCAAAGAAAATTGCAGAGTCAGGAATTCAGCTGTATTTTTCATAATACCAGTGAAACCATCTTTGATCAAGCTAAGAGCAAACAGTGTCTAGTTTTATCCTATGCGTTATTTATAGTATGCTAAATATTGCCCTGGTGCTATACTTATGTGATGGGGGAAACTAAATCAACCCCCAAATCTCAGGTAACATTAAAGAGAGGAAAAAAACCTGTAATGCTTATAAAATTGCATACATGTCTCTTAAAAATGAAATTTCAGAGTTTTGTCCTTCTGTGGGAATCACAAGTCTGAAAAACAACCCCTACCTTTTCTTCTTTTCCTCTTGTTTTCAGTGCAGTAACATGTTTGTGCCTATTTGCTCAAATAAAAGAAACATTTACTAATTGCTTTTTGTTGGTGGTGACTGACATTATAAGCTTTAGTTACAGTCTGAAATTAAGAAAAAAGAAAGAAGAGGAAAAATGCAAAAAAAAATGAAATCAAGTTCTGTTTTCATGGAAGTTATAAACATATTGCAATCTTCTCAAATGGCTCCCAGTGACCCTCATCTGCTTGGTGGTACACACACTCTTGTGTCATTCCCCCATCTGGAGTGTAAGCTGAACCTAGTGACTTGCTTGTAAGAAATGGAATGTGGGGCTTCCCTGGTGGCGCAGTGGTTGAGAGTCCGCCTGCCGATGCAGGGGACACGGCTTCGTGCCCCGGTCCGGGAAGATCCCACATGCCGCGGAGCGGCTGGGCCCATGAGCCATGGCCGCTGAGCCTGCGCGTCCGGAGCCTGTGCTCCGCAACGGGTGACAGACCACAACAGTGAGAGGCCCACGTACCGCAAAAAAATAAAAAAAAAAAAAAAGAAATGGAATGTGGCAAAATTAATGGGATGATACTTCTGTGATTAGGTTACAAAAGGCTGTGACTTCCATCTTGCTGGCATTCGCTCTTCATGGTACTTTTTCTTGGCTTCTTGCTAACTTGCTGGTACAGTGTAGGAGGCTCTATGGGAAAGCTCACATGACAAGAACTGAGGTGGGTCTCTAGCCAACAGCTTATGAGGAACTGAGGCCTCAGCCCAACAGCTCCATGAAAGACTGAATTTTCCAATGACCATCAACTAAGAGCCTTTAGAGAAGAGCCTTGAGAGGACTCCATCCTGTGATATTTCCAGAACAAGAGGACCCAGCTAAAAAGCACCTGGATTCCTGACCCAGGAATCTGTGAGGTATTGTGAGATAATGTATGTGTATTGTTTTAATCTGCTGTTATTCAGTGAGAGATGACTAATACACAGCTCTTTTAGTTCATATTTAGGAGAACTGTCAAAACACTGAATAAACACTTTTAAGTAGGTCACCTATTACTTTAATGTCCTGGTTTTTTATGCCATTTTCAGGAAATAATGGTCAACTGTCAATGTGGCAGCAGCAAAAGTAGGCTTTTGAGAATAATAAATCCAAGCTCCTCAAGTTGAGACAATGATTCAGCCAGAATGAGACCATACTCAACAGCTGAAATGTCAGATACAACTTTCAATTTTACATAATAGCTGTAGTTCTGTAATAAAATTATGGCAGCAAGTGTGAATTCATCATGATTCTGCACTGTTAATATGTTTCATGATCACAAGACTCATTAAAGTCAGAAGCACGTTATATCCCTCAAGAATCTGAGGGATGGGAAGAAGTTTTTTGTTTAATATATCTTTTATCTCCCTCCCCATCCTCACCCCCATTTCTAGCCATCAGTGGCTACAATTTAACTGGTCATATGCTTAAATTCTATTGAACAAAAAGAGCATCATTCTAAGAGGCTGTAACTTTCTGTATGGCAGGTCAAATACTTTTTAGTATTATATTTTAAAGTTAGCCAGCGAATATTCCATAAGAGAAATTTAATATAAGTACTGAGTAAACATATTCATAACATATCCTATGAAAAGCCTGGCCCATGCCTAGTTATACCCAACGGCAGGATTATAAAGATGGATTTCTCCTAAGGATTCGATTTCTACAATTCAGTGAAATATTCTTGCTTTGTATACAATTCCCTCAAGTGGTAAGTTCTTGGGTAAGTTTAAAACAGAATGCTATTCTCAACATAACTAGTTAGCACCTATTAACAGTGAAAAATGGGATAACTTACTAGCTACTTCTCATGTCTGTTTTTGAAAGTCTTTCACAAGACATTTGCTCAATACGACTTCATTCTCCCACATAGGCCCTTCCAGCTCAAAATTTAGAAGCCTTCTTTACACTACACACTGTGGTGATTATTTAGAAACCTGCTACTGCCACTTGTTACCAATGTGATCTTATGGAAGTTACCTGATACTTCTGAACTTTAATTTCCTTATCTCTAAAATGGGGGTCATAAACTACAGAACATATGGTTTTATCTTTTTCATGATCATGTAAAATAATTTAAAAAATGAGATTTAAACCCAAATCTTAATTTAAAAGCATGGAAGTATTAGTGCTATCTTATATCTTGCATCACACTACAATGGAGTTGGAGTGGATATGTGAATATTTGCCCTCTCCTGAACTTTGAGGAAAGAGAGATTATTATTATCAGTCTGCAGTAGAGTTAGTAATAGAAAGATCATTGTAAAATTTATCTTCTGCTAATATGTTATTAAAGCACATCACAGAAATTTAACTTATCCTAATAAAACTACTGATACCAACATCAAGGAATGTAAGTTAATGTCCCCTACAAATGAAGAGTTAACAGTAAGTGGTCCAAATAAGTTGAATTAAAATAGCACTTTGTATTCCTTGTATTCGTGTCTTTAAATTCAATCTCAAAAGTAATTATTCGAAATAGAAGTATCTGCAGTTTTCTCAAGGAGCTCACTAAACCCTTAGCCCTGGGTTAACTATTGTCATACAGCCTAGAGAGACATTTTCTCTGCATTTTATCATCCTTTCACTGGAGATAAAAGACCAGGTAAGCATATTCAAAACATGATTTTTCTTGAGTGAATAGAGAGGAGAGACCTCTGAGATCCTTGTACTTTGCTTTTCAGATCACCAAGAATAGGTATATATGGTCAAGAATTGAATGTGCTTAAGAATAGTAGCTAAGTAAAAATGACTACAACATGAATGATACAAGGGTCAGCCAGTTTCTGGCACTGCGGGCTCATCGGAAATATTAAACCCATCATTCACTGCAGATAGTTTGTGCAAACCAGGGCCTTCCAGACTGCCCACTGAGTCTTCTTAATATTTTCTAAACAATACTAGCCTTTATGATGTCAATAAGAGGGCCATAAAAATAAAAAAGACATTTTAGGTAAGAATTTTTTTCAAAAATTTAGTTGTTGCTGTTGTTTTTAACATATGTGCAAGACATTGTTGGAGCTCCCAGAGTAAAGGCATTTCTATCTGACTCTTCTCTGAAATCTATAAAAACTACAAAATGCATGAAACTCAAATAAAAATTTTCTGTCTTCAATGAAAACATGAAAAGCCAACTCAACTTCAAACCCTATTCTATAAATAAGCTGCCAAGAACATTGACATCACAACCAATTCGTGGCAGGATGCCTAGACTAGATCTCCCTCTATATCTATGTCTGTATCTATGTCTGCAATTTCATCTATGTATGTTAATAACCAGACAGCACAGACCTGAAATGCCTGTGACCTACACAATTGATGATTGATGCTTATTTGAAATAAGTTTAAGGAACTGAATGAGTTATGGGAAAATATGTGAGCCTCATTCCATGCTGCAGAGAGTCAGAGAGAGTGAGGCTGAACAAGGAACTGACATTCTCAAGAACAAGGCTATAAGTGGGAGGGAGTGAAGGAAACAATCACAACAGCTGCTCATTATCAACTGAAGAGATTTGCAAAAATACAAGATCATCAAAAACAAAAGCTATGAGAAAACTACTCACTCTGGTCCAAGCTGTTTTCCTTTTTGCCCCAAATACTCGGAGCACTGAGTGGATGATGGTGTATACATGTGCTCAGAATAGATGGTGTAAGAAAGTCTTCTGAGAAATATTTCTTTCCCATCTTATTTTTTTCAGCAAATTGCTGGTTCGGACAGAATAGACCCCATTAAAAATGAATTAAGATCAAAAGAACTTTGTACACAAACTAGATAAAGATATCATAACAGAAAAGGAACAAAGTAACACAACAAATGAAGAGCAAATGAAGAGTAGCTATTAGAATAAGAACTAGTGAGAAAAAACTTTAAACATTCCGTATAAATACTATCAAAGATATCTTTAAAAACTTGGCCTAAGACAAAGTATCAAAGAGAAAAAATAAATTAAAAATAATAAGACAAAAGGAGATTAAAAAGCTGAAAAAAACCCAAGGAAACAGAAAAGAGAAAGAAAACAAACATGGAAATAACAATCATCTTATGAACAGCAAGACTTATAATGGACATATCTGAAAACACAGGCTTGGACATAGAAGAATTGAGAAAAGTGAGCCAAATAAAAGTGTATTCAAATACCCAGTAGCAGCAGGGAGATTTCAAATGTCCTCGTCTTGCCTTGCATAAGACTTGGCCTTGCCTAAGAACTCTGGCACAGCCCAGGTCCTGGGAAATATTCAAGAATGGCTAAGGATGAAATTACCAACCACATGGCAAGCTGTAAGCTCTGAGTCAAAGGCTGATAGAGTGAGATTGAAGTATTTATTCATACTATATCAAAAAGGTAAATAAAATGTTTTCAATTTTCCATAGCTGATGTGATTTTCCTTGTGTGTTTACCAAGCTATAGGGTGAGGGAGAAACTTTAACTTACCAATTCATCTTGTCACTGTCTCTTCTGGTAAATGCAGATACTTTTTAGTTTTAAATAGTCCCTTTCAGGTAAATACCGACTCTTCCACTTTGCTGCTTCCTCCCATCATGTCCTTCCCAAGATGCCGTCTTGCTATATGAAAGAGCTTGCATTTTACCTTCAAGGAGGTGGTACAAAGGGCCTTGCATTCACTTGAGAATCCCTCTGCTGCTCTCTGAGTCTTAGCTGTTCTCTTCAGTGATGGTGGTCCTTGTCCTCCTGGTTATATCTCACCCTAGGGCAGTGATATCACACATGGCCCAAGTGTAATTTGGTCAAAGTTATGGCCAATACTATTATTAGACTCAGAAAGCATAGACCTCAGGAGAGAAAGGCCTCTGTCTTGGGTCCTACACCTTAAAGCATTCCACTCTGGCCTTATTCTGACTGCATCTCTCCCCTGGGAGCATGACAGCCTGGAGCACAGGTGCCATCTTCTAAAACACAGGCCAAGTACACAGGATCCAAGTATTGCTTGCCCAAATGGGCTCTGAACCCATTTCCCAGCAGGCCCAACCCTCCTCTCCTGGTCCATCTTCTGAGGACAGTCCATACCACTGCAGACAGACTTTAAAGTGGTCCCCACGATCAATTCCTTCTGATGTTATTGCTTTCTGTAATCCCCAATTCTCACCCTTCAGTGTAAGCAGAACCTATGAGTGTTTCTAAACAATAGAAGATGGCAAAGGTAATGGGATGTCACTCCTATGTGACTACATTATGTTACATGGAAAAAGCAATAGTATATGGACCCCAAGACTATGTTATGTAAGACTTGGTTTTGCTAGGCGACTCATGGTAGAGTCTTACTGTCCTGTCACCTTTGAAGAAGCAAACCATGAATTCTACACCCTTAAGGAAATGAACTTTTCCAATATGCTGAGGGAACATAGAAGCAGATTCTTCCTCACTCGAGCCTCCAAATGAGAGTGCTGCTAGACTGACACCCTCATTGTAAGACCCTCCTCAGAGGATCCAGCTAAACTGTGGCTTGACTACTAACCCAAAGAAACTATGAGATGATAAATGTAGCTGTTTTGAGCCAAGTCTGTGCTGCATAAAAAACACAACATCTCTAGGTCAAAAGGTGGCCAAGTGGGGGTGGCTGGGAGGACTGAATGCTATTTGGATATGTGGGCTGGGGTGTCCTCAAGCATTGAAAGGGGCTCCTTGTAGACTGTGAAGGAGCCAGGGTGGTGTGCAGAAGGGAGTCAGAGGAGAGGCTAGCTGGGACTGCCTTCTCCTATATTGCTATGATCTGATAAGGCTCTCCAAGGAGCCCTGCAACTATAAATCTAAATGTGACCTTCTTGGCTGTGGTGAAGGTGGAGCAATAGAACACATCTCATCTAATAATTTGTATTATTTATAGTTTTTAAATATGAACATGGTGTGTGGATCTCCATTTGTACTTGTGTCCTGGGCCTGTTTAATCTGTTCTCTCTCACATCCCCTAGAGTCATCCTGCTAACTCAGCCCCATTTTGGCAATGATAGGCTTAGCCTCTTTGAATTCCCAGTTGAGTACCTTGCTTTGCTACCCTTGGCCAAAATCATTTCAACCATGCATGGCGACCCAACCAACCCCTCTGCCCATGCATAGCTTGAAGGAAGCATATCCTACTGAAGGGCAGGTGGGAATTTCTAAGTACCTCCAACTCCAGAGGGGAGATAAGGAAATTAGACAGACTTCCTTTTTCTCTCTCTTCCTAACCAGGGATAATTCATGTTTTACTGTCAAGCAGCTTCCCCAAGTTGGGGTTGGAAATGGAAGGAGGTAGGCTTTCTGCAATATAGTTTCTTCCAAGAGTCTTCAAAAGTCCGCAAGGCAAAAGTTCTCCCTTTTTATTAGGTTTTCTCATCAATCAAGCTAACTTGGTTTCTCCCTCTACCACTTATAGTTCAGAAAAGGGGGATGGGGACACATGTGACCGCTCCCTTCCATTCCTTTTCTCATGTTCTCTCTAGACAGAAGGGCTGGGCTTTCCATCATCTCTGTGTGAGGTCATGAGTTATCCAGGTCCACAGTAAAGCTCCATGTGCTTGTTTGATAGGATTCGTTTTTGATATGGTATATCAGTTATGGATAATATTGTTTTTCTATAACTCACAAAAGTCAGCTGTAAAACAAAGCTAAAACATTACCTCTTTGTTGTAGGAAGGATCCTCCACTACTGGGGCTATCAAACTTATAGCTAAACTTTGAAGGTGTAAGTCTAGAAAGAGAAGAAAAAATGCTTAATCCACTCAAATGAAACAAGAATTAGACTCATAACACCAAAATATTTTCTTGTCACTTAATAGAAACCTTATTTAAAATGCAAGTTGGTATGCTAAGTGTAGTATTGCTAGATGCGATCATTATAGCTCACAATCTCAGCCAGCATTCCACCAAAATGTCACGATCTCGAAACTGCTGCACAGATAAATAACTTTGGGAAATGCCATGTTAGATTACCATGAAAGCAAAGACATCCTGGGGCTGCATGTACAACAGTAACAATAAAATATGTCCAGCTATTGCCAAAAAAATGTCAGAGTTAGGCTAAGTGGTCTAAATGGCATGAGAAGAAACATCTAGTGACTACACAAGATTTAACCAAAGGTAGGAAGTGAAGTGGGGAGGAGTGGCCAAAGCTACTGTGGACTGCTCTTTTCTTCCCTTTTTTCAAATAGTACCAGGTTAGGAAACACGAGAGGAAACGGGAAAAGGCTGAGACATAGGTTATGCAAGAAGGGCATTTGTATATGAAACTTACAAATTAAGAAATTTAGTTTTTAACATAAATTGTATTTATTTCAAGTGTCAAAGAAGCCTAGATATGTCTAGTGGCCTGATGAGGCAGAGCTTGCTTGCATATAGAGCTTGTTTGTAGGGGGGGGGGGGGCTATATACCCCTCTCCTACATCCTTCCCCCACAGCCCTCCTCCTGAGGGGAAAGAGAATCAAACACATAGGTGATGCCTAACAGTGATGCTCTACATATGTAGGTCTCTTCTAAAGGAACCCCAAGCGCTGTGATTAGTGCTTAGTGGTTGACTAAATCTAAAGGGAGGCTGGGTGGTTATCAAAGACAGCCCATGAGAAACCAAATGGAGAATCAGTGCCTCTTCAGTTCTGTGGGAAACAGTGCACATAGTTTGACTGTGTTGAAAGTTTCAGAGAATTAGCTTTGCTCCAGAAGAGCAATAATGCCCAAGAGCTGCGTTTAGCAGCAACCAAGTTCCTTATTACCAACTTGCTGGAGTGGGGAAATGGAGTGACCTAATTGGGAGCAACAGATGAAATATCCAAATGCCTCACTCAGCTTCTCTGAGAGTTCACTTAAGTCTGCAGACTTTAAGTTGACAAGGGAAGCTGAGAAGACTTGTATGTGAACACAGGTTGAGACATCACATATGGACTCCAAAAGATACGTGGAAGAGATGTAAAGGGAACTAAAAGCACTCAAGTTTAGACTGAAGCAAAACTGCACAGAATAAGGTAATACATGAATCTGAATGTGTCCCTAATTGTACATCCAAGATTAATGTGTCCCAGGAGCATGGGCTAAATGGTCAAATGTGAGTCATAGTTAAAATCTGGCTTATTAATGAAAATTAATTTTTATGTAAAAAATCCTACAGTTCTTTCAGTTTCATTGGTTAGAATTTTATACACAGTACAATACCATGTGTGTAAAGAGTTTTTTGGTGTATATGTTTGTTTATGCATAAAATACTTCTGGACAAAGACACCAGTAGCTGATAACAGTGACTGCCTCTGGGGAACCTAGAAGTAGTTCGGGAAGGGGAAGTTGACTTATTTTGAACTTTTTACATAAGTATGACTTGAACATTTTTACCATGAACATATTTCCTACTCATAAACCCCATAAAAGATAATTATAAATAGAACAAAATAAATATTAGTGTTCTTAAAACCCATTTTTCGTCAAACTAAAAGACTCTATACATAATGTCAATAAATGATTTAGAGCAGCTGCTTCCTAGCTTTTTTTAGATAGTGGTATAGATGGCACTATTGGGTAAACTTGTTATTTCTAAACAGTCAAAAGGATTGTAAAGATTCCAAAAGTCTTATAGGCCAAAATCTATTTTTTTTTTTTCCCATTAGCCTTCAGGAATCATCAAAAAAAAAAAAAAAAAATTTCCGATCTGATTATGAGAAAACGATTTCTTAATGCCTTATTTTTCTTTTATTTTTCCCTACCTGCCAGGAAACTCAGGTAGGCAATGTTCAATTATAGCTCCTGGCGGTATTTCCCATTTCCTTTCTACAAATTCTTATCTGTTTTGATCTTTAAGTTTATGCAACTATGTTCCATAGTGGTTTTTATTATTAACAATCTTAAATATATTTTGGCAGTAGGAATTGCTTAAATTTAATCTAAACCAAGTAGAATAATGGATTGGGCAACGAATACACAGTCAATATTTTCAAAAACTCTTAGGTAAAATTGTATGTGTTTCTGGAGTGGAATATGGCAATGCATATCAATTCTCTTAAGAAAAAAAAGTGCACACTCCTCTGTAATCCAACTCCAGTGATTAGAGAAAAACTGCTTTGAAAGGCATTGCCGATCAGTCTTATGAGAAAGCAAAAGACTTTCTGGGCAGGATAAATAACAGGCATATCTTGAACACATATTCAGAGCTGACCCACATTAGAAGCTTGCCCACCTGGGAAGTTATATAGCCTTCAAGAATTCTTGAGAGACACTGAATCAGGCTCACTGTTCCAGCAGCATGAGAATAGGAAGCTTGTATTGGGACTGTCCAATCCGCCTGGTCCTAAGTGGTCATATGTGGTTCTCAACTGAGGCTACTTCAGCTCCTCCACTCCCCTCCAGGGACATTTGGCAACTCTGGACTCATTTTTGGTTGCCACAACTGGGCAGGAGGGTAATAATGGCATCTATCAAACAGAGGTGAGGATGGCTGCTGAACAACCCACACTGCACAAGACAGCTTCCCACCCATTCCAAAATCTCCATAGCACCCAGGTAGAGAAATCCCGGTATAGATCTATTCTTCTTGGGTTTTGCTGCCACTCTTGGGCTAGTGCCAGATAATGGGGCACAGATCCTCATCTTTGCTCAGCTTGATGGTAAGGAGAGAGTGGTGGGCCAAGAATGAAAATGATTCTTATTTTCACAATGCACCCTCTCTATGCTCAGGAACGTTCTGAGGCTGAACTATTAGAATGAGAAGAAAAAAAAAAAGTTTTCTACATTTAATCCTTCCAAATTCCTCCTCTGAGGCAAGAAGCTCACAGTAAATCATTTGCTTGAACAGGGGTAAGGACAGAGCAAAATGCAGGGGGATACAGAAATAGATGAACAAATACTGGTAAAATATTTCCCTCCTATATTACAGAGATGTTAAAAGTATTTAGTGAGAAAAGGTGTGAAGCAGTCTGGTTTCATCTAGCACATAAAGAGGCTGAAAATTTTATAATAGGATAAATGCAGGACAAAGGTATTAGTATGGGGGGGGGGCAAGTTGGGGTGATCATGAAGTTATTGAATAAGATACGGAAAACCCCAAATCGAGATAATTAAAACCATGGATTTGTTTTGCAAACCAAAGTTCTGCTTCAGATATTATCTCCTTATTCAGATGTTTTTAAAAGTGGGGGAGGGGTAGCATTGACAGTAATCTTCTTTTTCCTGCTCTATACTTTTCTAGAGATAAGTACCGAAATATGTAAGGAACAATAAAGAAAAGAAGTAGGTATATGAGCTTGGCTAATTCCCACATTTGTTGAAGTGTTCTCTAAATAATTGCACAGTAGAAATACATATCATCTGTTTCCAAAGACCAGGTAAAAATAGATACAAAACAGAACATGAACAGATGTTGAAATTCTAAAATATTTGCAGTATACTTTCATTAACCTTTATGTATTTCATCTCTTTTTAAATTTAAAATGATAGACAAATATTTAGGAACACTTCAACATTTGCTTTTCATACAACATACATCTTATTATAAGTAATGATAAACAATCTTTTCGTGCTGTGTGTTAGAAAATGAAATTCTTTGATGTGATAAATGGTAGACTCTTGAAGGGCAGCTGAATATGCCACCATAAAATATGCCTTTTTTTGCCCTAAGGATTATTTTGAAAAACAGCAGACACAGGAGAAGCTCTGAAAACAGAGTAGAAGTTACCCTTTTGAAAGAGAAGTTTACATTTTTAAAGGAAATCTCCATTTGTAAAGGTGTCTCCCTCCTATGGATAGAGTAGGACAACTCTTAAATCACCAGAAACTCTTACAGAGAGCTTCAATGGAGAAGGCATCCATTTAAACCTGCATAACAAGCCTTACCTTTGCTTTTCCTGGTAACCTATAAGCTGGTGACTTAGGCCACCTCAAGGAGTTACTAATTTTTCCCTGGGTATTTCCCATGTATACATGAGGTGTATATTTTAATAAACTTCTGCTTTTCTCTGGCTAATCTGTCTTTCATTACAGGGGTCTCAGCTAAGACTTCAGAAGAGTAGAGGGGAAATTATTGAATACTTTTCTTTCCCTCCACTCTAAAAAACAACAGCAATAAGGAAACAACACACCACAGAGTTGATGGATTTTAACATTTTCTCCTTCTATGGAAGACTTTTTGCAACAAAATGTATATATTCCAGATAATGCTGAAAGCTCAGCCTCTCTGCACTGGTGCTGAATCAAACCTCAGAGACAGAGTTTTGGATGAAGTAGAAAAGAATAGCTTCATTGCTTTGCCAGGCAAAGGAGGGCACAGCAGGCTCATGCCCCAAAAACTAACTGTGTGTCCCAACCTGGGAGGATTTGATGAGGAGTTTTATAGCAATAGTTCAAGGGTGGGGCTGCTGACAAGATCAGGATATGTACAGGGCCTCCACTCCCTTAATCTCATCTCCTAATCTTGGTGAGCTTCTCAGGTCCCTTTAATCTGGCCTCAGGTGGTTTCCTGGCTGCTCTTCCCTTCATTAGCAACTGTTTGAATCTGCCTTTTGGAACTCAGGGAGGGTCGTGGAGGCTGGAGTCTTGCCTACAAGAAACAGGGGACGAAAGGGCTTCCATGCCCAGGAGGCCCACAGGGTCCTTCTCGGGTTCAGTATAAGTAGAGATGGTCATTAATGTAGAAAGACAAGGATAGAATACCATGGGTTATGATACTTACAAATATCTCATCATAATTTTCTTTAGCTCAATTACATAGACACGAGGTTTACAACATGTGCTAATCTGTTGGACATGGCACCCTTGGCTTCCCAGAAAACCAAGGCAACATGGCTAGCTCATATTATTGTATTCAAGTTCTTCCTCTTCTATGTCCTACCCTCCCCCACCAAAAAGGGGACGTTGCTTTCTTTTAAGAGAAGACTTTCAAGGCAACTGTGTAGGTATACATTTCTTGGACTTATGTATTTTTTTTCTGACACAGTGTGGGGACATAATAAAAATCTGATCTCAAATTTTATTATCTTCAGAAACAGTATTTTTCTCCTGCTTTCTGAAATAGATTCTTCTAAAAACTGTTGACGATAAAATGAATCAGTTGATCTAAGAAATGGAAAATTTTACTCAAGCCAAATTGAGGATTATAACCTGGGAATAGCCTCTCAGAAAGCTCCAAGAACTGACCTGCTACTTAGAGGTCAAAGCACAGTTATAATATGAGTTTTTGAGACAAAGGGCTGTACACCAAATGCTGTATTATAGACAGTTTTTACACAATCCAAGTCTAAGCATACAAAGCAAGTAGTGGGTAATGGGTCATCACGGCCCCTTACAAGATTAAGAAGGAATGTTATCTTTAAAGGAGTTTTCTTGTTAGTGCTAGGAGTATGCTGCTCTTTATGGTTGAGCAGGTATTTCTGCCAATGGAGAGGTTTGGTCAATGCATAGTGCAGATGCACAATGCACGGTAGAGGGGAGAGATGAGGCCAAAGAGGAATGTTTTATGTTTAAATTTTCTTGTCTTCCATAAAAGACACATTTTATTTCACAATAGCTTTCTAAATCTCCTCTTCTACTACCTCTTAAATGTTCGAGTTTTTCAGAGATGGATTCTAGGTTCTCATCTCTTTTTAAGCATCACACTTTCTCTAGAAGATCTCAACAATCATTATGATCATTATTAACATCGAAATGTCCACAACTTCCAAATTTAGATCTCAAGCTTCTTTACAATTTCTATATCCAACTATAAAGTTTCTGATACTTGCACTAGCAATTCATCAAGCCACCTCCAGACAATGGTGACGCTATTAGTTTGTATGGATTGCAGGGAAAGTGTTATTCTCTCTTCCTAATGAAACGTGTCAGCAATTGAAACATAATCTAGGAACTATATTTTTATAATTCTAATAACAAAATCATATTTGGTTTCTATATGAAATGACAAAAGAAATACTCATAGGAGAAAAGCTATAGAAATTCAGCAACCTAGGAACTTACACAGTGCTTAGCCTTGATTAACTTAATAACTCGATGTAAAAGCTATTTATTTCTACCATCAGTAAATTTAGTGACTTGCAAGAAGCTTTAGGTATTAGAGTTCAGCACAAAGCTGGAAGCATAGGTTTGTCTAGCTCTTATACTTGCAGTTCAATCTCCCTGTAGCCTTGTTATTTTCATCTTTATATTGACAAGAAAAAAGTTGCTTTTCTGTTATTGTTTCATACCAACTCTACAAAGCACGCATAAATCTAACAGGACTATTGAGTTCACTCCAGAAAGCACTCTAAAATCTTGATAGTAGGAAGAGAGTGATGGGCCAATAGTGGAACTAATTCTTTCAAACTCCACGCTCACGGACACATCGTCTCTTCCTGCTAGCTGAATTGGGGTTTATAGTACTTAAGAGGACACATGGCATAAGGATTAAAAATGGAATCTGAAATCAAAAGAACTATGTTTTCTCTAGAAGACAGAAAGCCTTTGTCCCAATTTTGCCATATACACCAAAAATCTGTACTAGGGATGACTCATTCACTATTAACTCTTCTCAGCACCAGGATACCATCCCTAGAACCTAGAACAGTAACTAAGAACGAGTAGGTGCTTACAAATACTGCTAACTAAATAACTAAACTTTCGAAAACTGACTTGCTATCACCATACCACAGTTTCATCATCTCATAAAAGGGGGAAAAAAAGTAGCATCTAATCCAGAGTTAGCATGAGGATCAAAGGAGATAATATGTTTTTTTCATAGTTTTAAATTCTCAAATATTACACCACATTAGGTGATGTTATTATTACTGTTATTAATTAAAGCAAGATTCAAAAACAATAAAATTCTAGAGCTAAAAGTTTTGTAACTAATTATACTTTGTTTTCTGTCCTTCTCAATCCTCCCCTAGCATGTACCAACCCTGAATAAACTTAGCCATCAGGAGCTGCGTCTCCTCCTGCAAACTAACAAAGAAAACCAAACGACTCAGCTGACAAACTGTCCTGGTTTCTAACTCTATCGGGTACAGCAGATAGGATAGGCTGTGTTAGGCTGAAATAATAAATAACCTCAAAAATTTCAATAGCTTAAGGCAAAGGTATACGACTTTTTCTTTCTTTTTTTTTTTTTTTTTTTGAGCACAGGCTCCGGACGCGCAGGCCCAGCGGCCGTGGCTCACGGGCCCAGCCGCTCCGCGGCACGTGGGAGCTTCGCGGACCGGGGCACGAACCCGCGTCCCCTGCATCGGCAGGCGGACTCCCAACCACCGCGCCACCAGGGAAGCCCGGTATGCGGCTTTTCCCACCGCACATTCATCAGTGATGGGCTGGGGATTCTCCTCCACGCCAAACAAGAGACCCAGCAGGACAAAGTCCCCGCTCCTTGGGATATTAGTTTATTGCTGTGACAGAGGAAAAGGTTTCTGGAGGATTTTCCACTGGCAATTAAACCTTCCTTCCAGCAGTAACACTTGGCTCTTCTGTTAATTCATCAGCTGGAAATGAAGACAGCAGATGAATGTCAGCCGTGGTTCCAGAGGGTGAAGAGTTGGAAATACATGATGAACACTAATGGTAACTATATCTGGACCCTCTAATGGTCCCAGAAATCCTACTTGTCCCAATTTTTTTCTCTTTTACTCTCCCACAACAGCCATTTGCAGCCTTCTCTATATTTTTCAAACTTCTTACTAACCACCCCCAGGCTGTAAAGATGTTCCCTCCACCTACTTGGTGGAGAAGCAGAAGCCATCAGCTTCTCTAGGGTGGTCAGCTCTGTGAGGACAGGGACAACTTACAGTCTTGTTTGCAGTCACATCGCTTCTGTCTACCATAGTGCTATCACACAGTAGTTGTCAAGTAAATACTATTACACAAATCTTTTCCAGTTAATATCAGCTCTCTCCTGTTGATGTCTGTGGTAGGCTAAAAAACAGCTCCCTAAAAGGTATCCATGTTCGAATGCCTGGAACTACACGGGGGGAAAAGATGTGTTTGCGGATGTGATTAAGTTAAAGACTTTGAGTTGGGAAGATTATCCTGGATTACTTGGCTGGACCCTAAATGCCATTATATTTATCTTTACAATAAGGAGGCAAAGGAAATTTGACTCTCACAGAACAGGAGACTATGTGAAGATAGAGCAGAGAGAGATTTGAAGATTCTGGCCTTGAAGATTAGTGTTGTGGCTATAAGCCAAGGAATGCCAGCAGCCACCAGAAGCTAGAAGAGGTAAGGAATGGATTCTTTCCTAGAGCCTCCAGAGGGGGCACACTCTTCCAACACCTTGGATTCAGTCCAGTAATACTTTGGCCTCCAGAATTGTGAGAGAATAAACACCACTAAGTTTGTGGTGATCCATTACAGGAAACTAGCACGCATCAGATTTAACTAGGATTTATATTTTCTAGAATGTAATGTATGCTTTGGGCAAAATATCCCTATATTTGAAAATGCTTAATGTTAACATACAAATGTTTAAAAAAGTTAGTTGCGATTCTTATCAACCTGTGCTTGCTACATTTTGAGACGTTACAGTACTTGCAGTATTGTTTTACTTCCTTGAAATGAATTGATTTATAAACTATAGGGTAGAGACTTTAAAATATCAAATATATATATCAAAATATACTCTGTCTGCATGTAGCTGACTGTCTCCCAAATGTGGGTGGTTTAAAATACATTCATTATAACTTCTGTGGTTTGTGGAGGTAAAATTGTATACAGTTAAATTTCAGTAGTTGTGGTAGCATTGAGGCTTCCCAAAATTATGTGTTTATTTATTGGGTTTGCTGCCATCTCTCTGCTCTCTTCTTCTCTTTTTACATGTTAGTAATGTTCTCTGCTTACTTTGCTTCTGCATCAGTTCCTAATTTACTTTTCTTCAAAATACCCCAAATCTAATAGCCTTTACTTACATATATTGGCATTGCTACAATAAAATAGAAACCCAATCCCCTGCGAAATATAAGGAATGAATATAACGCTACAGAAATCTTTTAGCTGTTCTTTAGAACTCAGGCTACAAGCATAGAACATGTCTTTTTCGGATATGAAAGTAAATGAGATTTTCACATTAAAATGACAGACTACATACGGAATCCCATTAAAGCTAACATACCCAAGTACAATTTAGAAAAGTGTTGAAAATGGGCTAGGGAAGGAAATTAAAACTCCTTCTCACACATCTTCATACTTGCTTAGATACCTGAGCACTCATTTTAAATTCTCAAGGACAAGCATAAAGTAATGTTTACCTCCTAGGAAACTTACGTAATTTATAATTCTAGTGTATTTCCATTTATGCTTTTTTATTACAATAGGATTTTATTTTTCTAAAATAAAGCTCTACCATGATAGATTTCTAAAATTGGGGTATTTATTTTTTTAACAACTGCAATGCCTCTTTGTAATAACTGGGTACAGTTGTAAGCGATTTCATAAAGCAATAAGAAAATAATTTGCTATGTGATACTTTGTTGGTCTATAAGAGTTTTTTGTTTTGTTTTTTTAACATCTTTATCGGAGTATAATTGCTTTACAATGCTGTGTTAGTTTCTGCTTTATATCAAAGTGAATCAGCTATACATATGTCCCCATATCCCCACCCTCTTGCATCTCCCTCTCACCCTCCCTATCCCACCCCTCCAGGTGGTCACAAAGCACCAAGCTGACCTCCCTGTGCTATGTGGCTGCTTATCTATTTTACATTTGGTAGTGCATATATGTCCATGTCTATAAGAGTTTTATTGCTGCTTTTGGAATGGTCTTGTTTACATTCCGAGAGTCACCAAAGCAGTGGGAGTTTACAGCTAATTCTCCACTTTCCGTCTGGTCCCAAAACCAACAGCAGAGAGATCATGCTTTTGTTTCTATTTAGATTGTGAATCCCTCGTGCATTCCAAATATTAATCAGTGTTTATTTCACTTCTGGATCCACCCTTTTCTTCCCCATCCTGCCCTCTACAGTCTTCACAGACTGGATAATGAGACACAGCTGATGCTGTTTGTTTATTCCTGTTGGGATATTTTTAACATCAGACTTTTTTTTCTCTGTTACATTCAGCTTCACCCACTCTCACTAGAATCTAAACCTTATTTCTCTTTGGCCCCTCAGGGAGTCTCATATATACACAAAACACCCTTTGAAGTGAAAGGGAGCTTACCCTTCAATGGTCTTTCTTATCCATGATACCAAAAAGAATATACCCTCCCCAAACAACGAATATACGGCTTTGTCTCCTTTGTGTTTGACAGGACCCCCATCTCTTCATTTCTTCCAGAATATAAAGTCATGCCAACACCCCCAATGCCCCTTGGGTGTTCCTGAAATGTTAAATGAATGGATGAATGAAACCTAATGTGAGGCTATAAGAAAAAAACTAAAAGTTAAGCACAAGCATTCACATTTTCCAGTTGTATCAAAAGCAGGCTGTTTCTGATTCAATACTCAGGCATTTAGCAAAAAGAAGTAACTACAGATGGAACCAGTAAGTGATCCCAGAAGAGCAACAGACATCAAACAAAAGGGATCCATCTCATTCTTACTGGGTCTCATTTGCCGAGAGAGCAAGACCCTTGCTTTATGTGGAAATGTATTTTATTCTCCTGGAACCTTTAGTGTGCTAGAAATCAGCAAAAAGTTGTATCATAGAAAAGCTACAGTGGACTGGGGAAAGAAGGGTGAGAGTGGGTGGCTTGTAAAATAAAATGCTGAAGGACTATTTAGCACAAATTGGTAACTGCTGCTTAGAAGTTTTTTCCACGTTTTTGCTATGATAGTATTGCAACACTTTTTAAATGTCTATGAAGCAGGTATACTAAGAAACGGGTTCTAGACATCATAAACATTTCAAAAACTATTGAGAAAATGAAAGGCTAAAAATATGAGATAGTACAGAAATAAAGCGAGAAACAAAAGAAAGAAAGAGAATATCTGAAGATACCACTTGAAGAATGAAGCTTCATTGCTCCAAACTGAAAAACTCTGAAAGGAAAACAAAGAACATCATCTGTGACATTCATCTGCATCTTTCAGTGCCTACACAGGGAAACCGGTATAACCGAGACAATCAAATACTAGCCATTGTCACAAGGAGGAATGTGAT
This sequence comes from Lipotes vexillifer, assembly GCF_000442215.2. NCBI lineage: Eukaryota > Metazoa > Chordata > Mammalia > Artiodactyla > Lipotidae > Lipotes > Lipotes vexillifer. Next base: position 196,103 of record NW_006798161.1, read on the forward strand.
CAGCAAATCAAAATGCTCAACTTTTATTACAAGAACACTGATGTAAAACTAAAAAGAAGTTTGCAAAAACCATAGGCAGCAAATCTATCAGTAAAGCAGGGGATGAAATCTGGAGGTGGTGGTGAGTACCTGGAACACAGGACAAAAGCATTCGGATTCTAGAATCCTCTTCTCCTGTAAGTCTCTGTGGCAGTTACCCTAACGGATCATGTTAGGAAATCTCATTTGGTTCCTCCCAAGGTGAATTAACTTAATAGGGTGGTAGATGCATTAATAGAAGACAACTGTAAGACATGACGACTCTGCCCCTGCCTGTCTGCACTCTTTACTTCTCAGACTGTCCAAAGCCAAACCAAGAGAGGTAGTGAGTCACTCCCCTGCCCCAACAGTTGGACAAGAGGATGAAAACAACCACAATGGAAAGAGTAAGCTTCTTTATGGCTGTAGCAAAACTGCCTCCTATTTCCAGGTGGGAATCTCATTCAACTTGATTCAGGTGTGTTCTTCCAGGAACATACTCTTTTCTGCAACCCTACCACATATACTGGGTTGGCCAAAAAGTTCGTTTGTGTCTTCCCATAAGATGTTACGGAGAAATCCGAACGAATTTGTTTTGGCCAACCCAATATATGTTTTTCTATGTCTTCCCCTGGTGATGATCCCTATCTTTTGGGAGTAATCCCTATTTACTGACACTTTTCAAGGAACTCCCTACTCTGGCAAGAGTTTATCTTGACATATGTACAGCTGACCCTTGAGTAATGCAGGTTTGAACTGTGCAAGTCCACTTATACCTGGATGTTTTTCGATGGTAATTACTACAGTACTACACGGTCTGTGGTTGGTTGAATTCGTGGATGCAGAGAAACCACAGATACAGGGAGCCCTCCATAAATTATAGGCAGATTGACACCTGTGTTGTCCAAGGGTCAACTGTATAATGTTCTTCTTTAATAGCCTTCCTGTCACATTACACCCTCTATATGCCAGACTAAAAAAATTGGTACTGATGAACCTGGTTGCAGGGCAGGAATAAACCTGTAGATATAGAGAATGGACTGAGGGCACGGGGTGGGAGGGTGAAGCTGGGGTGAAGTGAGAGTAGCATCGACATATATACACAGCTGAATGTAAAATAACTAGCGTGAAACAGCAGCATAGCACAGGGAGATCAACTTGGTGTTTTGCGATGACCTAGAGGGGTGGGATAGGGACGATGGGAGGGAGGCTCAAGAGGGAGGGGATATGGGGACATATGTATACATGTGGCTGCTTCACTTTGGTGTACAACAGAAACTAACACAGTATTGTGAAGCAATTATACTCCAATAAAGACCTGTTTAAAAAAAAGTCATTCTCTGTCACCTCTGAATGTCCTAGCACTACCCACCCATTAAGACCTAACTCAACTAGCACTTCCTCCAGGGACCTTTCCTATCCTCCAACTGCCCCTCCAACCATCACCACCACCGAGCTTCCTTAAGATTTAGCAACTCTAGCCTATCTCCACCTATGCCACGTACAACTTTGTGACTTAGACAAGAGATACTGACGTTAGGAATTATTTTTCTCAGTAAGTCCTAAGTTTCTTAAAAGAGGATCAATGAGTGATTCACTTTTACATGTAAATTATCAGAAAAAGAATGAATGAGGAAGTGCTTATCATTCCCCTCACTGTATGTTCCGTGACATTGTACCAATGCCTCAGTAGTAAATACTAGGTCCACTGAAGACACACCTGACTTCAGCTTGGTCTAGTCAGCTGTTTCATTAATGTCTCCATCATATTGTTCCATAATGTTTCATTGTGGACTATCTGATCCCCCTTATATGGAAATACCTAAATTTTTGCATGGCCTACAAGGGGCTGCAAGTTCAGCTCCAGGTTTACTTGCCCTCCCTCTGTGTCTTCTAACATTCTTCCCTTTACTCTATGACTTCTATATCCACTGGTGTTTTTTATCCCCAAATATATCGAAGGACTCTTGCAAATGTTGTTCTTTCTTCCTGAAAAATACCCCCCACATTGAGTTCTTGTTTTTTATCTATGTAACTCTTCCTCATCCTTCAGATATCAATTATCACTACCTCGGGAAAGCCCTCCTTGACCCCTTAATCTCAGTTCCTTTTTAAATACACTTTTATAGAATTGTATTCCATTCCTTTAAAGTACTTTTTCTATTCAGTAATTACATATTACATATAGTCAGTATCATTATTTGCTGAAAGTCTGACACCCAACTACCATAAGCTCCCAAACAAAGACTATTTCTGGTTTTTGCTTACCTATTCTACCTCTAGCATCTTGCAGAATACCTAGCAGACAACTGACACTCAATAAATATTTGTTGAAAGAAAAAAAATGGATGCGTGAACACTTTTAATAAATGTTGACTGTACCTCTAGGTTGATTCATTTCAATATCATGGGCTTTGGCTCTTCAGACTTATGTAATGTTTGAATTCATGCTCTTCTACTTATCAGCTTTGTTGACTTGAAAAAAATCACTTAATTACTCTGACTCCCAGTTGGCCCAGCTGAAAAATGAGAATGATAATGTCTACCCTCACAGGGTTGATGTATACACAAGGGTGTCTGATATTTATTAAGAACGGTAGATGCTTAATAAAAACCAATTCCCTTTTCCTTCCCTCAGTAAATTCTGGGCTATGTGGCTATGCTTATTTGACTCCATATAGTCAAATACCAGATTGAAAAGAAGATCTTTAGGTACACAGAATTCATAGTCAAAAGACCTTGTGTTTGTTTGCTTTCATTCATTCAACTGAGAAGTAGGTATGGGTTAGACCACGTAAAGCTTTGTAGGTGATGAAAATGAGTTTTGATTTTTTTTTTCTGAGCATAATGGGAAGATATTGAAGAATTTTCCTTAGAGATAACAAGGAAGCTTTCTTACTACTAGCTTTAGTTCTACAACGTGGGAAAGGCAATGAGATATACAGAGCTTTTATGGCGTTAGATTTCTTAGGACAGAATGAAAGAATATAGAATGTTTTACTCAGGTCAACCATTGCTAGATTAAATCTTTACGAGTAAAGAATAGTAAAATTTGGCTGAAAAGATACCATTGGAAAACCAACTGCAAAAATTTCCTGAAACTTCCCCAAGCAGTTGGGACAAGGCTAGATCAGTGGTGTAACAGTTAAGTACATCCTAATCTGCAGGCTTCCAAAGATGGATGGGCCTACGGATTTTCGTGATGATCCAAAGGATTCCCCTTTCTTGCTGTCTTCTTTCCTCCTTTTCTACCTGCAAACTGTGGAACTCCAGAACAGGCTTGCAAATATAGCAGAAATGGCAATTTTAAACTATACAATGAAGGAATAGTAATAATTTAGGCACAGGACGCATGTGTTGTGGGATTTGAGGAATGCCATGAAAAGCTATTTGCCTAAATTCTCTCTTCTTGGGCTGACTAAATACACTGTCTGAATGGATCCAATTCTTTGCATAAGAATTTTTCTCTCGATTCCAAGAAAAGACAAAACAGACAAAAACAAACTACAACATAAGAAAATGACTGAATTGAATTGACCAGAAGCCACCTAAGTCAATTGTCCAATGCTAGGTTTTCTCCACCCTCAAATCTGTCTGAGAAATGAATATATTGTCGTGGAGGAAAAAGTTTTCCTTGATCCTATTAGGGTTTCTGGCTGGGTCTGAAAAGTAAACTGACAAAGACAGACTAACAGGAGAGAAGTATACAAATTTATTTAATGTAAGTTTTCTGTGACACATGAGACTTCGTAAGGAAATGAAGACCCAAAGAAACAAATCTATGTAAGTTTATGCCAGAATTGATAAAGAGTGAACAGTGGTGGAGGAAGGTGATAAGTTAAGAAGTATGAGGTAATTGTAATACACTAGAGAAAATTTAACAAGCCCTGCTTGTTAGGATTCTTTTTGGCACCCCTTGGTCTTCAGAGATAAGACTGCTCCTTTCCACTGGGTATAGAGAGGGCACCTCTCTCACAAAGAAGGTTTTATGGCCTCTTTGAGGGGAGAAAGACAAGGTGAGGAGGGCGAGAAGGCAAGCAGAGTGGCCTTCTGCTCCTGCTGTTTTCTCAAGCTCCTTCAACTTAAAATTTTCAGGGCTTCCCGGGTGGCGCAGTGGTTGAGAGTCTGCCTGCCGATGCAGGGGACACGGGTTCATGCCCCGGTCCGGGAAGATCCCACATGCCGCAGAGCAGCTGGGCCCCATGAGCCATGGCCACTAAGCCTGCGCGTCCAGAGCCTGTGCTCCGCAACGGGAGAGAGGCCACAACAGTGAGAGACCTGCGTACCGCAAAAAAAAAAAAAAAAAAAGTTTTCAATATAGCAAGGTACCATATTTTGGGGTAGCATGTCATGAAACCCATAAATATTGGTTGATGAAACCAAAAATGAGCAAGGAATATATCTATTACTTATTCTTTAACCATCTCTGAAGTCAACTGAATGACCTCTCTCTGCAAATTTTAACTTATTTCCCTGGGTTCACATTTGAATAACATTTAGTTTCCTTAAGTTCTCAAACCGGTCGTTCATACTCAAACACCTTTCCCATTGAAATAAAATTAAGACTAATTAATTTATAAGGAAAGATCAAAAGTAATTAATAGGCAAAGTAGAGCTAAGTACCAAACAAGGTGCAGGATATTGATTGTCTACAAGTATGTGAAGGTGTAAACACCACAAAGACTAAAAATTATTAGGCAGAGAACAGGATTTTGATAAAATTAAGAGACTAGCATAATATTGACAGGATCTGGACCATGAATAAGATTTCATGGAGTATAACTACTTTTGGAAATAAAATTGTAAACTTTCCTCCCCTTAAAAGATAAGATATGACACAAAAATTCTTTTTGCAGGCAGAAAACCCTAAGAAAACTGAGTTCAATAAGTATTCCTTAATAGTGACCCATGATTTGGCAACAAGCGATCCGTTTCCTTATGATCAGGGATTCTACTCACTACTGTTATTCTTAATAGCTCATGAATCTTCTTATAGCCAGGCTTGTGAGGTAAAAGAAAATCACATCAAAAAAAACAGTCCTATACTGTGCACTTGTCTCACTGGGAATGCACTTTGATGCCAATTTTCCATCATGAATGGAAAAGGCTTAGCCACACCAAAAATGTTTGACCTTCACCCAACACCATAATTTTGTAACAATATAGTCAGGAATAGGACTTGGAACTTCTCCATGTCTGAATAGCTAATTTTTAAAGGAGCAATTACATTTCTTGTAGCTCTACAATGTCAAAGTACTTAGTAAACTTTAAAAAAAACTTACTGTGTTTTTTATAGCAGTTGCACTTTTATTATACCAAAATCCCTTCTGATGATAATGGATGATAAAGTTTGAGTTTAAAACAAGATCTCATTTTTTAATAATGCATAGCTTTATGGATTGTTGTATCTTACCATTCATCTTATAGACTACGTGTCCACAAGGTTATTCCCACAAAATATTAGAGTATCCAAGCATGACCTGTTTTAACTAAGGTCATCCTGGTGTTCTCTGCTTCCTTTTCTCAGGGATTACAAATTATCTGAGGTAAAATTTACTTATACTTACCATGCAAGCAATATATGAATGCACAGAGATAGGTGAATAAAGCTGACTTGTCTTAGAGCTCTAGCGTTTTCCCCAAAGGGTAAAGGTGTTATGTGGTTCTCCCTACTTTTGAATAAATGTGAAAATAAAGATACATTTCTTAAAAGGTTTTTAAAGCCCCAAATGAGATACCCATATTTCTTGAGGACCAATAAGGTAAGATCAAGTGTTGATCAAACCTGTGTAGAAATGAAGGTGAAATGAAAAGTGGGATCATTTCACAGGTTAAGGAACTGCCCTCCCTCAACCCCACACAATAGCCTAATTCGCACCAGAAAATTTTCTGCAGCTCTGTAATTGTTTCAGTTTAGTCAATGACGAATAGAAATAGAGAGCCCTGGAAATATTTTGAACAATTTTCATTGAAAAAAAAATCTCAACACTTAAAGCAAATGATTTCTTTATATTTTAAAAATAGTATGTACAGCTGCCTCATTTATCCATTTTACTCTATATGTACTTACATGGCCTTCAAAAAACTTTTGCAACCATAAGTCGCAGTTCTATTCCTCATGAATTTTTTCTATATTGGCTTCAGTTGCATAAGGATGGAGGTTTGAAACATTTTTCTTAAGTAAAGATACAAATCTAAAATCTAAGTTTATATCATTTCCCCTTCTTCTTTAGAAAATAAATGTGATGTTCATTCCATTGAGAACTTAGCAAATATTCTAAGAGGCCACCTAAAAATAAATCCAATATGCAACTGTAATTGTTTTGAAGACTTTATTAAATGTCAGGCCAGGCAAAAATGTGATTATGTTAGTCCCCCCTTACCCACAGAAGATACGTTCCAGGACGCCCAGTAGATGCCTAAAACCATAAGGAGCCCTATACATATTATATTTTTTCCTATACATACATACCCGTGATAAAGTTTAATTTATAAATTAGACACATAAGAGATTAAAAACAGTAACTAATAATGAAATAGAACAATTAAAACAATACACTATAATAAAAGTTATGTGAATGCAGTTCCTCTCTCTCTCTCTCTCTCTCTCTCTCTCTCTCTAAGTATCTTTTTGTACTGTACTCACCCTTCTTCTTGTGATGATGTGAGATGGTAAAATACCTATGTGATGAGATGAAATAAGGTGAATGATGTAGGCATTGTGACCTAACATTAGGCTACTATTGACCTACTGATGATTACATTAGAAGGCGGATCATCTCTTTGGGTTATCCTGGATCATCAAGCCAGGGCAATGTTGATGGTTAGATATCAGCAGCAGACCAAGTTGATAGTTGAGGATCCATGTTGATGGATGGGGTGGAACAGAACAGGACAGTGAGAGATTTCATCATGCTACTCAGAAGAGCTCAAATTTAAAACTCACGAATTGTTTATTTCTGGAAATTTTTGTTTAATTTTTTGGACTGTGGTTGACTATTGGTAATGAAACCCACAGAAAGCAAAACCATGGATAAAGAATACTACTGTATTTCTGGGTACATATAATATTTTTCAGGAGCAGTCTCAAGACCAATTTGATTGATGGGTAAAAATCTATCTAAAAGAACTGACGTAAAATCATATTGACACTCCATTAGTCAATCGGAGTTATGTAACAGCCCTTGTTTCTGAAATTGGTGATAAATACTATTAAGATCATCCTACAGGTTTGGTGGAAAACTCTTTTGAAGAACACAGATCCTATCCTTTCTCTAAAGTTCTTCAGTATTTTGATCCATGATTATTGGTCTTACAAGTTCATAAGAATCAAGACATCTCAAGGTTTCAGTTGAAAAGTGTCACTACCTATTCTGGGCTCAAGTATTTTCTCTTGCGGTTTTACAGGTTTTTTGAAGCTATGAAGTGTAAGCTCTACATTTCCACTGAGCTCATGATCCCTTTTAGCTCCATAGAGTTCAGCCACATGACCTATGGTCTCAACAGATAGGAAACGTTTCCCCTGTCTTGCTAGAGTTGTGTTTTCAATGATTGTTCTCAAAAATAAATACAATTTCTAAGCCACAGTTTTTATTTGGTAAATTTGGATGATTTTTAAAAATCATTTGTTTCTCAACAATCTTATGGTTACCAGGGGGAAAAGGAAGAAGGGATAAATTGGGAGATTGGGATTGACGTATATACACTACTATATATAAAATAGATAACTAATAAGGACCTACTGTATAGCACAGGGAACTCTATTCAATACTCTGTAATGACCTAGATGGGAAAAGAATCTAAAAAAGATTCATGCTCCGCGGCATGCGGGATCCTCCCGGACCGGGGCACGAACCCGTGTCCCCTGCATCGGCAGGCGGACTCTCAATCACTGCACCACCAGGGAAGCCCTGGATACCATCTCATATGCCCACTTAATTCTACTCTGCTTATTAAAAAAAAAAAACCTTCTTGTAAAAGGCCACAGAGAATTCGAGGGTTTACAATTCCCATACGGTTGGGACTCACATGCCGCCTTTGTTCAACAGACTCCCCAACTCACAGAGGCTGCTAGTTCAGTCACGCTTCCTTTCCCTTTCTCTTCTCCCCTCCCTCCACCTGCTGTATTTGGGAGCGGAGCATTGTACAGGTTCTCAAATCTATGGGCACATGCAAAGAGCTCTTACCTAAGCACTGATGGCTTTAAACTGAGATAACTTTCTTATTGGACAGTTAAGAGTTGTCCTTATACTCTTAAAGCTGCAAATACTAATTTTAGAGCATCTGTCTCAATGGTCAAGACCGCTGAGTAGAAATGTATTGGCTCTGGAGCTTATACTTTACACTATAGAAATACTTATATGTAAGCAAAAGGAAGCAGAATTAAAGATCAGAAGTTTCCTTAAGAGTAAAGAGGAGTAGAAAGAATATGCACAGATCAGAGACGGAGGAACAGAACTTCCAGAGAAGGTGGAGTATAGGTGAGAAATGGAAAGGACAGACTCAGTTCAGAGACAGCTGGGGGGAGTATTGATGCAATTTGAATACATTTCCATCTAAGTTACTTGTTGGGACCCTGGAAAGAAACACCTTCCTCGGAATGGGAAGGCCAGTAATTTATATAAACCAGCAAAACCCCCAAAAGAGTAGTTAACCTATCATCGATAGTCTAATAGACTAACAGACTGTATGCTGGAGGATTTGGTTGCTAAATACAACAGTATCTCAATGTGTTGGCTATTATCTGTAGACTTGAATAAGTCAGAGCAACGAAGAGACCAAACGCTCTTTTATACGATTCAAATAAAACCGAAAGAGAAAAGCAGAGTGATTACTCTCAGACTAGAGAGGGTCAGATCAATAAGCTAATCATGCCTTCTCCTGTGTGGAGGTAGAGAGAAAGGGATAGTTCTGATACCTCCTTTGAAACAGATGTTAATGAACTCTGTGTGTGGGAGATGGAAAATCCAGGACAACTCCTTGGTGTTTGGCTTAAGCTACTGTGTGGATGCTACTACCATGTGCTGACATAGGGATAAGGCAGTAAAACGAAGAGCTCCATTTTGAACAATCTAAATATGAAATGCCAAAGACATATTTATTGGAGATGTCAAGTAACATGATATCTGTAGCTCTAAAGAGAGGTAAAAGTGACAGAGAGGCTTGAGAGTCATCAACAAATAGATTTAAAGTAATGGGGATGAATGAGGACACAGAGCAAGAGTTTAAAGAATAGTGACGTTGGCCCTTCAGCATCTCAAGATGAGATATGAAATAAAGAGCCACTGAAGAGGTAGGCATGAAGTGCGGCAGGCAGAAAGAGGACACCATGATGGCATAAAAGCAAATAACAGGAGGGTTTTTTGTTTATGTTTTTGGGGTTTTTTTCCAGGAGGGAATGATCAATTGTATTAAACACTGCTGAGAGACTGATTACGATGAAACAAGACACGAAGATCACTGCTGACCTAGATGCATCAGTGCAGTTTTAGGGAGGGGAGCCAGATTTGAAGGATGTGAAAAATAAATTTATTGGTTCTAAAGTAGGGCAATAAGGGTAAAAAACTCACTTAAGGAGTTTTACTGTGAAAGATGCAAAAAAAAAAAAAAAATGCAGCAGTAATCAAAGGTGATACAGAGTAAAGATTTTTTTTAAGTGGAGAGATATTAAAGATATATAGTAGTAGAAAGGTAATAAAAATATGATGGAATCACCCTGATATGACTGAGCTGTTTTTATGAAGATATAGCATCGGATAAGTGTGAATTCAGCAGCTGTAGCTGACTGAAAAAGAAATGGCTACCTTTCCAAGCTGGGCCTGTCGGATTGTCACTCCTAAAAGTTGGAAGTAGGATTCTAAAATGCCCACATGTGAATCTCTGTGAGGCCTTAGTGACTTCCTATCCTTATATTACAATGCTGGTACTCTTCTTCCAAATGATTCTTTTTTGTTTAAATGAATTTGAATGGACTTCTCTGTAACACTGAAAGATCACCAGGAACACTGAGTTAAACTTTCCTGAAATTCTCCAAATCTACAATAATGCTTTTTCACTCTGTGACTCTTCAAAGAGCAGACAAAACTACAATGTTTTCCAATATATCTGACCCTATAATAATTTTGTGAAGAATATTTCAGGGGACTAATGATCATATAAAAACAATTCGCAACATTACCTAGTTTATGCTTTTAACTCAAATTGCTTGGAGGTTCATCTTCATATTTTGCTTCTGGGTTTCCTTCATTCTGGTTTTACTTCTGTATTCATCTCTTCACCTTCTACCTATTTCACCCAAATTCCATATGTCAAACCTAGACTTTTCTTGCTAATTTTATCCCGGACTCCCTCTGAAATTTTGAGAGACTCCAAAATCACTCAGATTTGCCATTTGAAATGAGAATTTCATTGTCTCTCACAAACTCTTATTTATGTTCTGAGAAGTATCTCCTCAAAATACTTATACCAATTTTTGAGTATCTAAGTACTCACAATTTATATTTCCTTTACTAAAAAAGAGATAGCAGAAAATACATCAACTTTCTAAATCAATACTACCGTTTTCAATTTTCTTGAAGCAGAGACTTCAGATCTTATGGAACCTCAAAATGCTCTATTTTCATAGCTTCCAGAAGCTTGGAATGCTCATAAACACAGTACATGCCAAACGCATATTTCTTTTAACTATGAGGTGCTGTTTGGCTTTGTACTGCATAGTGACATGTTTCCATTTTAATTATGTTTGAATTTAGCATAGCAATTGGATTCCCTTTTAAATCTGCTACATTGAAATTCCACCTGCTTATCCACATCTCTTACTAAAAATTAAAATCTTAATGGTCACGGTGAGGGAATAACAATTAAGAACTTCCTAAAATGTACTTTTCGGTACTAATATTTATATCACACACGTGTTGCGATGACACATGTTTTGCATTTCAAGTCAGAAACCCTGGCTTATATACACTTCCACACATTTATAGCCTTAATCAAGATAGAAACCATTTGCTTTTCACATACCAATTAAGGCACAGAAACAATTAAGTTTTTTGCTAAATAGCCTCCTATGTTTTATTACAGTTTATCTTGTGTTTTTGTGAGGAGCTATTATTTCTGCTCCAAGCTCTTGATCTCCCCAGGGAGTGGAAATGAGCGTCTGTTGCGGAACAGAGCTGAAAATGAAGTCCCAGGGAATGAGGATGTGGAGAGAAGGGAAATGGGAAACCAACTCTGGAAAAAGCAGAAAAGCTTTCATGCAGAAAGTTCTGACACTATAATCAGCTATAGCTATCATGCAAGGTGTCCAGAGCTCACTCAGTTGCGTAGAAGTTAGTGCCTTCGGGCTCTACAGAAAAGGGAAAAAGCGTTGAGCAACGCAAGGAAAATGTACAGGACTTAAGAGAGTGAGAAATGGAGAGGGGGGAGAATGAGAAACGATGAGAAAGAGAAGAAAAAATGAATGACAGAGAATCATGAGATTTCAGAGCTGAGTCTCACTGTGGACAGCTAGGAAAAATGGTCACCTGATCATAATCTGAATGTTTACCTGATAACAACCTTAATGGAGATTTTAGATTTTATACTGCTAGTCTGACTACATTGTTGCCAGATAGGTTAACTGTCTAGACTAGACTGAATACTTTAGAAGTATCATATATCAGTGGTCCATCCAGGTCTATATTAAAGTGATGGTTTATCTACTTGAGGAATAATAGAAAATACTTTCACTTGTTTTATAGAACTATAATTAAGTGTATTTAAAAATTAGGCAGATATTTTCTAATTATATATACAGATGCATATATACACACATGTATATACAGACACACACACATGCATATGAAGGTCTCTGAAATAGCAATACCATATGCATGCAAAACTCTTTCC
>NW_006798161.1:208637-244149 GCF_000442215.2 Lipotes vexillifer
TCTTTCCCCTTCACAAAACAGTCAGCTACATTAAAATAACATGACAAATATTCTGACACTTGGATTTCATTCATGCAATCCTTATACAAAAGTCTTTGAAGTTAATATTTGCTCTCTTCTTATCTAAAACAGACTGTTTTGGCAAAAGCTATGTCTGCCCTCCTTCATTAATATCCAATTCAGTGAGAATAAAGGGTGACTTTGATTTATATGAAACAATTTTGAAAGTATTTTAAGGTTTCAAAACTAAAATAGTTTCTTAATTTTTAAAATTATGCTTTATGGAGAAAATAAAGTATTAAAATCAAAAGATAAGACTGACTTTGATCTTCAAAGCTAAGCCACATGCTTTGTTACATGAGGCTTGCAGGAAAATACGTGCACCTTCTCAAATCCGCATGGTACATAACTAGTCCTTAATAGCCTTGCAGACTGCTATTTATAACGCACATCAGGCTTTTGGATAAATTGATTGATTGGAGTTAAAATGCGTGGCTTTCATGTTGAGGGTTCACATAGGTGAATAAATGAATATTAGAAAATATGGTAAAATCTGAAAATTAAAACTGGAAAAGAGAACATTGTTTTTATTAGGTGTGTTTATACTGTTTGTACGACAGACCCTCACACACACACACACACACACATTCTCATACACATGCACACATGATATAATCACAGTATCTCCAACTCATTTGGCTCTTCAAATATGAGATTCACCCAACATTTCCCAATAGATCTGTTCATCTAATTTAATTCCTCATTGATATAGCCAGGACTAATTTCTTCAACAGTCAAATATTCAATGCAAGCAGTTTGAGCAAAATAGGAAAATGTTTTTGGGAGAAACAGGAGTGAGGCTAGCATAAAACCTATCTGGAACTATGGATTTGACAAATATCAAGAGTGTCTCTCTCACATTCTCACACCTTTGATTTTCTCCACATATGGTTGTGGTCTTTCTTGCTACTGATGGGGTAGATAGTGGCTTTGGGAGGCTGATTATTTGCACATCATTACCATGATTTTCTCCACGCTTCCTCCCACCCCAAATCCCTGGTCAGTGTTTTGATTAGACCACCTGGTACATGTGCATGCGCCTATTTCTGGAATAATCACTGTGGCCATGAGCATAGGGTCCTCTGAGCCATGGCATGAGCCACCCTGACATAGGCACCTGTTCCCATAGCCAGAGCATCTCACCTACAGAAAGGCAGGAAGTGAAGGCGACAAAGAGAACAGACAAACATTCATGACCACTGTCATCACTTCTCCTTTTATGAAACCATATGGCTCTCCAGTGTTTACAACATCCATGTGATCAATTCAGAACAAATTCTTACTGAATAATAGCTATGAATCACCACAACCACCACTATCTCATACACACACACACACACACACACACACACACACACACACACACACACCCAATAACAGTTATTTCTTATTTTGGGGCAACTGTGCAAAGTGTTTTTCACATTCTCTCATGCGATTCTCCTCTGAATATTTTGAAGTAGACTCTTTCTGCTTTACCTACGAGAAGACTGAAATTGTATGTGAAGCGCTTGAACAATCTAACCGAAAACTACAAAGGCTATTCAGTTTTGAAGTGTGTGTAGATCAGTCAAAGACCTCACATGTAATAGCAGGAGAAGTGGTGATTGTATAGCATAGATTTTAAGCCTCTGAGGGACTTAATACCAGCAATGCTGATGGCATGGTAGACAATACCAAAAAATTGGCAATAATTAAAATGCAGTCATCAGTACATATGAGATTAGGTTCAACGGAATATGAGCAAATCTGAAATAACAGTGACTTACTAAGACACAATCTTATATTTTCCTCACATAAACAAAGCCTGGGGAAGAGGGCACAGTCCATTGTTGGGACAGTGACTTGACAATCATCAGTGATCCACCCACAGTGTTTTGCTTCATGTTTCAACATGACTGTTCAGGAGGCAGCTGTAACATTCCAGTCATCAGAAAAATGTCGAGGGCACAAGAGGGGCGTGTTCCTCTTCCTTGAAAAACCCTTCCCAGATGTTGTACAGGACACTTTAGCCAGCACATTATCATATGGCCACACCTAGCTACAAGGGGGGCTTGTACATAGAGTCTTTAGCCCATTCAGTCATGTGTGCTGCTAAAAATCTGAGACGCTCTAATAGAAGAAAGGGAAAATGGATATTGGGGCGGGAGGACAGGAGTCTCTGCCAAGAACTCTCTTACACTGTCCTCTGCAATATGTCACTGATGTCACTCTTGGATTACAACTCTTAGTGCCCTGGCCATGTTCCTTTAAACAGTCAAAGGGCAGCATTCTTACTTATTATACTGAACATAAGATTCTTTTCTTCTTTGTGATTTACTAGAGTTACACTCTGCTTTTTATTTCTGAATATAAGCAGACTGTGTCCCAACTGCTTTGTTAAGACCCACTAAGCTCTCCATACTCTCTCTCTCAAATTTTATTGTAATGTTATATTCAACTGTAGTAAAAATGACTTTATACTACAGTAGATTGTATTTACAAATGGCCGCAAGAGTATTTCTTGTCCTGTGTTTTCATCCAGAAACTGGCCACTCCTTTATCAAGAGATAAAGCCTATTTTTCCCTCCCCTTGAAACCAGGAAAATCTTTGACTTTTGATGAATAGAATACAATGGAAATAATGCTGCATGTCTTCTGACACTAGATCCAAGAGTTATGGCAAAAGAGTTTCCACCAGATGCCTCCTCTGTTGGAATGCTTTACCTTGGAGCTCAGCAGCCATGCTGTGAGGAAGTCAAGCGGCCACATGGAAAGACCACAAATAAGTATCTGGCCACAACCTCAGGTGCTTGAGTTGTCCCAGCTAACTGTGAACATGTGCTATTACAGCAGTAAGTGGGAGAGCCTCCTGATGACTACTGAGTCCAGTCTTTGGGCTATATCCCAGCTGATACATGGTGGAGCAGAGCAAAGCTGTCCCCACGGAGTCCTGCCCAAAGTGCACATTACTGAGCATGGTACATGTGTTCATTGTTTTAAGCCACTAAATTTTGGGGTGGTTAGTTATGCAACACTAGATAACTGGAACGTACGTATTGATAAAAACAGCAACATGCCTGTAAAAGTACACCAGTTAAGAACTAATTCATTCAAGGTATGAAGAGTTATATCATCCAATCACCTCATTTTAAAGAGGAGACAATCCAGAGTGAGTTCATTCAAGCAAGTAGCTTAAAGCCATACTACCATTTCGCATCTTGTACCTAAAAGTCACTTCTGGGTACTCTAATTCCTCCTATGCATAGTTTTTTTCATTTCCTCATCATATCTGAAATATGATTTTAAGTTTTAGCGTAACAGATTTATACTGCTAGATATGAACCATAGTTCACTGATTCTCAACTCTGACTCTGGGACACAATCACCTGTGGTTCCTCTGGAATCACAGGATCCTTTGCACCACTGCAGCCTCTTGAATGAGAATCTCCATTTGGGAGTATGCATTTATGTACACATATACCAATTCTATGTGTAATTCATATGAGCAGACAGTGTTGAGCCTTATTGATATGGATCATGTTCCCTGGAGGGATGTTGCTTTATAACAGAAAATCACAGGTAAGAAATATTTCATACATTCAAGTCTGGATCTGTCCTCAGACCCCATTGCTTTTGTGTATATAAAACAAAATGGAATATGAACAGACCATATTTGACAAAAAATAAAAACAGCAGAGCATATCAGATAAAAATAAAAAGAGAAGAGTTATTCTATCATATAATCCCATTCTATATTACATTTTTCTAAGAGTCTTCGGTGCATTAGTCCTTAACTGGTTCAATTCAGTTCAACACACTAGCCAGGAACTCTGTTTGGCAAGGGGATTTCAAAAATGAAAAAGACCTGCCAGTTTAATAAAGAAGGTTTTCAGGAAGTTGGCAATTTCAGATTTATGTGACAAAGCCATAACACTATTTAGACTGCCACGGGATCACAGAACTAAGGCTCTTATTCCAAACTAGAAGCACTTGAAAGAATTCATAGAGGAGACAATACCTAAAAGGACTCTGAAAGCATCAATCATAAATGTTATCTGGGCAAAGAAAATCGGGCATGTTATTCAAGAGGACAGTAGTATAATACAGGGTCAGCAAACTCTGGCACAGGAGCTACATCTGGTCCACTACCTATTTTTGTAAATATAGTTTTATTTGAACATATTCATGCCACGTTGTCACAGCAGAATTTAGTTGACTGGACATATGGTATGCCCCGCAAAGCCAAAGGCATGTACCATCTGGGACTTCCCAGAAAAAGTTTTCTGACCTCTCATATAGAGAGGATGATAATATCTGAAATACCACTGTATATTCAAGGAATTTAAAGAATTCAATATAATAAAATTAAAAGCAGAGAAGAATAGGTTTGAGTCTGGAATCTTAAGCCGGAAACATGCAGAATTGTTTGTGTTAGGTTAAGGTGCTTGTGTTTTATGCTTTCTATCATGGAGAACAGATTGTGAGTTTAGAGGAGCAGAGTGATATGGTCAGATTTTAGCAAGATCGCTCTGGCTGCACTGTGGAGATATTTAAGAAATGCAAGATAGCAAATGAAAGACCAGTTAAGGAGGGAGATATTTTGAGGACCTGCAGTAGTTCAAAGAAAAGGGATGAATAGGAGGGGCTCTATAGAAGCTCTTTAGTAAGTATAATTAGCAAGATTTGCTGCAACTTCGCTCTCTTCATTTTCAAATACGCCTGCTAATTTCTGTCACTCCTCCCTTCAAAAGGTGAAACCTAATTACCCTTCCATTGAACCAGACCTGGGGACTCCTTTCTAACCAATACAATGTGGCAGAAGTGATGATATATGTCTTCCCAGGCAAAGTCATAGAGAACGTACCTCCCTCCTGACCATCTTTGCTCTGGAAGAAGCTAGCCACCGTACCATTAATACTCAAGCAGCCCTAGAAGAGTTGCACGGGAAGAGGAACTGAGGCCTTCCACAAACAGCCAGCACCAGCAATTTGCCAGCAATGTGAGTGAGCCACCTGGGAACCACTGAAGCCTTCAGTTGACTGCAGGACCAGCCAACATCTTGACTACAGCCTCATAAGAGATCCTGAACCAAAATCCAGAAACGCACTCCACAGGCAGTGTAGGCATCTCAGAAGGTGAGAGGCCCCAGGGTACAGGGCTGTCAGTTTTTACAGAGGTGGGTAATTTCATAGGCTAATGAGGATTATTCCACTATTTTGGAGAAGGGGTGGGGATTTCCAGGAATTGGGCCACCGCCTACTTCTTTGGCCTTTTATGGTCGGCCTCGGAACTATCGTGGCGCCTGGCGGTGTGTCACTTAGCTTGCTGCTGTATTTCAATGAGTGTGTACTGAGGCTCAAGGTCTGATGGAAGTCAACTCGTCTGCCATTTTGGACCTAGTTGGTTCTAACCAGTTTATGTTGTGTCCTCGACGGCTATGTCACTCTTTTCAAGTTTGTGCCCTGCCCCCTCCTGTCTCACTAACTCACAAGAACTGTGAGAGAAATGTTTATTGCTGCTTTCAGCCACCGATTACAGGGATCAGTTATTACATAGTAATAGATAATATATCATCGTTGATTGAAGTGAGAAATGCAAGAAGAGAAAAAAAATTAGGGGAAAAAAGTGCTATGTGCCACATAACCATGCTGATTTTGAAGGTCTCTTGGAAGAGCCAAATGGACGTGTTGAGTAGAACTTCCATGTTCTCCTCTAGTCTGACACTTGGGAGAGGGCAGAGATCATACCGGTATTCCCTGAGGTGCCTCTCTGTTCTAATGTACAATTTCCAAACTCTCTTCAATTCTATTTTTATTTTAGTGAGTTTATCTTCATTCACAGCAAGCTGTTTGGTCCTCACTCTTTGCTTCTGTGCCCATTGGTGTGTAACATCTCATGGTTCAGCAAATAACTGTTATCAAAATGAAACACATCAAACAGAAGAGAACTTGCAAAGATAAGACTTCCAGCCTTCTGGCTTACATTCAAGCCCCATGGTAGAGAAACAAGGCTCTCAACCAATAACCAATGTACCTGGAAGCTAGAAATGGTTTCCATGGAGAACCAAATTACAGACACTAGACACTAGCAGTGAGACGTAGGAATTCAAACCCCAGGGTTTGATAATATTTTCCTTAGCTGCTCTAAACATATTCAAATGCAATGTCCTCAAGCTGGAATCTGCTTGGATATGGGCAAGAGATAAGGCCAGTGAGGTTGGTGAAGTGTCCAAATGTATGCATACTAAAGATAGGAAATGGCCCTATGCTATTGTATTCCGAGGCTCGGCTTCTAGCTTCTAGCATAAATTTGTTCCTAGCACCACACTTGAATGTCAGCAGAATTACTCTCCGCCACAGTTGAACGCACCGGAATAAAAAATATATAGTTAAATATTTCTGTATCAACAAGGAACATCTACAGAAACTGGACTTACTCTAGTCCATAGGAGATTAAATTTGGGACTCATCAGCAAGAAAAACATATACAGTATCTCAAATACCGTCACGGATTCAAGAAAATGTAAATATTAAATAATTTTTAAAATTAGTATTGACCCTTTAAAGTCTCTAAAACTTGGACATTTGTAGCTCTTTGTGTTTACTTGTTTAACAAACATTTACGTCACCACTATTCATGAAGCATCATGGTAAGCACGTAGGGCACAAGGGTGCTAACACGAAATATTTCCTGGAGTAACTGATGATCTCAACAAATTGAAATGTGTCACCTCTTCCTATTATTAAGGGAACTCAATTTTTCATGGTCACAAAATTCAATACACACACAAAATTTCAAAGAAAAACAGAATCATTCCTCTCTGTGTCAGACATGATGAGTTCTGTTGCTCCCCTTACACCCACAGACTTTTCTGCCAAGTTTAGAACAACACACGCACCCTCACCTGTCTCTAAACTTTGTTTGCCATCCTCTCCCTGCACCAGTATAATTCCTCCATCTTTTTCAGTCTGATTTTCTCTTCTAAAAAGAAAATCGTTCCAAGCAAATCATTACTGAATTATTGAAAGACCCTTTTATCCTGGATAAAAGGTTAAGCCTGTGGCTTTCTGTGGTTTTCAAGGGGTTGGGTGGTGAGCAGGATTTCACTTCCTCAGTAGACCCAAAAGTTAGTGTGTCCTTTAAATACTGAGTACAGGACGGAAGCAATTTCTCACCACAGTCGGAGACGGATGTGGTCAGCAAGGGGAACTTCAGCCTGACTTTAATCAGTTGTCATCAGAAAAGAACACAGAGATCTTACTATCCAAAATTAGTGATGCTATTAGAGCCTACTTTATCCTAAGAACTGCCATTGAATTAGGACCATCCCATCTGACTTTAATTTTCCTGGTAAAACAACAGCAGAATATTCCTGAGGTCCCTGTGTAGCTTTGAAAGACAGTACCCCGAGCAGCTAAGTAAGGGGCTTGCAGGGTTGTCCAAGAAAGGTGGAACTGACAGCTCCCTAATCTGTTCAGACAGAACTCCTATGAGACTAAATCATAAAAGGGACACAGTACATACTCACTAGGGCACCTCTCCTTTCAAGCCACACTCCCTTCCCCCAACATCGAGCAATACACACATAGCACTACATACAGTTTTGATTGGATTGCAAAACGGGTTAAAGTCCAAATCCACAGATAGCAAATAGCAAAGGCAATCATCCCTAATAGCCTTCAAACATGCCAAATGGGAAGTTCTTTCAGACAGACCTACACAGAGAATGATTTTTTTAAAAAACACGTGTGTTCCGACAGAATTGTTTTTATGAGTGTATACCCAATTTCCTCTGAAAGACTCTCCTGAGGTACTTTTTGAAGACTGGAGGAAAATGAACAAAGGGTTCTTGTGGTTTATTAGAGAAAAACATATTTAAAAGATCTCAAAGGGAAGAGGAATTTTTCACATTTGAAGTATAATAAGGATTTAAAAACAAAACCTCTATGATATTCATAGATTGTCCAAAGATTTGTGTTTGAATCCCAGGAAAAGGCAAATTTTAAGTTACACAATCAAGAGTTTCTTGGACATTATAAATAATAAAGTTTATTATAATTTCCATTTTGTCTTTGCTGCCCATATTTGCATTATAACTATGCACCTTACAAATATATCTATTTTCAGAAGACAGAAGCTGTACTCGTGGAGCTGGTTATTTTTAAAAGTACTTTGTGTTCCAGAGAAGTGCTATGACTTGTTCTCAACTCACGTAAAGAAAGAATGTGTGTATGAAAAAGCATTTGCTCTCTATTCTTAAATAAGTTGTTAGACGTTACATGTTGAAACTCCTGACAGGGACAAAGGGCTGAAGGAAACTTGCAAGGACCTAGCTCATAATTCAAGGAGGTCCCACTGCATTATGCTATGAGGCTGTGAGGTTACGGTACAATTGCATGAGCAATCGTATTTGTTGTCATAAATCAATGAATAATGCTTTTGTTAATTATTTGTTGAGTCTTACTTTTGGTTTTGCACAGAACTTTAGCTTTGGAATGATTTAGAGACATAAAACAGCACCACACCCTCATTAGGTCATAACTGCTTTCTAACTAGATCTCTGGAACATTATCTATGTAAGTAGACTTATTAGCCTCATTAGCAATGAAGTAATCATATTTGTTATTCAAAGTTCAACAGGATGTACTTTTGGCTTTTTGTCAGTTTTAGATGAGAGGAGAAATCTTGGCATTTATCTAAAAATGCTTGATATGACATAAGATATTGTATCTTTCCTCGAACCACATTCTATTATTTCCACATGCACAATAAATGGACTCTTCTGGAATAGAATATATGAAAGTAGAAGAGGAGTAGGTTAAGGAATTATCAAAGGGGACTGCATAACGTGGCTTAGGTGGACTGATGCTCCACCTTAACAGTTAACTTGGTTTCAGGAAGTCTTAGGTGGGGTAAGAATTGGTCAGCATATTTAACAAAGTCTTGAGGGGGAAAGTCTACTATGACATAACCAGAGAAGCAAAAGGGTAAGCGCTCATTATCAAAGGAGGTAAAGAGAAAGAAGTGGGAAGACTGGATGGACAAAGTACCTCTAGCTACACTGTACTAGGAGGAGTTGCCTTGCTCCAATTATTCAACAATACTTGTCAAATACCAACTATATGCAAAGCATTGTACTAGGTACTTTATGCCTTAAAGTTCAGGTTCTAAGGAGGAATAAAAAGCTGTTATTAAGCACTTGTATATACATATTATTTAACTTGACAGCAGTCATATACAGTGAATATTGATATTCCCTTTTTCCATAGGTTCAGAGAAGGTAGGTAATTTGCTCTAGATCAAACCCCTACATAAAACTATAAATCTTGGACCTGTGATTTGAACAGGTTCTTCACCAAATATCCACACAGTTTATCAATGAATCAAATTCACAAATATTGTATAAAATAACTGACCTTTGTACTCAAAACTAATAGCACCTTGATTTTTCAGCCACAGATGGATTTGAGCATCTAATGATGCAAAGGTAAAAATATCATGTGATATTGAGGATGTTCACTGTTTAACATTTATTTTTGTATGGCAAATGTGAAATTCATGGTAAGAACAGCAGATATGCAAATGTATAAATGTTTTCATTTATCCTACAAAGGAATTTAATACCTAACTTAGGCCCCACCGGGTTTGATGTTTTATCCAGCTATTACTAGGAAATTCAGAAAATTTCAGAGATCTCTACATTATCTTGGCTGTAAAATGAACTTTCTCAAGACTTACCCTGGGGTTGATGTTAAGTTGTTAAGCTTTGAGTAGGGAAGTAAGAAGATTTATGCCCATAGTACTTAGCTATAAGTAGGAGGCAGCTGTCTATCTCTGAATCATGAAACAGCTCTGTTTAATGGGTCTAAAACTGGCCCTTGCTCTGGCTGTAACTTGTCCCATTTAATATCTGGTCATGTTCCAATCCCTACTGGCACCTGGCTGAGAGTGAAGCAGTTTCTGGTAGGGACTGTCGCACCTCAGAGTACCTTCCCATGTCATTCTGGAAAACGGGAAACTCAGAGGGATTGTCTTTGACACTCCTGTGCCCAGATATGCCACAACAGCTGTCTTAGTTTGTTCAGGCTGCTATAATAAAATACCATAAACTGGATGTCTCCTAAACAGAAATTTATTTCTCACAGTTCCAAAGCTAGAAGTCCACCGTCAGGGTGACTGCGTGGTCGTGTTCTGGTGAGAGCCCTCTTCCAGTTGCAGACTGTTGACTTATTGTGCCCTCACACGGTGGAAGGAATAAGGGAGCCTGATCTGATCACCTCCCAAAGACCCCACCTCCTAAATACCAACACCTTGAGGGTTAGATTTTAATATGTACACTTGTACACTTGGAGGGAAGCCAAACATTAAGACCATAGCAACAGCCTTTCTATTCTGTAGCTAAAACACCATGACAAATGTGGGACTTTGCTCTGAAGCTTGTCATCTCCTTAGTCTCCATCTAGGAAATGGGACACAGATTCTCTTAAGTTTCTGATCCCCTAAGGTGGCTGTTGGGAAGGAGAGGTAGGATGTCTTCTTCTAACTCTGCATAGAATATTTTTCTTCTCTCCTTCCCCGAACAGAAGCTATTTTATATCACATGCGGAGGGAGGGACACATGCTAGTCCTTGCTGGCCCAGGCCATTTGAGCTTAAAGGGTAGAATTTGCCACCTTGGTTATCTTGTCTATTCTGACAACTCCATCCCCAGCCTACAGCAATGGTGGCTCTAAGAGCCAAATCGACGAGGGAAAAGTCACAGAGTCAGAGTGTATGAGAGAAGAATTAAATACCTGGAATCATATTATATTTCTACCGTCATTTGTCTCTAGAAATTGAATGACTGTACTCAATCAGTAAGGCAGATACTAATGAATTTTAAATGCAATCAATTTTAAACTGGGATTACTATAACCCAAGCACTTGGATGAAAAAAGAAATATTCGGTCAGTCACTCAGATGTTTCTAGGTATTTAGTATTGTATATACTATAAAAATAGCTGCATCTATTCCCATCCTGGGGACTGTTTGGAGGGCTGTGTACACCAATTTTACGGAATAGGTTATTTTTAATTTTGAAACCAGAGTAGTAATAAACAGCATCCTTAAAGAAACCAGAAGGGTAGGGAAAAATAACATAATTTGTGAGAAATTTAAGAAAAATGTACATATTGACTTATTTTTCTCTTTCACAATTCATTCTACCTGATGGGATGGCTAGCTGCATTTTTAACTTGGCTGTGATATTTGATTTAATATAGTAATTTTATAAGGAAATAAATTTTTTTTTTTTTTTTTCTTGCGTTATGCGGGCCTCTCACTGTTGTGGCCTCTCCCATTTGCGGAGCACAGGCTCCGGATGCGCAGGCTCAGTGGCCATGGCTCACGGGCCCGGCCGCTCCGCGGCATGTGGGATCCTCCCGAAACGGGGCACGAACCCGCGTCTCCTGCATCGGCAGGCGGACTCTCAAGCACTGCGCCACCAGGGAAGCCCCAAGGAAATAAATTTGATGCTGGGACTTTTCTTATGAATCGGAACTACTTTCTACATGATTAAGTTCCTGTGATTATTTATTTTAGATGTAAGAATCATAAAATGTCCAAAAATACACAAATTTTCTATTCACTTGTTTCATTTTTATTAAATTGGATTCTTCTAGAAGGCCTGATGCTACACTAGCCTCAAATAGGTCATATATCAGAGAAAGTCAATAATACCCTGATGATCTAATCGGTTACATCCTAAAATTTCTGCAAACTTCTTGTGTAATAAATATTTTGACAGACACACACATTTTATGTTTTGTGAGAAATGCAGTCTTTTTTAGGGGACAGATATTTTTTAAAGGCAAAAAGTGGTTTATGTCATAATCAATTACTCAGCTACAGCTTTAAAATGGTTATTTATAAATTGCTTAATATGGTTGCCAAGTTTAATGGTTGCTTTCATTATTTATTAGATTAATGTTGTAAACACAGTATTGATCCAAAGGGCAATGTGTTTCATAAAATATATCTAACCATAAAATTGAGCAGTAAAAGTTGAAATATAAAAACTCCTAGATCCGTTTCATAGTACCCTTAGAAATGTGTGTAAACTTGTGTGTTTGAGTTATAGACATGAGGGGCAACTTAAATATTAGATGCACGTATTGTCAAACTGTCATCATTAGGGGCAATTATCTTACTGAACATGTTTAAATTCTGTACTTTTTAGGAAAATATTTTGATTTAGAATATTCTGCTTAATTAAAATATAATTTCATATATGCAAAGGATATATTGAATTACAACATTTGAAATTACTTTGCCTGATACTCTTAAATTTGTGAATGCTGAAACTCAAGAGAATGAAAAACTTGCCCAGAGCATCATAATGTGTAATTAATTCAAGATTTTTTCCACTCTACACACACCCTGTTATTCCTAACCACACACAATTTGGTGCAGTTTTTTCTTTTTTAATTTTTTATTTTAATGGTAAGTTATTATAGCATTTCTCTTCCTTTGGATAAAGTTTCATTCCTAACACAATTTGTTTTGTGTATCAAATCACTGTAAAAGTATTATAATTAAATACACGTATTTGAGTGGTCTATGAGGGATTCCAAGTACTTATAAAAATCTGAATCATATCCAAAATGTCTCTTGCATAGACCTTCTTTCTTTTCTCACTGCTAACTTAGTGCCGACCCTCTTAACTTCTTGTCTACATACGACAATGGTCGCCTAACTGGTCTCCCTCTCCAATCAATACTATACACGACTGCTAGAGCTATTGCCATTCCCTGGCTGTAAAACATTGACTTCTTAGTGCTTGGAATAAATAACCAATTACTTAGCCTACGTATAAAGTGCCCCATTATATGACCACAACCTATATTTTAACCTTCTCCCTCTATCTATGTCCACCCTCAGGTGCAGCTATCTATTAATTCTCACGTTTGCCTGGTATATTCTTCCAGTTCTATCAGTCTTGGATCAAGTTCCCTCTTTCATCTGAAATGACCTAATAGATTCAGCATTCAGACTAAATCTCTCTTTCCTACAAACCACAGATATCACCATTCAGAATTCATCTTCTTTCCTATACTGTCACAAGATTATTTAAATCATAGCACATATTACAGTCTTCTACTAAGTTTCTTCACGGACAGCTGTCTCCCTCCCTAGAATAAGGACATACGGAGGCAAGAGAAAAATTCCACCTTGTTTCAGTTAATCTATGGTGTTTTCAATAACAAATGTGTGCAGACTGAATTGACTTGGCTAAAAACTTGGGCGACTTTTAAATAAGTTACATTATGCATATTTTTGCCTCCTTAAAATGCTAGATCATATAATTTATTTTTTCAGATGATTTAGGGAAAAATTCACTAACATTTTTGTATTGGGTTATTATGCCCTCAGGAACCACTAAGGCATGTCAAGTTCTTTGTCTCTGGAGTGCATGGCTACAAACTGCAGAGATTTGATTCAGAAAGTTCTATATCCTCTGACTCTTTCCACCAGCAGTCTTATTTTAACCTATTGCTTGTGGGGAGGCCTGCAGATGTCCCACTCTCTCTCTCCTAGAGAAAAAGCATCAAGGTCTTTGTAGCAGCAGTTTGCTTGTGAGACTTACTGCCCTTCCTGCTTGGTGGATGTTCCTGAAATGCTGTAGAGTGTTGGCGCCAGAGAATTAGATATTTTCTCTGAGAAGTAAGAAACAACTTGTTAAAGTATGGGCAAGAAGAGTTGAAACTTGGCTTTTGATAGTCCCATTTCTCACTGGGATGGATGTTCTCATTTTCAGAGAGTAGGAGAAACTGGACGAGGGGGCTAGCGCTCCCAGGAGTGAGGGATAATCATGTCACACATGGCGGGGCCCATTCCCTCACCCCGCTTCATGCGCACAGAAATGGAGCGGAACTTCTTTCTGGTGGTGGACACCCTAAGCCCAGCAGCCTCGCGATTACTGCTTCCTTTTCAATAGAAACAGATATTGTTTCACTACTGTTTGTTGGTTGAAAGGTCATGGGGCATTAGGTCACTGAAGCCCTCAAGGGAGGTAAAATATAGCCAGGGCGAAAACACAGTGCCAGCTGAGGGAACAGCAATTCGATTTTCTATAGGAATTTCCAACTACGTTCTACTACTCCATGTCCTGCCCTCCTCCAAGTTATAACTTCTGGATTCAATAATAGCTACTGTTCATTTCTTCTTGGCTTTTCCTGTACTTTTCCAAGGAGCCTCCGTTTTTCCAAGGGGATGTCTCTCTCTCCCTTGAAAGTTACAAGATGTATTGATTTCATCTGAGCAACTGGAGTAGTACAACAATAATCTTGCTTTAGGCTTTGGGGTTTTGTCCTACAAAATTTGTACTTAAGACATCTTTTCAGAATTTTCCTCATGAACAAAAATCATTCCAGGTGGCATTTGGGAGCACAGGAAGCATATACACAGAGGGAAAGAGGGGAGCCCGTTTGTTCCCCTACATTTCCTGCTGGAGCTCAGCTCATGCTTGCCTGCCAGAAGCAAATGTTTTTCAGAGCAGTTTTTATATGGTCATAGATTTGAGGTCAGCCACCGCCTCTCTGCTTCTTTTAAAAACTGCTTTCCATATAAATGATTACAAGCCCAGAAGTCTAGAATTTTTTCTTGTTCTGCTTTTATTGCCAACACACAGCGACCTTAAATAAGTCGCGAATATTTGCGCCTCAGTTTCCTTCTTTGTCAAAAGGAGAGGATCCCTGGCCTCTTGCTCCATGGCACTGATGTAAAGATCAAGTGAGACCATGAAAGAAAAACGGGCAAATCTCTAAAACACCAAATATAACAATGAGATAATTTATGTGACCATACTTTGTAAACTCTAAAGTGATATATGAGTAATTATGCTTTTGATTAAAATTGCTACCTAAGAGCCCTGAGAACATTCGCTAACCCTCAAGGGCATGAAGGGTAATACTACACATTTAACTGCTACTTTTCCATCCTTGTTAAACTACACTCGCCTCCTGCATGCCCTTCCAGAAGGCTTTTTTCTCACGATGGCTCAGCCAGCTTTTTGTCTGCGGCCATAAAATCAAGCCTTTTATACCTTAAATGCAAATACTTGGGTTCAGGAAATACAGGAACATTCCTGGAAACTCATGCAAAATATCTTTACTGCCCTCATTCTCTGGAACCCAGAAGCCCTCACGTTATTTGGAGATATATGTTTCCGAAAGAAGGTGGCTATTGAAAGCTCATATGGCATGCAGATCAGTGAGCGGAAGAAAAAAAAAAGTCACCTTCCTATATCTCCCCAGTTGGAGCACTGGTTATTCTTCTGGAAAATTACATTGCAAGAAAATCTGTGAAGGCTTGAAGGTCATCTTGCTCTTTATATCTAAAGAAGCTTTCTTTATGTGTATGGAGAGCCTGGTATTTTCCTCGCAAATTTTGGTCTGAAGAGATATGGTTGCCTCCCTGCCATGTGGCAGTGCTAAAGCAATGCTAACAGACCTAAGCAAATAAAAACTTGGAGGTGAATACTCTCTCATCTGTTTACCAGCCCCACATCAAAAATAAAAGGCAACTCCCGGGACTCCTCTGGCTGTCCAGTGGTTAGGACTTTGCCTTCCAATGCAGGGGGTGCAGGTTCAATCCCTGGTTGGGGAGCTAAGATCCCACATGCCTCGGGGCCAAAAAACCAAAACATAAAACAAAAGCAATATTGTAGCAAATTCAATAAAGACTTTAAAAAATGGTCCCCCGGAAAAGAAAAATACAAGGCAAGTCCCAACAACATGCATCTGATTTTTTGTTTTGTTGTAATTTGTTTTAATATACTTTATTTTTAAAGAGTAATTTTAGGTTCACAGTAAAACTGAGCAGAAGGTATAGAGGTTTCCCATATACCCCCTGCTACGACATATTCATAGCTTCCCCCATTAACATCCCCCCGCCAGGGAGGTGTATTTGTCACAACTGATGAATCTACATTGATAATTCATTATCACCCAAAGTCCACAGTTTATATTAGATTCACTCTTGGTGCTGTATATTCTAGGGGTTTCAAAAAATATATAATGACATGTAACTACCATTATAGTATCACACAGAGCAGTTTCACTGCCCTAAAAATATCTTTATTCTGCCCATTCATCCCTTCCCCCACCAGCCCATGGCAACCACTGATCCTTTTACTGTCTCTATGTTTTTTTTCTTAGCCAGAGTGTTATATGGTTGGAATCATAGAGTACATAGCCATTTCAGACTGGATTCTTTCCCTTAGTAATATGCACTTAAGGTTTTATAATGTCTTTTCATGGCTTGATAAATAATTTCTTTTCAGTGATAAATAATATTCCACAGTCTGGAAGAAGCACAGTTTATCCATTCACCTACCGAAAAACATCTTGGTTGCTTCCAAGTTTTTGAAATTATGAATGTGTACTTATTGCCATTTTGCTAATTGTTTTCTGGATGTTTTGTAGCTCTTCTCTGTTGCTCCACTCTTCTCTTGCTCTCTTCCCTTGTGATTTGATGACTATCTTTAGTGTTATGTTTGGATTCCTCTCTACTTTTTGTGTATCTATTATAGGTTTTTAGATTGTGGTTACCATGAGGTTTATATATAACCACCTATGTATATAGTAGCCTATTTATTGATGACCTCTACCAGAGGTGTGTTGAACTATCTTCAGTTTAAATGTATTTTTTCTTTTCTCTGTTGAGCTTGGTTGATTTTTACTACTCTGTCATCCAGATAGCCAAATCTTCCTTCTTAATCCTCCCTCTAGCCTATTAGTGGCAGGAGCTGGCCCCACTAAGCTGGAACCGTGCATGCCACTGGGCTGCACAGCGAGCCAGGCTGGGGGCCAGCCCCAGCTACCAGCACACCTACAGTAGTTGGTCCAGAACAACAGAAGGGCCCGTGTGGACCACACAGGAGACACCTTCCGAGCATCTAGCTCTGGTGTTCAGAGGGGAACACGCTGCTGGGCCCCATAGAATGTTTCCTACATAAAGTCTCTTCTCCAAAATTAGGAGATGTAACAGACCTACCTAATACATAGAAATAACTTAGGCAAATTAGGCAAAACAGAAATAAATTAGACAAATTAGGCAAAACAGAGAATTAGGCAAAGTAAGGAGACAAAGGAATATGTTCCAAAAGAAGGAACAAGACAAAATTTCAGAAAAAGAACTGAACAAAATGGAGATAATCAATCTACCCAAAAAAGAGTTCAAGGTAAAGATTATAAAGATACTCATTGATATTAGGAGAAAAATGGATGAACACTTGAACAAAAAACTAGAAAATACCATTGACCCTTGAACAACATGGGTTTAAACTGTGTGGGTTCACTTACAAGCAGATTTTTTTCAACAGACACTACAGTACTACATGACTGTGGTTGATTGAATCAGCAGATGCAGAACCACAGATACTGAGGGCTGACTATGAGACTGGAACATCTGCAGATTTTGGTATCTATGGTAGGTCCTGGAACCCATCCCCCATGGATACCAAGGGATGACTGAAGAAAGAAACCAATCAGAGTTGAACAATACAATAACTGAAATTTGTAAAATGCATCTGCTTTTGAATTGGCCTAGAGGGTAGGTTATTCTAGAACCTGCTGACACTGGCATTGTTGTTTCCTTCATTCAGAGAGCTTCAAAGGTTTGTCACACTGTTTCAGATCTATTTTCAGTCAGTAGGTACAATATCACTATGATTCGTATTTTATATTCTGCATTTAAATACAAAAAAACAACCAAACAAACAAACATCCTACTAGGTAAATTGTATCTGTTACTTTTCACCTTAAAGTAATTTTAAGTAAATCAAGGCTTTACATCAAGAAATGTACTTAACTTTTACCCCGACGCGACAGAATACACATTTTTCCCAAGTGCACATGAAACATTCTTCAGGATCATATGTTAGGCCATAGAACAAGTCAATAAATTTAAGAGTACTGAAATCGTATCAAGCATCTTTTCCAAATACAGTGGTATAAAACTAGAAATAAATTACAAAAAGAAATCTAAAAAATTCACAGGGCCTCCCTGGTGATACAGTGGTTAAGAATCTGCCTGCTAATGCAGGGGACACAGGTTCGAGCCTTGGTCCAGGAAGATTCCACATGCCGCGGAGCCACTAAGCCCATGCGCCACAACTACAACCTGCGAGCCACAACTACTGAAGCCCACATGCCTAGAGCCCGTGCTCCACAACAAGAGAAGCCACCTCAATGAGAAGCCCATGCACCACAACGAAGAGTAGCCCCCGCTCTCTGCAATTAGAGAAAGCCCATGCACAGCAACGAAGACACAACACAGACAAAAATGAATAAAATAAAATAAATTAATTTTTTAAAATTCACAAATATGTGGAGAGTAAACTCTGTGCTACTGAATAATCAATGGGTCAGAGAAGAAGTCAAAAGAGAAATCAAAAAATACCTTGAGACCAGTGAAAATGGAAATATAACATACCAACACTTATGGGATGCAGCAAAAGCATTTCTAAGAGGGAAGTTCTGATAAATACCTACATCAAGAAATGGGAAAAATCTCAAACAATCTAACTTTACCCCTCAAGGAACTAGAAAAAGAAGCCCAAAGTTAGTAGAAGAAAGGAAATAAAGATCAAAGTAGAAATAAACGAGAGAGTAAATAGGGAATAGAAAAGATCAATGAAACTAAGCTGATTTTTTAAAAGGTTAACAAACTTGACACTTTTAGCTAGACTTACAATAAAAATAAAACAGGGGCTCATAAAATCAGAAATGAAAGAGGAGACATTACAACTGACATCACAGAAATACAAAGGATCATAAGAGATTACCATGGGCAATTACACACCAACAAATTGGACAACTTAGAAGAAATAGATAAATTCCTAGAAATATACAGCCTACCAAGATTTAGTCATTAAAAAATTTTAAAGTCTGAAGAGACCAATTATTAAGGAAATTGATCAATAATTTTAAAAACTCCCAACAAATAAAAGTACAGAACCAGATGACTTCACTGACGAATTCTATTAAACATTTAGAGAAGAATCCATAGCATTCCTTTTCAAACTCCTCCAAAAAAATAGAAGAGGAGTAAACACCTCCAAACTGATCTTACCAGGTCAGCATTACCCTTGTACCAAAACCAGACAAGGACACAACAAGAAAAAAAAAAAAAAAATTACAGGCCAATATCCCTGATGAACATAGATGCAGAAATCCTGAACAAAATACTAGCAAACCAAATTCAATAATACATTAAAACAATCACATACCATGATCAAGTGGGGTTTATTCCAGAGACGCAAGGATAGTTCAACATCTGTAAAATAAATGTGATACACCACATTAACAAAATGAAAGATAAAAATCATATAATCTTCATAGATGCAGAAAAAGCATAGACAAACTTCAATCCATTTATGACAAAAACTCCCAATGAAGAGGGTGCAGAGGGAACGTATCTCAACATAACAAAGTCCATATATGACAAGCCTACAACTAACATCACACTCAGCAGATTATGAGATTAGGATTAAAACAAGAATATGCCCACTCTTGCCACTTTTATTTAACATAGTGTTGGAAGTCCTAGATAGGGCAATTAGGTAAGTAAAAGACATAAAAGTTGTCAAAATCAAAAAGAAAGAAGTAAAACTGTCACTATTTGCATATGACATGATACTACATGTAGAAAACCCTGAAGACACCACCAAAAAATTTAGATCTAATAAATGCAGTAAACTTGCAGGAATCAAAATCAATATACAAAATCAGTAGGGACCAAGGTGATTAGACATTTGCAAATGCAGCTTTTTTTGAAATTTCTCTTTCTGAAGCTCGTTATTACTGTATAGAAACACTACTATTTTCTTCAGCAGCTCTGTTGCCTAAACAAATCTCTGCCATGACTTTGAATTTCTATAGCCTGACCCTCAATATCTATCCCAACCTCATTTCTTCCTGTATCACTCTGTATATCCCATCTTACAACTCCCTCGTCGTATGTCTAATCACCTCGGTCCCTGAGCATGGAAAGATTCTCCACTTCTCTCATCTATTGAAATACTTCCAGACCCACCTCAAATATCACAACCTCTCTTTTATTCCATCTATTCAGAAATAATTGTTCTTTTCCTAATGTGTCAACAGACTATTCATTGCAATTATTTGGTACTTATTTAGTTATAACTTGTGTTTAAAATTAGGTGTTTACATGCCTGTCTCTCCCACTATATAGGAAATTCATCGAGAAGAGTGAAGAGTTAGCCACCACTTACTGCACCAAGAGTTCAGACTCCAATCCAGACAGACCTGGTTTGAATCTCAATTCTGCCACTTATTATTTGTGTATCTATAGGCAAATTGATTAACCTTTCTTGGCCTCAACTTTGTTTTCTTTTTTGGAAAATTGAAATATTATCTACCTTTTAGATTTATTGTAATAATTAAATGACACAACATTCAAAGAGCATCCACGTTTAGGACACTGTAATCAAAGCTTGCTGAACTTGGGGTAAATGATAGCAGTAATGAGAAGGAGGCATTCTAGGTTGGGAAAAAAACAAAAACAAGTTCAGGTACCTAGGCAGGAACAGCCATGCCCCAGGACCACTAAGCAGGCTTTTGTGACCAGAACAGAGAGTGCTTGGGAAAGTGGACAACTACTTTACATAGTTTGTGTGAGATCACATAGTTAAGTCAGGTTAAGGTTTTCTTGGAAGAGGAGAGGGGTATGATTTGGGATTTGAGAATAATCAGTCTGATCACTATACACTGAAATGGTTGACATAGATAAGGCATAAAGCGAAGGAGACCTGAAAAGGGTGATTGATAGCATTTGGAGATCAATAGATATATCCAGTGTGCCAATTATTGCTTACTTTCATTTGCTCTAGATTTAACCTCTCCTAGGGGAGCTTCAAGGAGGGTCTATATGTTGTACTTTCTAACCTAGACATGTGCTAAAGCCATGCTCACTCTAACAATATGTTTTGTTTTTTGTAGAATTGAGTTTTCCTTTTCTCAGTTGAGATCATTCTAGATCAAGGAGTCACATATGTGCTAACCTCTCTTCAGGAGTCACATATGTGCTAACCTCTCTTCAAATGATTTCTTTTTTCCAGCTTTGTTGTCCTTACAGCTGTTTACAAGTGTAGATACTGTATACAATATATAGAGGAAAATTAACCATTCTCACAGTAGTATTTTAAATATTGTTTGCTTTCAATGTTTCCTAATTTATTTATCCATTTGACAATTTTTCATTAAATGTTTATCACATGCTGAGCATTGTACTGATCAATTAAAAAAAAAAACAACTAGTAAATGGACATACCAAACCTCTACTCTCATGGAAGAGGCTGAGTCTATTAGAAAATTCATTACGAATTACCCTATTCAAATCATTTACAACAATGTCAGATTTGCTCAAGTAATAATACCAGGATACCTTAATCTCAACTTCAGTCTCCTAATTTGCCATTTATTTTGTTTCCTATCTGTAAGAATTCTTCTGAAAAAAATATCTCCTCACTCAAATTCTCATTATATCTCAGATACTTGGAATTTTAGGTGTAGAAGTATATACAAGGGTATATGAAAGTCTAAATCCATTATAATTATTGCTTTTCCACATGTGTATCAGGTGGCAGGAAACAGCCCACATTCCTGGGCGGGGGCTGGGGGTGCATCAAGGATTTTAATATAAACCATAATGGATAGAAAAGGTGGAGAGTAGCCTTTAAATTAC
Organism: Lipotes vexillifer; assembly: GCF_000442215.2. Lineage (NCBI taxonomy): Eukaryota > Metazoa > Chordata > Mammalia > Artiodactyla > Lipotidae > Lipotes > Lipotes vexillifer. The sequence goes on from NW_006798161.1 coordinate 230,423, forward strand.
AAGCAGAGAGATGCCTAAGCATGAATTCACACTCTGTCACTTTTAGTTTGTGACCTTGAGCAAGTTCCTAAACATTCCCAAGCAGAGTTTGTAGAATTCTTATCTATAAAACTAGAATTCTAAGCTCAAAGGGGTAAAATATGATCAAACAATATAATTTACGTAGAGTGTCTTGTACAGTACCAAGCACCCAAAGGTATCTATTTTTATTATTAATATTTCAGTTTTTGAGATGAGTTGAGTTGAAGTCAATACGCATTAAGAACAGTAAGAAGGAAATTCTGCCTTGGTGAATATGCAACAACACAGATGAACCCGGAAGATATAATACTAAGTGAAATAAGCCAACAACAGAAGGATAAGTACTATATAACCCCACTTACATGAGGTATCTAAAGTAGTCAAACTCATAGAAGCAGAGAGTAAAATGCTGGTTGCCAGGGGCTGAGGGAGGAGGAAATGGGGACTTGTTTTCAGTGGGTATAAGTCTCACTGAGTAAGTTCTAGAGACCTGCTGTACCACGTAGTGCCTATGCTTAACAGCGCTGTGCCGCGCACTCAAAATTTTTGTTAAGAGGGCGGATCTCATTTTAAGAGTCTTTAGGGGTTTCCCTGGTGGCACAGTGGTTAAGAATCCGCCTGCCAATGCAGGGCACACGGGTTCGATCCCTGGTCCGGGAAGATCCCACATGCCGTGGAGCAACTAAGCCCATGCATCACAATTATTGAGCCTGCGCTCTAGAGCCCGCGTGCCACAACTACTGAGCCCATGTGCTGCAACTACTGAGGCCCGTGTTCTGCAACAAGAGAAGCCACCGCAATGAGAAACCTGTGCACCACAACGAAGAGTAGCCCCCGCTCGCCGCAGCTGAAGAAAACCCACGTGAAGCAATGAAGACCCAACACAGCCAAAAATAAATAAATAAAATAAATTTTTTTAAAAACAGTCTTTACCCCCCACCCCCCCCCCCCCCACAAAAGGCATACGGAAATTTTTGGAGGGGATAGATATGCTTATGACTCGATTGTGGCAAAGGTTTCATGTGTATACGCATATGTCCAAACTCTTCAAATTGTATACTTTAAATATGTGCGGTTTTTTTGTATATCAATGATATCTCACTAAAGCTGTTAGAAAAAGAGCAGTAATATGTTCCAGGCCTTATGACAAAGTGGGGAGTAAAAACGGATAGAGATATAACCCAGCTTTTATGAAGTTCCAATGTCTAGCAGAGGAGACAGGCTCACAGACTCAACTGTGAACTCTCCAACCTTAGGGAGTGGGTCTGGTTTTGTAAACCATTGATTCTCAGTGCTGGTCACAGTGCTTGAAACATAATTATTTGTGGAAGAAAGGAAGGAGGGCAAGGAAGGAGAAGAAAGAAAGAGGGGAGGGGATGATAATCTCAAGTGTAGTACATGAACTGATTCAGATTTACATGCTTAAGAACAGTCCATGGACATTCGAACAGGTAGGGAGGGTAATAGAACAATCCTTGTCCTCTTGTCTAGAGAGGCATATTTACCATGAAGCCAGTGAAGCTTAAACTTTGGAGCTTCTTCCAAGGCCCTATACTTCATTTTTATTAGTAATTTTTTATTCTTTTTCAAGAGGGACTCCCAAATTATATAAATTCAGACTCCAGAAAACATGGATCTGCCACCTCTTGCCAAGGTATACACCGCTCTCCCTTATTGGGTTGGCCAAAAATTTCGTTTGGGTTTTTCCATAACATCTTACGGAAAAACCCGAATGCAATTTTTGGCCAACCCAATAAAATGGGGGTGGGATGCATGTACTAGAAAAGGTTGCTGCCTGTTGATATTACTCCTGCGCATTGAGAAAGTGGTGTAAAGAGTAGTGATGTAAACGCTAGCAATGCTTTTTGGATAGAATATAAAACTTACTAATAAATAGAATAAATAATAATTAAACATGAAAAGGAGGTGTTTCTGAAAATATTTCAAATGCATTGTCATTAATATTTCTTTTAAAATCGAACTCAGGATATACAATGTTTAATTTAGTATATTCTACTAGGTGAGCTCCACATAACAGTGTACTTTTTCTCTAATAAAATCCACTGTTCTGCTCAGAATCACCTTCAGTTGACATCTAAGCATTCAACAACCTAAAAATATTTTTATGATAAAAATTAAAGTTTTTATTTATCATAAAGTGGACTTTAATATTCTTACCTGAGAGACCATAGATAAATACGGGCCTTTTTATAATGAACAGCAAAATGCAGTTATAACTTATAGCCATCTTCTCTGAAGATAAAGCTTTAAATCTGCATCTATTCAGTAAGATATTATTTTTAGTTAATTTCTCTCCATATATTCCTTTGGTGGTATATAAACATAGATCTCTCTCAAGCCACTAAAGCTTTGAGTTTGAAAGATGAGTATTTAATGCTTAAGGCAAAAATAATAATCATTTCATTTCTTCAGTTCCATTAAGATGACAAAAATGTTATCAAGCAGAATATACATGTGCTTTGCAGTGCTTGCTATTTCCAGCCTAATTTACTTTTTTTTTTGTTTTTTGTTTGTTTGTTTTTGTTTTTTTTTTTTTTTTTTTTTTTTTCCTTGCGTTACGCGGGCCTCTCACTGTTGCGGCCTCCCCCATTTGCGGAGCACAGGCTCCGGACGCGCAGGCCCAGCGGCCATGGCCCACGGGCCCAGCCGCTCCGCGGCACGCGGGATCCTCCCGAAACGGGGCACGAACCCGCGCCCCCCGCATCGGCAGGCGGACCCTCAAGCACTGCGCCACCAGGGAAGCCCTCTAATTTACTTTTTAATTAGAAAGTCTATCAGTTAGATCAATGGAATAATTTCTAGCCCAAGTTAAATCCTTATCATTAATTCTGATAAATCTAACAAGTAACTTTGGAAACACTGTTATGTGTTACTCCGTTTTATTCTAAAATATTCTGAAATGCATGCTAGTCTAGGTGGAAAACACACTCAAGTTTCTTTTTCTTTTTTTAAGAATACTTACACTAACTTTTCCAAATTTAACTCAAATATTTTTATGTAGTCTCTTAAAGTATGTTACATTTAAATAGATTGACACCCAGATCTTTGTTTCTAATACCATTCTCCAATTAAAGAGGAAATGGCTGATTCTAGGACCAGGGTCCAATATATACAGGATGAGCCTGGAGCATTTTATAGTGCCAGAAAGTAAGCAAGTGCTCAAAACATACACACAGTCACAGAAAAAAGTTGAAGGGATATCACCTGTGGCAAATAGCCTCTTCATCACAAAGCCTGCAATTTTTCTAATTGACACCAGGAACGGCCAAGAATCTTTTATATGTCTTTGTGTGTGTGCACATGCCCACACCTGAGAGTAGTATGTCAAAGAAAAGAGGAATCAACTAAAAGAGCTCTCAAAGGCCAATGTTGAAATGATTTCAGCAACATACAAGTACTATTAGATGATAAGCCAAGGCATAAAATATCCATGTCTCCATATTGATATAAATAAATACATAAATAAATGGGGAAGAATAGACAAATTCCCCTTGCAGGAGAAACCCCAATTATTTACGTGGATACTCCACCCTCAGGAAGGTGGAATATAACACCCCTCTCCTGTATTGTGAACTGCATGTAGTGACTTAATTCTAAAGAGAACAGTGTAAAAAGGGAAGGAAGGAAGAGTAATTTTACTGTGGAGAAACCTGACAAACAGTACCTCAGTCAGGTGATCAAAATTACCCTAAGAAACAAATTATGTTGACAGTAGGTACCTTTGATATGTTGTGATGAGAATGGCAATTTACCTCTGTGGTATTTCTTCCCAGGGTAGTTCTTTAATAAATACTTCACAAAAATCTTATATTCTTTTTTTTTTTTTTTTTTTTTTTTTTTTGCAGTACGCCGGCCTCTCACTGTTGTGGCCTCTCTCGTTGCGGAGCACAAGCTCTGGACACGCAGGCTCAGCAGCCATGGCTCACGGGCCCAGCCGCTCTGCAGCATGCGGGGTCTTCCTGGACCGGGGCACGAACCCATGTCCCCTGCACCGGCAGGCGGACTCTCAACCACTGCGCCACCAGGGAAGCCCTTAAATTCTATTTTAAATGGAACTGTCACTTTCTATTTCTCTTCTCCTCTATTTCCTCATCTTTTTGTAGTTTACAATTTATTTCACAGCAACATGTGTTTAAATTACAAAAAGATAATCCATATAAACTAGTGAGATAAATAAAATCAAAGATTTGTGATCGAAGTAATTGTGGGTAGAAAATAATATCTTCTGAAAATAGGAACACTGGATGAAAGAAATATTAAAGGGATGCAAGATAAAGCAAAAAAGAGACAAAATGTCTACACAACTTAAGGGACACTGTTATTTGTTATTCTATATTCATAAGGTATTACAATTCATGATTAATATATGGTGGTAAAATGGCCCATAAACATATACAAAACTATTCAATTCTATTAGAAATCATGAAATTGTCAACAACAATATAAAAAGGGAATAACCAAAATGAAAAAGTCAGACAAAACCAACTCTTGGTAAGGTCATGGAACAACGGTGACTCCCCTACACTGATACTGAGGAGGAGGGACTATAAATTGCTCCAACCACTTTGGAAACCAAAATCTATTAAAGGTGAAGATGTGCATACCCTACATCTGGGTAATTCCACTCCTAGGAATATACCCATCAGAAATGCACACATGGGTTCACTAAAAGACATGTTCTAAAATGTTCATAGCAGTACTATTTGTAGTAACCAAAACCTGGAAACTACCCAAGAGCAGAATAAACAAATATATTGTGGTATATCCATACAAGGGAATACTGAGCAATCACAGCCATCACAGTACACAAAATATAGGTGCATCTTACAAACATGTTGAAAAGAAGATACACAAAAGTATACACCATATAATTCCACTTATAAAAAGAAACTGGTGAAACTAATCTATGCTGTTAGAAGTCAGCAGAATAGTTAAAATCTATTTTCATTTTTGGTTGGGTGGGGTGTAGATTAAGAGAATCAGGCTTGCAAAGATAGAGTGACAGACCTAGTATTCAAACCTCTACCTGCTCGTAAAACCTGTGTCCTTAATCATCAAATGTAGTAGGAGGTAGGTTGAAGGGCAGCTTCTGGGAGCAGATTTACAAGAGTATATTCAATGTATGAAAACTCATGGAGCGTTATGCTTATGAGGTATCTAAGTATAAAGGTATATATACTTATTCTGAGAATTCATCTAACACATGGGACAGCCTAGTGACAAAGGGAGAAAATCTCACAAAATTGTTGATGAAAAGAGATCTCAGAACCCCCAGAAAAAAATATTCTCAGAATCCCCACCAAACATCCACTGTGTAGGCAGCTGGGATGATTAAATGACATTATAAAATTCTTAGTTCCATGTCTGATATACTAAGAGATCGATAAATGTTAACAAAAGGTATCCTTTTCATTCTATATGTTTATGATTTAACAACAGACAACAACCTGTTGCCCAGCCACCTGGCTTGAGTGATATTCTTCTGTCTCACTCTATGATTACATGTACACTCAGATTACGTTTTCCCAACTTTCATTTACTTTTGTGCCTCCTCATAAATTTGTTCGGTTAGTCAATAAGAACCTGTGCATGAAGAGAATAATTTTATATGAAAAAATTTATAATGACGATAATTTTAAAGCATTTTTATATTTACTCTTTGCCAAATCTCTCATTCTATAATTTGTTCTCCCACATCTGTACCATTCACCCATTTAGAGTCCTTTAAAAGGATACAGACCAAAATCAGATACTTTTCAAGTTTGTTTTTTAGATCTTTAATACATGAGGATGGGTTCCTGTTTGAAAGTTAAAGATCTGTGTCACATGCCTGTAACCACAGCCTTTTAAATAAAAACCCCCAGCAACAACATCACAAAGTAATTGACTATAGGGGTGGGACTAAAAACAGATGATATGCAATGCTAAAAAAACCACTTCTGTGTTTCAGCTAAATGTTACTGATCAACTTGAATTCTGTTTCTCGGACTTAATAAGTATAGGAATCTCATAGTAATAAAGCTAATCAAATACCAAAGAAATAGGGACTTCCCTGGTGGTACAGTGGTTAGGAATCCGCCTGCCAATGCAGGGGACACAGGTTTGAGCCCTGGTCCGGGAAGATCCCACATGCCGCGGAGCATCTAAGCCCGTGCGCCACAGAGCCTGCGCTCTGGAGCCTGCGAGCCACAACTACCGAGCCCATGTGCCTACAACCCGTGCTCCGCAACAAGAGAAGCCACCGCAATAAGTCCGCGCACTGCAATGAAGAGTAGCCCCTACTCGCTGCAACTAGAAAAAGCCTGTGTGCAGCAACGAATACCCAACGCAGCCAAAAATAAATAAATAAATAAACCAAAGAAATAAACACTAAAATTAGAATGACCACACAACTTCCTTGGTAAACATAGCAGTTAAGAGCTTATCAATGAATTTTAGGGAATCAAATATAAATAATAATTTACTCCATGCTTAGCAGGTAACAGACACTGTGCTAAATACTTTATAAACATTATCTTATTTAAGTCTAACAAATCCTTTGTGATAATCTATTAGCACCTTTTCTTTTGTGAGGGGAGGGGGGTAGATTAAGACAATAAGGCTCACAAAGACAAGTGACTGACTTCTAACCTAGTATTTATTTACATATTTGATCATAAAACCTATGTCTTAATCACCAAATGTATCCACTGATTACATTCCTTTCCTTCAAAAAAGTAGTGGTCAATATGAACAAAATAGAAATGTTTCCCCTTTTGATAAAATGCAAATTCTAATGAGATTATTTATTTTGGATACCTAATAACTTTGAACCTAAGACTGAACAAATAGACTAATGAATACTGTCTAAATTGAGTTCATTTTTTTAACATAAGCAAGTATTTGATTTATTAGCCTGGAAACATACCTGTCATATACTTGTTATGATTAAATATACTGAAATAATGCTAGTAGTCATCAATAAAAATGAACATTGTATATTTCTGTGATTGTTGCTTGCTACAATAAACAAAACAAAAGAATGTAAAAATCACTCCAAAACTTACCCTCCAGAGATACTTATTGTGACTATTTCGGTGCACTTTCTTTCAGACACATTCCAATGAATCTGCTAAGACACTTCTGTATTTTTAATGGCTGCTGCATAGTCATTTATACCAACACATCAAAATTTATTCAACCTGCTCCCTAGTGATAGACATTAAGCCATTTTTTTTCTTTTTTTGAGGGGGGCAGGGGAGTGCTTCCATAAACAACTCTGCAATATAAAATATCTCTATGAGGTTTATGCAATCATCTCCTTAGTGCCACATTTTAATATCCTTTGGCACAGTAAATAGAAAACAGTAGGGTCTGTAGCTCCAAGAAAAATACAGTAACAACTTATCTCTCCAAGCTGACTACAAACCTCCTGGTGCATTGCTCTGGCAGCCTGTGGGTCCCTGCAGAGCTAGCCTGAATGCTGTGGTCAGGAATTCCACAGACAGGTCTCAGCAAGTGCAACCACATAGGCTGGCCTGCATTTATCCACTATTACCTGGGCCATCCCTGAGAAAAAGCCATAGCTCTTTTTGAGAGCACCCATGGGCAATCCTTTTAAGTTATATATTCAAAAAACTAATCACATGTTCACATTCCAAACATAGTGGCCTAAAGTCATCTATTGTTTTACAACCTGTTTTTAACTTAAGGCTTCTGAGAGTTCATCTAACACATGGGACAGTCTAGTGACAAAGGGAGAAAATCTCACAAAATTGTTGATGAAAGGAGATCTCAGAACCCCCAGAAAAAAATATTCTCAGAATCCCCACCAAACATCCACTGTATAGGCAGCTGGGATGATTAAATGACATTATAAAATTCTTAGTTCCATGTCTGATATACTAAGAGATCGATAAATGTTAACTATTATTACATTTTTTCAATTTCTCCATGTATTTCCTTTACCCACTTTCTCTAACTGAAAATTGCATTCTCAGGAATTTCCCTGGCTGCCTGTATGTGTGTTTTCTTCCCATGAAGTCCTGTCATCTCCACTGTAAAAAGTACTGAGTTTATTCAGTTTTTAACAAATTCATCCGAACATTCCAATTCAAACATCCAATACCTCACATGTGAATCATTCTAATGACTCCACACTAGTCTCCGTACATCTGCTCAAATTCCCTTCCAATCCCACTGTATAGAGAGGCAGAATGATGTTTTCAAATGCAAATCTGACCATGTATATTCCTTGCTTAACACTGCTCAGTGACTTCCCTTTGCCATCAGATGAAGTCCACATCTTTACCACAGCCCCTCTCCTGTTATCATCTCCACTCCAGCCAATCTGGCCTTCTGTCAGTTCCTCCAGGGCATCAGGGACCTTCTCTTGACAGCCTAGAAAATGCTATTACCTCTTTCTGGAAACCCTGTAACCCAAGCCACTATCTGTCTGCATAATGACTTTTATGTTTCAAATTTAATTGTAGAAGGGTTGTTTTTGGCAGTACGCGGGCCTCTCACTGTCGTGGCCTCTCCAGTTGCGGAGCACAGGCTCCGGACGCGCAGGCTCAGCGGCCATGGCTCACGGGCCCAGCATGTGGGATCCTCCCGGACCGGGGCACAAACCCGCATCCCCTGCATCGGCAGGCGGACTCTCAACGACCGCGCCACCAGGGTAAGCCCTGTAGAAGGGTTTTTGGTTCCCCTTCCCACCCTCCATTTAGGCCAAGATTCTTGCCATCATTTCATTTCTTATATATCTGTTCTGTGTTATATCAGCTTTCCATAACCCCCTCTGAGTTCCATCAGTTTCAGATCCAGGTCTCCCTTCCTGCTATGTTTCCCCACCTAGTTCAGTTCAGAGCAGATAGCAAATGCTCAAAACTACCTGATTATTGAACGAAACACTAAAAAGATATGAGGAAGTCAAAAGCAACTTATTTATGTATTGGTATTGTATCAGTTTCTTCAGAATGGTCTATGAAGAAAATAATATGTACTTATTTACAAAAGCTGGAATAACCTAGTACTAGAACAACCCATCAGTTACCTAAACACATCCCACTATTAGCACATTATAAAAGACAGATTTAATAAAACTACATATATTCGTCTATTCCCAAATATTATATACTCATTTCAACATAAATGGAATGTGATATTTATTAGTCTCTATAATACAGTAAAATACTTTATTTGTCTGAAGATAAAGGCAAATTAAATCAAATATGTATGTATGTATATATGTGTGTGTGCGTGTGTGTGTGTGTGTATATATATATATATATATATATATATATATAAATCTCACAAAATTGTTGATGAAAAGAGATCTCAGAACCCCCAGAAAAAAATATTCTCAGAATCCCCACCAAACATCCACTGTATAGGCAGCTGGGATGATTAAATGACATTATAAAATTCTTAGTTCCATGTCTGATATACTAAGAGATCGATAAATGTTAACTATTATTACATTTTTTCAATTTCTCCATGTATTTCCTTTACCCACTTTCTCTAACTGAAAATTGCATTCTCAGGAATTTCCCTGGCTGCCTGTATGTGTGTTTTCTTCCCATGAAGTCCTGTCATCTCCACTGTAAAAAGTACTGAGTTTATTCAGTTTTTAACAAATTCATCCGAACATTCCAATTCAAACATCCAATACCTCACATGTGAATCATTCTAATGACTCCACACTAGTCTCCGTACATCTGCTCAAATTCCCTTCCAATCCCACTGTATAGAGAGGCAGAATGATGTTTTCAAATGCAAATCTGACCATGTATATTCCTTGCTTAACACTGCTCAGTGACTTCCCTTTGCCATCAGATGAAGTCCACATCTTTACCACAGCCCCTCTCCTGTTATCATCTCCACTCCAGCCAATCTGGCCTTCTGTCAGTTCCTCCAGGGCATCAGGGACCTTCTCTTGACAGCCTAGAAAATGCTATTACCTCTTTCTGGAAACCCTGTAACCCAAGCCACTATCTGTCTGCATAATGACTTTTATGTTTCAAATTTAATTGTAGAAGGGTTGTTTTTGGCAGTACGCGGGCCTCTCACTGTCGTGGCCTCTCCAGTTGCGGAGCACAGGCTCCGGACGCGCAGGCTCAGCGGCCATGGCTCACGGGCCCAGCATGTGGGATCCTCCCGGACCGGGGCACAAACCCGCATCCCCTGCATCGGCAGGCGGACTCTCAACGACCGCGCCACCAGGGTAAGCCCTGTAGAAGGGTTTTTGGTTCCCCTTCCCACCCTCCATTTAGGCCAAGATTCTTGCCATCATTTCATTTCTTATATATCTGTTCTGTGTTATATCAGCTTTCCATAACCCCCTCTGAGTTCCATCAGTTTCAGATCCAGGTCTCCCTTCCTGCTATGTTTCCCCACCTAGTTCAGTTCAGAGCAGATAGCAAATGCTCAAAACTACCTGATTATTGAACGAAACACTAAAAAGATATGAGGAAGTCAAAAGCAACTTATTTATGTATTGGTATTGTATCAGTTTCTTCAGAATGGTCTATGAAGAAAATAATATGTACTTATTTACAAAAGCTGGAATAACCTAGTACTAGAACAACCCATCAGTTACCTAAACACATCCCACTATTAGCACATTATAAAAGACAGATTTAATAAAACTACATATATTCGTCTATTCCCAAATATTATATACTCATTTCAACATAAATGGAATGTGATATTTATTAGTCTCTATAATACAGTAAAATACTTTATTTGTCTGAAGATAAAGGCAAATTAAATCAAATATGTATGTATGTATATATGTGTGTGTGCGTGTGTGTGTGTGTGTATATATATATATATATATATATATATATATATGTATAAAACAAAATATTGTAGATTGAATAGTGAGGCTGCAAGTCCAAGATCAAGGTTTTGGCAAATTGGATTTCTCCTGAGGCCTCTCTCCTTGGCTTGCAGAGGGCTGCTTTCTCACTGTGTCCTCATGTGGCATTTTCTCTGTGCATGCAAGTACCTGGTTTCTCTTCCTCTCCTTTATAAGGACACTAGTCATACTGAATTAGGGCCCCATCCTCATGACCTCATTTAACCTTAATCATCTTTTTTTTAATGTGGGTGAATAATTATTTTATTAACATCTTTATTGGCATATAATCACTTTACAATGGTGTGTTAGTTTCTGCTGTATCACAAAGTGAATCAGCTATACGTATACATATATCTCCATAACCCCTCGCTCTTGCGTCTCCCTCCCACTCTCCCTATCCCATCTTTTTAAAGGTCTTATCTCTAAATACAGTCACATTGTTGGCTACAGCTTCACCATATGAATTTGGGGAGACATAATTCAGTCTACAAAAGAAGTTCAAATTTTCTTATATCACCAATTATTACCACAAATAGAAAAAAATCCACCTGAATAGCAAAACTATGCTGTCAGTTTCAATAAGTATATGATATTTACTCCTATAGTGTTTAGAAGACCCAGCAGAATTCATTTTTTGTGGTTGTGCAATGATAACGATAAACTTCCCTCATTGTTATTATACCTGGGTTTCTGCTAATATAAGCTTATTTTTTTAAGAAATCCAGCAGATCAACGTTGTAAATAATCATTACCGTTCATGTGTGTAGACTAACCCCTAGGGCCACACAAACTGTGTTTGTCATTTTTTTTTCTTCCTGTCATCCTCTTTTGACCCTTGGAGCTCTGCTGTCCTCTTGGGTAAATAGTGTGAAAGCTGACAAAGTAACAAATGTTAGAGCTAAGTTTAACATTGTGGTTGCCATTCATCTCCTGTAAAACACCAACATTTCTAGTTAAAATTATAGGCATGTTTTTATGTAAAATTTTCACAGTGATTTCATATTCTAAAAAGTTAAACGTGTTTCTTTATTAACTGCTGCTTTCAAATCTCCTGATAACTAGTCTATACATCACATCAAAATTTAATGGTTATTTATTTACTTAATGGAATATTACAATAACAGATTTCTATCCCTACACCCATATTTTATATTCCCCTAGTGTTCTCCTAGTAGAATTTCCAATCCTCACTCCTAGATATCTTAGCCTTAATCATATCCATTTCAGTTCTGTGCTCTGAATACAAATAGCTCATTTTGCAACACAAGCATATAAATAATTCTATCTTTTTCTTCTTCTTATCAAACAAGTTGTTATTTTGCAAATCCACCTTCCACCTATAACCCCGGTTCAGATTCATTTTTTACATGGTTGTTAAGTACTTGTGAACGTATGATTTATGTTTTAGCCTCTGTAACATCACCACTTTCACATCTTTGAAGAAAGAAGTATTCCCTAACTAATTCCCTAATGATTGTTTTACCATTCTAATTTGACTGCCATCCCAGCTCTAATCCTACATCTTTTAAAATGCCATTTTTGATCTTTGCCTTTGTAGAAGAAAGTCTATTAATCCACTCTTCTATAGATAAGAATCCAAATGCCTATCCAAAAAACGGTAGAGACTGTTTTTATCATTTGTCCTTGCTCCTCAGGTGCTATTATTCTACTGCTTTCAGAAACCAAAATATTTCTCATCCCTTATCTCTGCCACAGAAGATTTTTCTTAGATATTTAGAATGTGCTTGCCCCTTCCTACTGCCTGATGTGCAAAACTCAGGAGGGGGATGAGAAGGGAGAGCCAATGGCAACACAGTTTCCAGAGACATACTCTTAGTTTGACAATGTCTTTGTGATATTGCAAATTTCAGGCAATGTATCAGATACGTCTGGGAGGCACCAAGTTACAGTGCTGGTGTGCCCAACCATTTAATACATGAGGACACTCTTGCAATAGGAACAAAATGAGTTCCCACATACTTATACATCTAAGATGCATTTATAAAGAACTACATAATGAACACTATTATATAAACACAATTTTGAAATAGAATTGTATTCCATTAGACAGTAGCATCTGTACACTTTTGACAATCTGTACACATGTGGGAAGGATAGATTGCCTACTCTGTCAACAGGATATACTTTCTATGTATCTGGAGTCTTATAACCCCTGCAATAGTGATTTAGCTCTTCTCCTCATTCAACCTTCAGATTTGACAGCCACAACTTGGAAACCAATTGGAGAAATGAGACCTGGATTATATGTTCCCCTTTGGCTGTATAATTTAGGGCAAATCACTTAGGCCCCTAGGTCCTTGAGTTTTGTGAGGCTTCAAACTAAATCAATCATGCATATAAAAGCCTGCTATGCACCATCAAACAGGATATACATGCAAACTATCATTATCTCAAAGGACAAGTGGAAAAGGCCTGCATGAGAATTGCTCGTGAAGTGATAAAGAGGGCTACAAATTTCTAGAGGCCCCTTTGGAGAAATACCATTGTGGAAGTATTCTATGGAGAACAGAACATACATTCTGGATTCCTCTGTCTTAACCCAAACTCTCTTCTTGCTGGGACAGTGACAGCAGAGTGGGGCAGCCCCTCTCAATTTATCACAGTCCTTCCTTCCCACATTTAATAATGTGCCATTTTTTTAAATTATTTTTTTTTTTTATTTTTTTTGCAGTACACGGGCCTCCCAACGCCGTGGCCTCTCCCGTTGAGGAGCACAGGCTCCGGACGCGCAGGCTCAGCGGCCGTGGCTCACGGGCCCAGCCGCTCCGCGGCATGTGGGATCTTCCCGGACCGGGGCACGAACCCGTGTCCCCTGCGTCGG
>NW_006798161.1:244388-244995 GCF_000442215.2 Lipotes vexillifer
GTCCCCCGCATCGGCAGGCGGACTCCCAACCACTGCGCCACCAGGGAAGCCCTAATGTGCCATTTTTAATGCCTTCTGTGGGGGAGGAAAAATCTCTTTCCTCTACTCTTCTCTAAGCTCTTAACTGGGACCCCTGTAACAAAAGACAGATGGATACAAGTTTATTTAATATAAGTTTTATGTGACACAGGAACCTTCATAAGGAAATGAAGACCTGAACAAATGGGTAAAAATGAATGTTTTCATGCTAGGTCTGATGTGGAATGGAAAGTTGTGGAATAACAGGACAAACAGTATAAGCTCACTGTAATTAACTGGGGGACACTTAGCAAGGCCCGTCCCTTAAGAGTCCTCTCTGTGTCTGTTAGCCTTCCAAGATAAAGATGCTCCTTTCCTCTGGGTTTAGGGAGGGCACCTCTCACATGACAATTTAAGATCTTCTTTAGGGAAGGTGAGACAGTCCTTCCTGTATCTGTCATTCCTCAATTTCCTTTAGCCTGAAATTTTAACATGCCAAGTATCCTGTTTTGAGATAGTCTGTCCTGAATTCCATCACTTCCAAGAATCATTCTTACCCAGGTTTTTCACCAAAACTCATTTTCCCTAC
>NW_006798161.1:245421-247962 GCF_000442215.2 Lipotes vexillifer
TTCCCTACATGAAAGCACAGCACAGTTCTCAATGGTCCAGGGAAGCAAAATTTGCCACCACAAAATGTACCTCTTTGCTGTGAGGGTTAATTTAGGCTGATTATTTTTAAGGCCCAAAGACTCAGGAAGAACATCTGACCTTCTCCCTAACTGCCTAAAAGAATGTAGATAGAGGACCTGCTTCAGGAAGGATGCTATCACCATAAATATCTATAGTATGAACTAGATGTGTGGACTGGAAAGAACCCAGCAAAGACTATTAAAAATCTGCTCTGTGTCTCATTGTCTGCATGGTCCAGCAAACAATCATTTACTAAACATTTGCTTTTCCATCTCCAAGTGAATTGCCTTCCTCCCCTTTGAAGTCCCAACCCCTCACTGCCAACATCCTCTTTTGTCTGAGGTGAGAGTTTTAGCCATTTGGGCAAGTTTCTCAGTTTTCCTGGGTCTCTTCCACATTATTAAACTTTTGTGTGATTTTCTCCTGTTAATCTGTGTCATGTCAACTTAATTCCTAGACCAGCCAGAAGAACTTAGAAGGGTAGAGAAAAATTTCTTCCTCCCCAACAATGGTATAAGTGTTTTCTTTGGAATATCATTGGAAAAATGAGTGAAAGATTTTTAAATAATTTCATTTCCTTTTTTGTTGTATTATAGTAAGGCAATGAACAAAAGAGCAGTTTTCTAATTTACAGACTGATGCCATGCATTGGAATAAATCTATAAGTTAAAATAAACATCCCAGTGTTAAAAATAATGTATGTCTGAAATATTCCAAGCTCTTTCTTGAGTATACCATGTGAAACATAAAATTTAGGTCATGCTTCTAAGTAGGCTCACTCAAATATAAAATATTTATAGTTTATTTTAAGTAAAATCAGAATATACATTAACCGATACGATGTGTGAAGGTGCCAGGGATACATGGTTTTCACTTCAGTAAATACTGAACCAATTTAATGAAATAACCAACGAAAGTGTCATTTAGTGCCAGTGTGATCAAGGGTGTGTCACCCGGGTTGTGACATGATTTGCCACCTGAGCAATTGTCTACTAACAGAGTGCAACCAAGTCCATTGACTCATTTATTGAGAACACTATGAAGCCATCCACTGGTAACGATTTTCAGTCATCACTGATCTAGGCCAGATTTGAACTGCTGACCTGGAGGTGCAAGATCCCATATCCGGCTTCTCATTACCTGTAGTAAGACTGTTTGCTTGCAAATAGTCTTACTAAAGAAACTGTTTAGAAAAGGAACAGATATTGCTTCAGTGCCTTCAAAAAACTTCCAGAATATACTGTTTCAAAATGTGCCTGTTTCACTAATTTGCTTCAGTGATTTGCTTCTATTAGTGATATTCAGGATTCTGAAAGAAAGTAGGTGTGTTTTATGCAAAGAAGGGATTAGGAGATTGAATCAACCAATTCTGCTGCGAAATATAATCAGTATTTCTTTATGATTTAAATTTTCCTAAAGAATGATGGAAGAGAGCATTTTACAAAAGTACTCACTTCTATTCGGCAGTCTTATTGATAATTTAAAGTCTACCGTACCTTTCCCAAATTCAGTAAGCTAGAAACCAACTGAACAAAAGAACAATCTCTCACAAATCGTATGACATTGACAAACTAAAAAATACCTCAAAAAGATCGGGAAAAAAAAGGGTTATGAGCGGACAGATGAAAAATACATGTATAGCTGTTGCCCACCCAGTCATTGCCTTCTCCACAGCAGACTCTCAAAACGTGGAAAGGGAATATACATTACCCTGGAGCTGTGATTAATTCCATGGAACTTTTAAAGCAAGCTAAAGAGCTGAACACCTTTGAGAAAGGGATTTCATAGATACACTATTAACATCATCATACTAAATTGCGAAATTATTTTCCCATATGCAAAGATTTTTTCTCATACTTTGTAAATTATTTCCTGAACCCTCTCTAGAGATATTTTACTTTTCTTACTATCGGCTTGACTTTCTGAGAAGCTCTGCAGACACAAATTCCTATCCCATAAGTTTCTGCAGTGAGAGATGTTTCTCTCAAATATTGTTACAGATAGTGTATTTCATGTAAAAATGTGTCCTACATGGTGTAGTGTAAAAAGGATCTCATATTTAAGTGACTCTGTTCAAAAAGAAATTCTTTACAGACATCTCTTTGAAACTGTAAGGAGGGCTGAGTTTAACATGGCCCTTGGCAACTCTTATTTATGTATTTCTTTAGCCATTCTAGAGCACCCAAGTTCCAGAAACTTCTCATCACCTACGTTACAAAAAAGCAAATCTTCAACTTCAACAGATCTCATGCCTACCACCTTATACCCTAAGTCAGTCTTTTCCGCACTTTGTGACCTTTTAAATAATGTGAAACTGACCAGTCACATAACCTCACTTCTGTGCCCCTCCTAGAAATGCAGTTTACCTGCTGGCATATTTAAAAAAAAAAAAAAATAGAGTAAGTAGCCTTTTTAACTTTTTTTTGTGGCCTCTCCCGTTGCGGACGCGCAGGCTCAGCGGCCATGGCTCACGGGGCCCG
>NW_006798161.1:248632-254716 GCF_000442215.2 Lipotes vexillifer
CCCATGTCCTCTGCATCGGCAGGCGGACTCTCAACCACTGCACCACCAGGGAAGCCCCGCTTTTATAACTTTTTCTTGACTCTTTTCTGAAGGTGAGATGTGTGTATTGGACAATGTGGGTATGCAGGGCTGGGTTATAGGTTATATGGAAGGCAGGAGAATAACTCAGTGTTTTTTTGTCCTACACATGTGATCGAAACCTGTCAGATTAAAACACATAATTTTTCTCTCCAATAGCAAGTCCAAAAAGTCTATGTGGCTTGTAGCTTTGTGAATAAACTGGCCATCTGTGTTTGATTATAGTATCTCTACAAGTTTTCTGCTTAAAAGAAAAATTTTGGTGATGCTCAAATAATTGTTGAACTAACCATGTCTCAAATATAAATAATTATGTGTTATGCAATGTGCTACGTGCTCTACAGGTACAGCTCATTTTATCTGCAAAGTTACTCTGTCAAGTGAATAATATTTTATCTCAAGCTTTACAGATGAAAAAACCGGGGCATAGATTAGTTAACAATTAGCTCATCATTAGCAAGGAAATAAAATATTGGATTCAAAAGCAAGAGTTTATCTCTAGAGCCTGAAGTTTTAAACACAGCTTTCTCTTCCATGGCCGCTGTAGAGGAAGGAACACATATCACTCTCTCACGAAATGACATTATCTCTGGATAAACTAACAATCCTTCTAGTGCTAGCTCCAGTTAAGAAGCCATTCTGACACTGTTCCCATTCCCATTCCCATCTGTTCATTCCCCTAAGAAGGGAATAAATTCATAAATTTGTATGAATGTAGCATACTCATCCTTGTGGTACGATATAGACCTGCACTCAGAAACTTTGTTAAAAGTCCTTTCTGATTCTAAAATGCTAAGATTTATGTTCATAAACAAATACAGTCTCTGCTTCAAGATTTTCAAGAGTAGAATAAAAGCAAGCTAAAAATATGCAGCTAACTAAAAGTCAACTTTAAACTGATAGCAAGGGTAAATGATGGTTCTGTGATCATTAGTGGGGAGGGAAAATGGATTGGGTACTAGCGTCAAAGTGAAGCACTTGGCTGTCAGAAAGAACCTAAGTAATGTCAACACAATTCTCCACCGCAGGCTATGATACTTGAAAATAGTTTCAACTAAGTTGTACCTAAATTACAGTTACCTGACATTGCTTCTGCTATCAATCTGAGGTTGAGGTGGAGGTGAAGCTGAACAAATCTGATAAACTGCTTTAAGGAAATGACAGCGACAGCCAACAGGAATAGGGCAGGATAATAGGGCACTTGAACTTTATCAAAGATCTTCATATTCTGCATCAAAGACTTGTGTTTGAAATAAATAGGTACTCTCATGTGGGGAGGAAACAATAACAAAAAGAAAGGTTATCAGTTTTCTTGGTGGCCAAGAGGATCCAGAGATGAATCCATAAAAATTGGCAGAATCCAAAAGAAAAATTTTAAGTGATATTCAAACTGATCTTTCCAATATTCCTCTCAACGTAGTTTGTCAAAAATTTGAACTTGTCAATCAACTTTATCTCTTTCCTACCTGGCATCTGTGACAGTCTATAATGTTAGGGTAAACATAAGGATTTTGGTAAGTTTCTTACCAAATATCATCTAATAAACCAAAATATCAGATATTATTTACAATACAGGGAGTTATCTGACCCCTTTCCCATTTCTATTACTACCTGTAGCATTAAAAAATGATATTTTTCTTCAAGTTCATTATGTTTCCACAGAAGTATAAATTAAGGACAGAGGAAAACATTAAGTTTGAATATCCTTGGTTTCAGTCAGGAGGTGATCCAAGCCATTAATGCTATTTAAACACCTTTCCTTTTGGTATTCAAGACTGCAGCATGCTATCTTCAGGCAATGTACTGCTGAAAAACAAGACTTTAATGATAAAATAGAGGAACAAAGACAAGCTACTCTTGTCAGTGTCAGTAGGTAAATAGCACTAATCTGTCTTCATTATTGCTAAGCAGACCTAATACTGGGTGGGAGGATGTGTAACGTCTTTTACCATTACCCAAGAGCTAAGTACCAGGCAGAAACTTAAAGGCAGAATTACCTTTGATCAACAAAAATGTGGCAATCATTTCAGTCTGAAGACTGCCTTCAGAGAACTTTGACATCTTTCTGTTAAAATGAGAAGACCTCTCACTTTCCCTCATTATCATCATTTCCTTAAACTGTAAAGTTTGTTAGATTTGAATACTTCACACAAGCTTCTTCTCCGCCAAAAACTGAATAAAGCCTCCAAAATAATAAAACACCTTGATCAGTAGATTTTCTTTTTGCACTTCCCTTAAAGAGATAAAAATTAACCTAAAAGGTAGGAAAGACAAATTGGAACATAAAAAATACAAGTACCTACAATCAAAATTAAATCCTTTTTTGAACAGTTTTGTTTCTGGGCTGTATAGTTTTCATTTCGCTAAAAGATACTACTTTTCCTTTACTTTTTCTTTTTTTTTTTTTTTTTTTTGGCGGTATGCGGGCCTCTCCCGCTGCGGAGCACAGGCTCCGGACACGCAGGCTCAGCGGCCATGGCTCACGGGCCCAGCTGCTCCGCGGCATGTGGGATCTTCCTGGACCGGGGCACGAACCCGTGTCCCCTGCATCAGCAGGCGGACTCCCAACCACTGCGCCACCAAGGAAGCCCTTCCTTTACTTTTGAAATCTTATACATGACCCAAGCTGCTAAACCCAATTAATTAAGATTGACCCCATGCAGAATTGTTAAATAAATGACATGTGTCTTGGGGTTCTCTTCTTTTAGTGTCCCTTCCCACTGCTTCCATGACATAGTCTTTTACCAACTCTGTTAAAAACAAAACAACAGGTCCAAAGCGGAGTCTTTTATGTGAAACCCTATGTCACCAAACTGAGACACAGTTTCCGTCTCTCCCAGAAATGGAATGCTAAACCAGTCAGTCAGGGATCATCTGGTCGGCACTAGTGAGGTCACTGGCCTGATAGAACCCTGCCATCCCCTAAAGGAAAGTGCCCTGCCACACCCAATCCACTTTTTGCTAGTTAAACTTCCTTGTTCCCACTCCCATCTGCCTGTAAAGTCTTTAGTTTTGTACAGATCCTCAGAGCTTTTTATCTGCTGGATGGGATGCTACCCAGCTAATGAATCATGAAATAAAACCAGTAAGATCTTTAAAATTTACTCAGTTGAATTTTTTTTTAACAATTCATCATCAAACTGGTCAGTAAATCTTTGTTCACACCCAAGCCCCAATTCTCACCTCTGCCACCACCAGCTACTCTTCCTGTGTTCCCTATGTTCATAAGGTAGACTCATCGGTCACTGAGTTATTAAGGTAAGAAGTATGGAGTCATCCTTGATTCAACATCCAATCAATCTTAATATGTTATTGATCGATTCTACCTTCTACGTATTTCTTGAATTTGACAATTTAACTCCATTCCCATATATACTTTCCTAACTAACGTCCACTATTTCAAGTCTTCCTCAAGCTGTCCTTTACCAGGTAACCATTGATCTGGTTAAATAAAGAAAATCTGATCATCTTACTTTTCTATTTAAATTCATTAATGGATCCTCACATATTCAGAATAAAAGACACATTCCTTCACATGAAGAGGATTCGAGAGATACAGTTGGACTGGTAGATCGTGATTAATTCATACAGGGATAAAAATGACATATACTAAGGAACATGGATTTAATTCGGAAGGAAATAGAAAGGCTTCAAGGTTTTTGAGCCAAGGAGAAACTTGATCAGTGCTGTAGTTTAGGAAAAGAAAGCTTAGAGCAACAGGCAAAATTAACTGGGTGGAGTGTGCAAGACTGGATCAGGAAACCAGTAAAGAAGCTATTGCAGTAAATTAGAAGAAAGGTAATGAGATCTTCCAGTATGGTAGTGGCTGTGAGAATGAGTAGGAAAGAATCAAAGTGAGAGTTATTATGAAGGAAAGTCAATAGTTCTCAACAAGTGACTGGCTATGAGAAGCAAAGATGACAGAGGATTTTAGCATAATGATCAGGAAGAAGATAGTACAATTAATACTTAAGACATACTGCAGAAGGAGCACAGTATGTCCAGCTTCAGCCATATTGGATTTGAAGAATATTATGATATGCCACTCAAGTAATGTTCATAGTAGGAAACTGAACATTTCAGACTAAGTCTTTTGTATGTTAAGTCAAGGATTTATACCTGATTATTATTTTTTTTGAAACACATATTCCCTGTTGCTAGTATAGAAAAAAATTACACAGTCTGTACATTTACAATTCTGTAAGGGAATTTTCAAATCATTGTGAGGCACAAGGCAAGACCAGCTACATAATTTACAGGGCCCAATGCAAAATGAAAATATGGGGTCCCTGGTTCAAATACTAAGGGTTTCAAGATGGCAACAGCAGAGTATTTAACCAAGCCCAGGGCTCTTTTAAGCAATGAGCCTTGTGCAACTACGTTGATTTTACACCTATGAAGCCAGCTCTGGTGTAAGAATCAAGTGTTCTACCTCTTTTACTGTCATGAATACTAGGAGAAGAGATTTCAGGGGTCCATCTATGTCCTCTTATGCATCTCAAAATGCACTTGCAATTCTAATGGGGCACCATCAGGTTTCCTCCGTTTGTATGTGCTTGATAAAATCATAATTAGTCCTAATATATCTTCTTTGATAGAACTCCTGACATATTTACTGTCTGTCAACAGAGATAAAAATATTAGAAAAAGATAAGAAAGTTGAGAAGAGTAAAACTGTTTTAAAAATTCTCACTTTTGGTCTATTCTTCCCTATTATGTTAGATATTTAGTCCTAAGGCTAACAGTTTACCAAAAATGGGACAAAAAATTCAGACATGAATTGGCATTGGAAAACAATTTGGAAGGATTCACACTGCTAGTCTAAAGTGAACCTCTTGGGGCTTCCCTGGTGGCACAGTGGTTGAGAGTCCGCCTGCCGATGCAGGGGACACAGGGTCGTGGCCCGGTCCTGGAGGATCCCACGTGCCACGGAGCGGCTGGGCCCGTGAGCCATGGCCTCTGGGCCTGTGTGTCCGGAGTCTGTGCTCCGCGGCGGGAGAGGCCACGGCAGTGAGAGGCCCGCGTACTGCAAATAAAATAAAATAAAATGAACCTCTTGGTATTTTATTTATTTTTCAACAAACATTGTCTAGTGCAAGCTATGTGCTAGGCACTATTCTAAACGCTTTATAAATATTAACTGACTGACTGCTCATTAAAAAAACCTATGAGGCAGGTCTATTTTTCCCATTTCACAAGTAAGAAAATCAAGACACACAGAAGTTAATGAACTGCTCAAGGTTATAAAGCAAGAAGAAGCAAAGCCAAAAACCTGAACCAGGGCCTTCTGGCTCCAGAGTTCACATTCTTACATAATACACTGTGCTGTTCCCTCAATACACTACCATTTCCTCACAAACAGAAGCAGAAATAGAATGAAGTGTTACATAATTTTACAATTCTAGGGAAAATGATTATTTGATGTACATAAAAACAATTTTCTCAAAAATACTCAAATACAACAAACAAAATTATGAATAATTATTGAAAGTACCCAAAAGATAAATAGTAAAACACTGGGTAAATTTTGTATAGAAAATATTGAGGTAATTTAGTATTTTAAATATGTACCATTTTTTTTTTTTAGAAGATATTGGGGGTAGGAGTTTATTAATTTATGTATTTATTTTTGCTGTGTCGGGTCTTTGTTTCTGTATGAGGGCTTTCTCTAGTTGTGGCAAGTGGGGGCCACTCTTCATCGCGGTGAGCGGGCCTCTCACTATCGCGGCCTCTCTTGTTGTGGAGCACAGGCTCCAGACCCGCAGGCTCAGTAGTTGTGGCTCACGGGCCTAGTTGCTCCACGGCATGTGGGATCCTCCCAGACCAGGGCTCTAACCCGTGTCCCCTGCATTAGAAGGCAGATTCTCAACCACTGTGCCACCAGGAAAGCCCCTATATGTACCATCTTTAATTTGAATTCCTGTAACTATCCACAATTTGAAATTTAAATCAGTAAGTTGTCATCTAATGTGTAAATTCTGATTTTACAAGTCTTTGGGGAAGAGC
>NW_006798161.1:254726-269932 GCF_000442215.2 Lipotes vexillifer
ATCTTCTTGAATTTTTTAATTGACTGCTCGACTTTTTGCCACCTCCCACACCTGTGCCTAATACACTGAAAAGTTAAGGAACTCTTGTTTTATTATCCAGTATTTTGTGCTCTACTGTAATTCTTTTAAACCAGAGATCTGTACAGCTTGTATTTTTCAAGAGGTTGGAATTATTTGGCCCTGGTGGGGGAAGTAATGATGGAAAGTCACTGATGGGGAGGGGACTTGAGCTGATGAGCAGTCAGGCCCCTAGAGGGTAGTCTGATAGTTTTTCAGAATTTAACTCAACACACATGTATAATTTTCTAACACGTATGAAAGAAAAAGCAATAACTTACTATTAATACCTACTCTAATTCACTCTTTACTTATTTTCAAACTTTTCTAAAACTAAGGTGATTATAAAATCTATTTTCCAAAACGTGTAACACTTTTGGGAAATATAAGAAAGCAATACTAAAAATTATGCTGGGATGACAGGTATGCCAAGACTATCCAAGGCAACTAGGGCGTATCACTCAATTTATAACCAATCCAATCTAATCCAGCTTTACCTTAACCAATCGTTCATAACCCATCAGCAAAAAATTAGGAAATCTTATTAAACTCTTTCATTCAAAGCTGACGACATGGAGGAGGTTCAAGATGGCGGAAGAGTAAGAGGCGGAGATCACCTTCCTCCCCACAGATACATCAGAAATACATCTACACATGGAACTGCTCCTATAGAACACCTACTGAATGCTGGCAGAAGACCTCAGACCTCCCCAAAGTCAGGAAACTCCCCACGTACCTGGGTATGGCAAAAGAAAAACGAAAAAACAGAGACAAAAGAATAGGGACGGGACCTGCACCAGTGGGAGGGAGCTGTGAAGGAGGAAAGGTTTCCACACACTAGGAAGGCCCTTTGCGGGCGGAGATTGCAGGCGGCTGAGGGGGGAAGCTTCGGAGCCACAGAGGAGAGCGCAGCAACAGGGGTGCAGAGGGCAAAGCGGAGAGATTCCCGCACAGAGGGTCGGTGCCGACCAGCACTTACCAGCCCACGAGGCTTGTCTATCCACCCACCGAGGCGGGCGGAGGCTGGGAGCTGAGGCTCGGGCTTCAGTAGGAGCGCAGGGAGAGGACTGGGATTGGCGGCGTGAACACTGCCTGAAGGGGTTAGTGCGCTACAGCTAGCCGGGAGGGAGTCTGGGAAAAAGTCTGGAGCTGCCGAAGAGGCAAGAGGCTTTTTCTTGCCTCTTTGTTTCCTGGTGCGCGAGGAGAGGGGATTAAGAGCGCTGCTTAAAGGAGCTCCAGAGACGGGCACGAGCCGCGGCTATCAGCGCGGGACCCAGAGACGGGCGTGAGACGATAAGGCTGCTGCTGCCGCCACCAAGAACTCTGTGAGCAAGTACAGGTCAGCCTCCACACCTCCCCTCCCGGGAGCCTGTGCAACCCACCACTGCCAGGGTCCCGCGATCCAGGGACAACTTCCCCGGGAGAACGCACGGCGCGCCTCAGGCTGGTGCAACATCACGCCGGCCTCTGCCGCCGCAGGCTCGCCCTGCACTCCGTACTCCTCCCTCCCCCCGGCCTGAGTGAGCCAGAGCCCCCGAATCAGCTGCTCCTTTAAACCCGTCCTGTCTGAGCAGGAACAGATACACTCAGGTGACCTACACCCAGAGGCGGGTCCAAATCCAAAGCTGAACCCCGGGAACTGTGCAACAAAGAAGAGAAAGGGAAATTTCTTCAGCAGCCTCAGGAGCAGCGGATTAAAGCTCCACAATCAACTTGATGTACCCTGCATCTGTGGAATACCTGAACAGACAACGAATCATCCCAAATTGAGGAGGTGGACTTTGGGAGCAAAGACATATATATATATATATTTTTTTTTTTTCCCCCTTTTTCTTTTTGTGAGAGTGTATGTGTATGCTTCTGTGTGTGATTTTGTCTGTATAGCTTTGCTTTTACCATTTGTCCTAGGGTTCTGTCCATCCGTTTTTTGGTTTGTTTGATTACTTTTTAAAATTTTTTTCTTAATAATTATTTTTTATTTAAATGACTTTATTTTACCTTCTTCCTTCCTTCCTTCTTTTCTTTCTTTCCTTTCTTTTCCTTCTTTCTTTCTTTCCTTCCTTCCTTCCTTTTTCTTTTTCTGTCTTTCTTTCTTTCTTTCTTCCTTCCTTCCTTCCTTTCTTTCTTTCTTTTCTTTCTCCCTCCCTCCCTCCCTCCCTCTCTCCTCCCCCCTCTCTCTCTTTCTTTCTTTCTTATTTTCTCTCCCTTTTATTCTGAGCCGTGTGGATGAAAGGCTCTTAGTGCTCCAGCCAGGCATCAGTGCTGTGCCTCTAAGGTGGGAGAGCCAACTTCAGGACACTGGTCCACAAGAGACCTCCCAGCTCCACGTAATATCAAATGGCAAAAATCTCCCAGAGATCTCCATCTGAGCACCAAGACCCAGCTTCACTCAACGACCAGCAAGCTACACTGCTGGGCACCTATGACAAACAACTAGCAAGACAGGAACCCCATCCACTGGCAGAGAGGCTTCCTAAAATCATAATAAGGCCACAGACACCCCAAAACACACCACCAGACGTGGACCTACTCACCAGAAAGACAAGATCCAGCCTCATCCACCAGAACACAGGCAGTAGTCCCCTCCACCAGGAAGCCTACACAACCAACTGAACCACCCTTAGCCACTGGGACAGACACCAAAAACAATGGGAACTACGAACCTGCAGCCTGCGAAAAGGAGATCCCAAACACAGTAAGTTAAGCAAAATGAGAAGACAGAAAAACACACAGCAGAAAAGGAGCAAGGTAAAAACCCACCAGGCCTAACAAATAGGCAGTCTACCTGAAATAAATTCAGAATAATGGTAGTAAAGATGATCCAAAATCTTGGAAGTATAATGGAGAAAATACAAGAAACGTTTAACAAGGACTTAGAAGAACTAAACAGCAAACTAACAATGATGAACAATACAATAAATGAAATTTAAAATTCTCTAGAAGGGATCAATAGCAAAATAACTGAGGCAGAAGAACGGATAAGTGACCTGGAAGATAAAATTGTGGAAATAACTACTGCAGAGAAAAATAAAGAAAAAAGAATGAAAAGAGCTGAAAACAGTCTCACAGACCTCTGGGACGACCTTAGACGTACCAACGTTCGAATTCTAGGAGTCCCAGAAGAAGAAGAGAAAAAGAAAGGGACTGAGAAAATATTTAAAGAGATTATAGTTGAAAACTTCCCTAATATGGGAAAGGAAATAGTTAATCAAGGCCAGAAAGCACACAGAGTCCCATACAGGATAAATCCAAGGAGAAACACACCAAGACACATATTAATCAAACTATCAAAAATTAAATACAAAGAAAACATATTAAAAGCAGCAAGGGAAAAACAACAAATAACACACAAGGGAATCCCCATAAGGTTAACAGCTGATCTTTCAGCAGAAACTCTGAAAGCCAGAAGGGAGTGGCAGGACATATTTAAAGTGATGAAGGAGCAAAACCTGCAACCAAGATTACTCTACCCAGCAAGGATCTCATTCAGATTTGATGGAGAAATTAAAACCTTTACAGACAAGCAAAAGCTAAGAGAATTCAGCACCACCAAACCAGCTTTACAACAAATGCTAAAGGAACTTCTCTAGGCAGGAAATACAAGAGAAGGAAAAGCCCTACCATAACGAACCCAAAACAATTAAGAAAATGGGAATGGGAACATACATATCGATAATTACCTTAAATGTAAAGGGATTAAATGCTGCAACCAAAAGACATAGACTGACTGAATGGATACAAAAACAAGACCCATATATATGCTGTCTACAAGAGACCCACTTCAGACCTAGGGACACATACAGACTGAAAGTGAGGGGATGGAAAATATATTCCATGCAAATGGAAATCAAAAGAAAGCTGGAGTAGCAATTCTCATATCAGACAAAATAGACTAAAATAAAGACTATTACAAGAGACAAAGAAGGACACTATATAATGATCAAGGGATTGATCCAAGAAGAAGATATAACAATTGTAAATATTTATGCACTCATCATAGGAGCACCTCAATATATAAGGCAAGTACTAAGAGCCATAAAAGGGGAAATCGACAGTAACACATTCATAGTAGGGGACTATAACACCCCACTTTCACCAATGGACAGATCATCCAAAATGAAAATAAATAAAGAAACACAAGCTTTAAATGATACATTAAACAAGATGGACTTAATTGATATTTATAGGACACTCCATCCAAAAACAACAGAATACACATTTTTCTCAAGTGCTCATGGAACATTCTCCAGGATAGATCATATCTTGGGTCACAAATCAAGCCTTGGTAAATTTAAGAAAATTGAAATTGTATCAGGTATCTTTTCCGACCACAATGCTATGAGACTAAATATCAATTACAGGAAAAAACCTGTAAGAAATACAAACACATGGAGGCTAAACAATACACCATTTAATAACCAAGAGATCACTGAAGAAATCAAAGAGGAAATCAAAAAATACCTAGCAACAAATGACAATGAAAACACGACAACCCAAAACCTACGGGATGCAGCAAAAGCAGTTCTAAGAGGGAAGTTTATAGCAATACAATCCTACCTTAAGAAACATCGCAAATAAACAACCTAACTTTACACCTAAAGCAATTAGAGAAAGAAGAAAAAAAAAAACACCAAAGTTAGCAGAAATCATAAAGATCAGATCAGAAACAAATGAAAAAGAAATGGAGGAAATGATAGCAAAGATCAATAAAAGTAAAAGCTGGTTCTTTGAGAAGATAAACAAAATTGATAAGCCATTAGCCAGACTCATCAAGAAAAAAAGGGAGAAGACGCAAATCAATAGAATCAGAAATGAAAAAGGAGAAGTAACAACTGACACTGCAGAAATAAAAAAAATCATGAGGGATTACTACAAGCAACTCTATGCCAATAAAATGGACAATCTGGAAGAAATGGACAAATTCTTAGAAATGCACAAACTACCAAGACTGAATCAGGAAGAAATAGAAAATATGAACAGACCAATCACAAGCACTGAAATTGAAACTGTGATTAAAAATCTTCCAACAAACAAAAGCCCAGGACCAGATGGCTTCACAGGCGAATTCTATCAAACATTTAGAGAAGAGCTAACACCTATCCTTCTCAAACTCTTCCAAAATACAGCAGAGGGAGGAACACTCCCAAACTCATTCTACGAGGTCACCATCACCCTAATACCAAAACCAGACAAAGATATCACAAAGAAAGAAAACTACAGGCCAATAACACTGATAAACATAGATGCAAAAATCCTCAACAAAATACTAGCAAACAGAATCCAACAACACATTAAAAGGATCATACACCATGATCAAGTGGGGTTTATCCCAGGAATGCAAGGATTCTTCAATATATTCAGATCAATCAATGTGATAAGCCATATTAACAAATTGAAGGAGAAAAACCATATGATCATCTCAATCGATGCAGAGAAAGCTTTCGACAAAATTCAACACCCATTTATGATAAAAACCCTGCAGAGAGTAGGCATAGAGGGAACTTTCCTCAACATAATAAAGGCCATATATGACAAACCCACAGCCAACATTGCCCTCAATGGTGAAAACCTGAAACTATTTCCACTAAGATCAGGAACAAGACAACGTTGCCCACTTTCACCACTATTATTCAAAATAGTTTTGGAAGTTTTAGCCACAACAATCAGATAAGAAAAAGAAATAAAATGAATCCAAATCGGAAAAGAAGAAGTAAAGCTGTCACTCTTTGCAGATGACATGATACTATACGTAGAGAATCCTGAAGATGCTACCAGAAAACTACTAGAGCTAATCAATGAATTTAGTAAAGTAGCAGGATACAAAATTAATGCACAGAAATCTCTTGCATTCCTATACACTGATGATGAAAAATCTGAAAGTGAAATTAAAAAAACACTCCCATTTACCATTGCAACAAAAAGAATAAAATATCTAGGAATAAACCTACCTAAAGAGACAAAAGACCTTTATGCAGAAAATTATAAGACACTGATGAAAGAAATTAAAGATGATACAAATAGAGGGAGAGAAATACCATCTTCTTGGATTGGAAGAATCAACACTGTGTAAATGACTCTACTACCCAAAGCAATCTACAGATTCAATGCGATCCCTATCAAACTACCAATGGCATTTTTCACAGAACTAGAACACAAAATTTCACAATTTGTATGGAAACACAAAAGACCCCGAATAGCCAACGCAATGTTGAGAAAGAAAAATGGAGCTGGAGGAGTCAGGCTCCCTGACTTCAGACTATACTACAAAGCTACAGTAATCAAGACACTATGGTACTGGTACAAAAACAGGAATATACATCAATGGAACAGGATAGAAAGCCCAGAGATAAACCCATGCACATATGGTCACCTTATCTTTGATAAAGGAGGCAAGAATATACAATGGAGAAAAGACAGCCTCTTCAATAAGTGGTGCTAGGAAAACTGGACAGGTACATGTAAAAGTATGAAATTAGAACACTCCCTAACACCATACACAAAAATAAACTCAGAATGGATTAAAGATCTAAATGTAAGGCCAGACACTATCAAACTCTTAGAGGAAGACGTAGGCAGAACACTCTGTGACATAAATCATAGCAAGATCCTTTTTGACCCACCTCCTGGAGAAATGGAAATAAAGACAAAAATAAACAAATGGGACCTAATGAAACTTAAAGGCTTTTGCACAGCAAAGGAAGCCATAAACAAGACCAAAAGACAACCCTCAGAATGGGAGAAAATATTTGCAAATGAAGAAATTAAAGGATTTCTTAAAGGATTAAGAAAGGATTAAGAAAGGATTAATCTCCAAAATTTACAAGCAGTTCATGCAGCTCAATATCAAAAAAAACAAACAACCCAATCCAAAAATGGGCAGAAGAGGGCTTCCCTGGTGGCGCAGTGGTTGAGAATCTGCCTGCTAATGCAGGGGACACGGGTTCGAGCCCTGGTCTGGGAGGATCCCACATGCCGCGGAGCAGATGGGCCTGTGGGCCACAAGTACTGAGCCTGCACGTCTGGAGCCTGTGCTCCACAGCTAGAGAGGCCACGATGGTGAGAGGACCACGCACCACGATGAAGAGTGGCCCCCGCTTGCCACAACTAGAGAAAGCACTTGCACAGAAACGAAGATCCAACACAGCCAAAAATAAAAATAAATAAATTAAAAGAAGGCTCAACATTAAAAAAAAATGGGCAGAAGACCTAAATAGACAGTTCTCCAAAGAAGATATACAGATTGCCAACAAACACATGAAAGAATGCTCAACATCATTAATCATTAGAGAAATGCAAATCAAAACTACAATGAGATATCATCTCACACCAGTCAGAATGGCCATCATCAAAAACTCTAGAAACAATAAATGCTGGAGAGGGTGTGGAGAAAAAGGAACCCTCTTGCACTGTTGGTGGGGATGTAAATTGATACAGCCACTGTGGAGAACAGTATGGAGGTTCCTTAAAAAAGTAAAACTAGAACTACCATAGGAACCAGCAATCCCACTACTGGGCATATACACTGAGAAAACTGTAATTCCAAAAGAGTCATGTACCAAAATGTTCACTGCAGCTCTATTTACAACAGCCAGGACATGGAAGCAACCTAAGTGTCCATAAACAGATGAATGGATAAAGAAGATGTGGCACATATATACAATGGAATATTACTCAGCCATAAAAAGAAATGAAATTGAGTTATTTGTAATGAGGTGGATGGACCTAGAGTCTGTCATACAGAGTGAAGTAAGTCAGAAAAAGAAAAACAAATACCATATGCTAACACATATATATGGAATCTAAGAAAGAAAAAAAAGGTCATGAAGAACCTAGGGGCAAGTTGGGAATAAAGACACAGAC
Organism: Lipotes vexillifer; assembly: GCF_000442215.2. Classification (NCBI taxonomy): domain Eukaryota; kingdom Metazoa; phylum Chordata; class Mammalia; order Artiodactyla; family Lipotidae; genus Lipotes; species Lipotes vexillifer. The sequence continues at coordinate 262,644 of NW_006798161.1, forward strand.
CTACTAGAGAATGGACTTGAGGATATGGGGAGGGGGAAGGTTAAGCTGTGACAAAGTGAGAGAGTGGCATGGACATATATACACTACCAAATGTAAAACAGATGGCTAGTGGGAAACAGCCGCATAGCACAGGGAGATCAGCTTGGTGCTTTGTGACTACCTAGAGGGGTGGGATAGGGAGTGTGGGAGGTAGGGAGACGCAAGAGGGAAGAGATATGGGAACATATGTATATGTATAACTGATTCACTTTGTTATAAAGCAGAAACTAACACACCATTGTAAAGCAATTATACTCCAATAAAGATGTTAAAAAAAAAAAGCTGATAACATTAGCTAATTGGTCCAGGTGCAACCCTATGCATTTTGATTTATTTCCTGTGACTCAACCACATGCATGTATAAATGATTTTCAGCACACCCGCTCTCATTTCTCAGACAGGTAAGTAGAAAATAAAAGCTTAGAAAAGTGAAACTTCCACTTTACCATGCTTATACCAGTTTTAAAAGATGCAAAAGGGAAAAGGGGGAGGAAGGGAGTGGGAAGAAAGGAAGAGGAAGAAGAGAGATGTCAACTAGATGTCTGGGCAGATGATTAGGGTGACAAAAATTGTAGCATTAATACCTACGAATGCCTGGTTCAGTGATTTTATAAACATACCCAGACTTAATGAGGCTCAGAGTTATTGAAAACCACTAATCAATTTTGAAGAATACCTATATATCAAGCAATGTCAATGTATACTCGACAATTCTGATATATATAAATTTATCATTTATGTTCTCTTTTCTTTTTTTTTAATAAATTTATTTATTTATTTTTGGCTGTGCTGGGTCTTCATTGCTCCGCGTCGGCTTTCTCTAGTTGCAGCGAGTGGGGGCTACTCTTTGTTGCAGTGTGCAGGCTTCTTATTGTGAAGGCTTCTCTTGCTGCAGAGCAGGGCTCTGGGCACACAGGCTTCAGTAGTTGTGGCACACGGGATCAGTAGTTGTGTCTCGTGGGCTCTAGAGCACAGGCTCAATAGTTGTGGTGCATGGGCTTAGTTGCTCCGTGGCATGTGGGATCTTCCCGGACCAGGGCTCGAACCTGTGTCCCCTGCAATGGCAGGCAGATTCTTAACCACTGCGCCACCGGGGAAATCCAACATTTATGTTTTCAACTACTGGTTTGAGACCCAAGAATCTATGACTTATATTCATTTGTGATTTTCCTGAGTCAGCAATTTTACATATAATCTTAGAATGGGAGTAAACCACTCTTCTAGCATGTGATCTTAGTGGACTATGGTCACCACATTCACACCTTTAAATTGGCTCTTCACTCATCATTATCATGCATTTTACAGGGGAAATTATATGCTATGATATTATCCAATGATTTGATGGCTTGGTATTCCCTATAATGAAAAAATTTCCTTTCCGAAGAATCAAAGTCAAGGACTTCCCTGGTGGCACAGTGGTTAAGAATCCGCCTGCCAATGGAGGGGACACAGGTTCGAGCCCTGGTCCGGGATCCCACATGCCGCGGAGCAACTAAGCCCATGCACCACAACTGCTGAAGCCCACGTGCCCTAGAGCCCATGTGCAGCAACTACTGAGCCCACGGGCTGCAACTACTGAAGCCTACGCGCCTAGAGCCTGTGCTCTGCAACAAGAGAAGCCACCGCAATGAGAAGCCTGTGCACTGCAACGAAGAGTCGCCCCTGCTCGCTGCCAACTAGAGAAAGCCTGCGCGCAGCAACGAAGACCCAACGCAGCCAAAGGAAAAAAAAAAAAAAAAAAGAATCGGAGTCAATTGTGTACATAAGCAACCCCCTTCTAGTAGACAAATCTATTCAAATCCAAAAGTATGTCTGCTTAGAGAAACTAAAATTTGGAGAGGGAAAACTGGATGTTTTCACAGGGTAATGTGAAGCTACGTCAACTGATGGATTATCCTCCACTCTAGGAATTTATCCAAAGAACTTTGGCCCTTTAAATCAGAGTTCTGGTTTCCCTGCATGGTATTGGATAAACACTGAGAATTCATGCTCTGCAGTGTTCTTATTCTCTTTGAATGCCTGCAAACACCATTATGTCAGGTTAAGCAAAGTATGACACGACTGACTATTCTGCAATTTTCTTTTATATCAATCACATTTAGGACATGTCTACTTGAGGCTACATCCTGGTCACCTTGATCAGACACAGGCGTATCCCAGGTCCCTACCATAAACCCATTTATAAATCATCTCTCAGGGTACAGGCTGCTAACTTCAGCTCCCCTTGCCTCTTATTACCGTAAGTTGTTTGATCTTTTTTCTGTTTCGGTATCAGAGTGAGACTTTATTCCCAAATTCTGAGGCCTCCTTCATTTGGAACCACTATGCTCCAAATGAAGTTGTAGGAAGAAAATGATTTCAATATTTAGACAATATTCTTTGACTAATTTAAGCCCTGTGCAGAAAATTAACTTTACTAATTCAGTAGCCAAGAAAATTGAGATGGACATAAATAGAGGCAAAGAAAATGACATAATACTAATAGACATTTTGCCTGTACAACATAACAATCTTAAAGGCTTTGCTTGTTTCAAATGTTTGCATCTACTTTTGGGCAGGTGTTTCAATTATGGGGATAGAGGTTGGTGTCATTATATACTTTAGTTACTTCAGTTATCTATTACTTTGTAACTAATGACCTCAAAACTTAGTTTAAACAATGTTTGTTTCTGTTTTTGTTTTTCTTCATGATTCTGTGTTTGGCTGGGCTCAGCTACATGGTTCTCCCCATATGTGATTGGGTAGAGTTATTCATCTAGGCCTGTGGTAGCACAGCGGAGGCTGGATGTCCAGGAAGACCTCATTCCCATAGCTAGCAGTTGATCTTGGCTGTCAGTGGAGCAATTGTTTGGTCTCAGTGTGGCTTTTCTCTCCATTAGTCAAAACTTGCTTCCTCACATCACGGTAACTGGATTCCAACGAATGAAAGCAGAAGCTAATAGACCTCTTAAAGCCTAGATTCATTCTCACCATATCCTATTGATCAAAGCAAGTCATAGGACTAACCCAGACTCTAGGGGAATGGAAATAATCTTCAACATTTAGTGAAAACAGAGGTGTTTGCATGTAGGAATGGGCATAACTTTTTTTTTTACAGCTGTCTTTAGAGATAACTTCTAACGTGAAGTCGTCATTGGAAGGAAAGGACGAAGGCTATACAACTGTATGCTGAAATCAGGAAGGCAAAGAACGTATTGAATTCTTAACAACCTTTCCTCCTAGTAATCCTGATATAAATTGTTTAATAAAAGTTACTCCAAATTATCTTCTCTAGAGCTTGAAGTAAATCTTCAAGTCACCAGCTTAGTTTCGTGCTTTAGGCATTTCCCCAATTTCTCATTTCTTGAAAAACGTCTATTCTTAGCAAAGAGGTTTTCACTAAAACGCAAAAGCAAAAAATGTATAACTTTCTCTATTTAGTAGAGATTTAACTAAGAAAACCAGCTATAAAAAAATGTGTATCCAAACTTAGTAATTAGTTAAAATATCACTGAGTTCAATCTATGCAGATTTCTAACCCCAAATTATATACAACAAATAATCATTAACTATAGATCCTAATAACGTAATATCAGTCCTGTCTTACGTAAAACCTAATCAAACAAGTCTTAATTCTGAAAAGTTCATAACAAAAACATCTAGTATCTCAAGAAGATTCTACTTTAAAAAATAAAATTCAAAAAATAAAACTCATGAAGAGCTTTCTTATTCTCCAATGTTGTGTTATTTGAAAAGAATGTTTTTTGTTTTTTTATTTTTCTCCAGGAAGTAGGACAAGCCTGGAATCACTCAGAGCTACAAATCCCAAAGACAGACTACCTGATAAGAGAAGGAAGATATTCCTGTGTCTCCAAATGGCAAAGAACACTCCACAGGGCATATTATATCATCTGTTGCAGAATTTCGATTGGACTGATCCGACCAGGCAGAGGTGATTTATGGCTTATGTTTTATTTGGTTCCATCCCTTTTTACAATAATATATCCATCTCTGTTTATTTGGGGAACAATCAGATTTTACACTTCTTATGCAGAAATGCTTAGAAGATATAAAGTATGCATTTAAACTTTTAGAAATAAAATCGACCCAATCTATGCATATATATATGCAAATACATATTCAAAAGCTATGTGTCTAATAAAAGTTATTTGAAATTGATCCTGGGTTATTTCATTCTAAACACAAAATAATAAAGTGCACTTTCAAAATTATTATCTCAGGAAAAAAAAACCCAAAACATTGTCAGCTGTGGCAGGCAAAAAATAGTGCCCTGTCCCGCCAAAGATGTTCATGCCTTAATCGCTGGAAACTGTGCACATGTTACTTTACACCATAAGCAAAACTTCGCAAAGGGATTAAAGTTAAGGATCATGAGATAGGGAAGACTATATCCTGAATTATCTGGGTGTGCCCAATCTAATTACATGAGTCCTTAAAATTGGAGAACCATTCCAAAGAGGGGTATATGACTATGGAAGAAGAGTCAGAGAGATGTGATATGAAGAAGAGTCAAACTGCTATTGCTGGTTTTGAAGGCAGAGGACAAAGGACATCAACCAAGGGATGCAGGCAGCCTCTAGAAGTAGAGAAGGGCAAGAAAATGTATTCTCCCCTAGAGCCTCCAGAACAGAACACAACCCTTTCAACATCTTGATTTTAGTCCAGTGAGACCTGTGTTGGACTTCTGACCTACAAAACTGGAATGTAATAAACTTGTAATTCTTAGACCACTGAATTTTGGACATTTTGAACTTCAATTATTTGTATACAATGCTACAACCAACCACACCTGAGGATACATATTTAGACAATGCCAACATTCAAACTATTTTTTATATTTGTATATTCTAATAATGTACCTATGTCAAAACCAACCTGTTGGTAAATTAATATTGCTCAAATAAATCCAACCTATAATTACTTAAAGTGTGCATGCTTGTAGATGTGTTAATAAGTTTGTTTTAATTGTACTGTTTTAAAGTGTAGTTGGTATAACATGGTAAACTTCTGAACATAAATATTGTCTTTTTTCTTCCAGTAGTAATGTGGCAGATACCGTCATTACTTTAAAATATTCACATCTACCTCTCATCTTCTCCACAAATTCCCCCATTTTGAAACAAGTGGAACCCTTTTCCAGCTTCAGAGAAAGATTCAAAACTGGACTAAAACTACCATTACTATGGCTCTATCCTTTTTGCCAGTGGTGGGTCTAGTGTTGATATATACCTATTTGTGGCAAAAGAGACCCAAGAAGAAATCTTTTAGGGGACCCCTATTTCCATGAGAACAGTTTTCCATCCTATTTTTTGCCTTTGGATGAAATTTTGTTGCCAGGAGCCACAGCATCCATCTTGCAGCTATAGGGAGATAGAGAAGCACAAATACAGAAAGCCTACATGACCAGAACGGTAGAATAGAGGGATAAAAAAATTTGCTTTGGATTGCCTTTCTTGGTCTTATTCAAGAAGTAATTAAATGTTTGCTTTGAATAAGTAAAAAGTTTTTATTACATAAGCTACTATTATCAGATTTTCTGCTACTTACAAACACATTTTAGTTGCTACAGATGAAAAGACATTTCCTTAGACACCAACATACAAGTAGTCATAAGCAAAGCTTTAAATTAATTATCTGTGCTTACATTTGTAATGGAGTCTAAATTTTTGAAAATTAAAAAAAAATTAAAGGGCAGTTAGATCAGAGCTTTGGTAAACACTTGGAGTTCCCCAAAAAGTTTTCCTCTCTTACAGCAATATTTGGACCAAATCTGTTTTATGAAATTTCTGTAACTTCTGTAGAGAATTCAGTGTTACTTATTAATGGGCTGGTGGTTAGTATCAATTGATAAATGCAGCCACGGAAGGAAAAACACCATTCAGAACTGTTCTGTTCAGATCTTTGAATAAAGACACTTAGGAGATAATTCATCAGACAAAATTCACAGAGCTCGGTGCTATTTGTACATAGTACTACTATACTGTAATTGGTGATCCTTCCCAACCCTGTCAACTATCTTCTCAATCTCCCTCTTTCCACAACACCACTCACGCACCAAATCCTTTTCTAAAAGGAAAAAAAAAATCTTTGTTTGGGTGGTATTGTAGTCTCTCAAGACAAGCATATGTTTAAAGCAATTTGGTATGTAAGATGAATTTCAATAGAAAATAATTTTGCCATCAGAGCCTTTGGTAAAATTGCAAAATACGTTGAGTTTACGTTTGGTGCCCTTTGTCCCCGCCTTCCTGTTCGAATCTACTTATACTTTTATCTTTCTGGGATCGATTCATACCCTTACTATTTTTTTTATTTTCAAGACTCCAACCTCTTTCCTCCTTCCTTCAACTTTTGACAGGAAGTTGCTTTCCCTGTCAAAAATGCCAATAACCCACTTTCCCTTCCCCCAAAGGCTTATCAGCCCCCTCATTTCTGCAACTGATATCATTTAAGAAGAAAATAATTTAAATTCATTCACATTAAAGAATGACTGGCTGATAGGCTCAACTACCCCCATAATTATTTTTATTTTAAAACAAGGAGATTATTAACCTAAATTACACTCATCAGAGAAGCAGCTGGCATATAGGACTTAGTTTTCATCTCAGCTGACCACGTCGTTCATTGTCACCAGGACTCTCGTCTTTTAAAAGACAAGTTTGAATTAGAGAATTTTTACAGGTTCTAAAAAAAGTCAATATCCTGTGATTCTTTACATATGGGAAGAGGATAATTTTGAGTTAGGGGATGTGTATATTACACCTTTTCTGTAATACATGGCAAATTGGTTCTACAAATTTTCTTAATTTTGACCAAAAAGCTGACGATTCTAAAAAATAATAGTTTTGAAACAAGAAATTCTCACACACACCTGAGATTTTCTCCTTGGTAATTAACTCTCCTAAAGAGTTTTTCAGTTATTACCACACTGAGAATGAATAAAGAAAGATTTGTGTGGGGGATGATATTTGATCATTGTGTTCATTTATTCTCTAAGTACAAAATTCAGCAGAGTCCAAGCATTTTGACAGGTGTGACAGATCGGCAGCTGCAGAAACACACTGTCTGCTGCAGGAAGCCCCACACCTGCATGTAGAAGGTATTAGTCCATATAGAAAACTTGGAACCTTCACTATAATCTAGAATTTTCCTTTGAAATTTGACTTGCTACTGTGTCCTAAGTAAACAGTCACAGTAATTAAAGCGAGCCTGCCTCCTTCAAGCAAACTCAACTCCAGTTAAGCAAAAAAAAA
>NW_006798161.1:270140-314073 GCF_000442215.2 Lipotes vexillifer
AGATCATTCTTCATAAATCTAATGCATCACTTGTTACTTATTATATACGTATTTATATATATATATATATATATATATATAGTGTGTGTGTGTATATATATATATATATATATATATATATATATATATATATATATACTGTCTGGATTTTAATTGGCTAGATTTGCCATCCATCTACTGCATGTGGTGAAAGGTGACCAGATGAAGAAAAGCAGCAGTAAATTCTAATTATTGCTCAGGAAATTGCTGTAGCACTTCATTTTTAAATGCAATTCAAAGTGAAATGCTATTAATAAAAAGGCTCATAATATGAAAAGTTTATTTTAGAGTGGTATAATGCAGTTTAGGGCGATGCTGTAATTCTATAGAGGGAGGTTAGATGATCTACAGAACAGGAAATGACTTACATTAGTGAAACAAACATAATTGACATCAGTTAGGAAGTATGGACAACTGGGAGTCCAGTATTTTCACAACATGCTAATTCGCCCTCAGGATGCTTACTACTAAATAGCTGAGGGAAAAGTTTTAAAATATCCAATTACATCATGAGAAGTAGCTTAAAGGTCTACGAGGTTTAAATTCAATCTGGAACAGATGACTAGCAGAATCTTAGTACTGGGTTGATAAATTTTTATAGAATGGTACAGAAATCTGCAACCACATTAGTTCTTGCCCAAAATACAACAACTGATCCTTAACTTTGCAAAGGTTTCCAGTGTGGTTTCCAGTGTGGGTTCCAAATTCTTCAAATATCCTTTGCACATATCCTGTGGCATATTTTTATGTAATATATTTTGATGCTAGGTTTCTATGCATTCCATGCAACTAAGATGTCATTTGCATAAACATTAGCACAGCCAAAATCTCAATCCAATTTTTATTGCACTCAGGATCCTGATCCAGTTCTCTGTAGAGCAAGATTTAAGATTACTCACTCATTTCAACATGTAAAATTAGAAGATATTTATGTTAGATGATGGATATTTGATACCACATGGGGATATAAATGGAAAAAAAATACAAAAACAGAGCCACTCTATTTGTGTATATAAAAAGATTTCTTTGTTCGGGACCTCTGGCATCCATTTATAAAATATAGCTTTATTTGCGACAGACTGCATCCATAATGTTACAACCATGTTGAAAACTAAATAATGTGGGAAAATGGAGTGCTGTGTACCTTATATGCACTCAACAGAACATATAATGGATCTCTTTCAAATTTCCAATGAATTCTCGTCATAAGGCACTGCTTTTCTTGTTGAAGAGAAGATCTAGCGCCTCACGAGGTTTATCTGCATGCTGCAATGCCTCTCACCATGCTGTGACTTTTCTCCTGGCCTTTGAAATGCACTCACCATTCTCCTTATTCTTAAGACTGAACATATACAGGGTAGCTTGCCTAGAGGAACTTCAGTCTTTCTTTACTCGCCATGATCTGGCTGTGTTTCAGAATTTCAGTGCATTGTAACTGTAGCTAGTAATGTAGCATTTGAAGGACAAAAATTAATACAATATAACTATGAAACAAATTAGCTACTGTGGTAAGTCTAAAATGCAGGCATTGCCATACGGCCATTATTTTAATCCTAATGTTGGTACATTGAAGATGCTGCCCTGCAGGTGGATATACCAACACTTCTGAGTTTATTAATTTTTTATTACCCAGGGTATCTTCTGTTTAAAGAGGGGAACTCTGTAGCAACTTTCATCTCTGCATTACTAAATAATCACATTGAGGGCACGTAAACTTTGCTGTTAAATATGGGACTAGACAGTTTATAACAACCCATACTTTTACAAAGCATGTTTCAATACTCCTAACTCATTTAATCTTCAAAGCAATTCTATTTTTATCCCTACTTCATGGATGTGAAAATTGAAATGCAGCGAAGAAACAAAACTTGCCTTTGCTTTCAAAGCTAGTAAGCGTCAGAGCCATGAGGATACACGTTTTCCTATCCTGGTAAAATGCTATTTCTAACATGTGATACTGCCTATCAGAGCTATTCAATACTTTGATCTTCAGATGTTGTTAAATTTATAGCATTATCTGACCCTATACATTAGTTCATAACTTTAGGCGTATCTTCCGCTGTGCCCTTTAAGGGAGAAGTTACTTGCCAACAAACAGTGGTTTCTGGCTTCTCTTCACACAGGCTGCTGAACACAATTATAGCTTAATGACTCAAGAGTTTCCCAGAGCTGGTATTCTTTTCTGAAATGAGTTACCCAGATCCTTTTTATGCATGGCTGCGTGCAGTAAAATGGAAATATGAGATCACCATTCTTTATTCTCCTGTTCAGATTCAGATCCACAAGTATTTTCTGACAGCCTACTATGTGTCAGATCCTGGGCTGCAGTTCTTAGAGATGCCTATTAAAGAGAATACTTGATACCACATCAGCTCTGCTGGCCTCAAACTCCACTGACCTAGCCTCGGGGTTTTGCTCTTTTTTTCCGAAAGAGAAACTTGCTTAACACTTGCTGAAGTTCAGGTTTACTGATGTTGGATGCTTTGTAAATCCAATAACTACAGTTCAGAAGTTTTGATGTTGATCTTTTTATTCTTCTCTCATCTGGCAAGCCACAGATATCACGAGCACTCTGGCATGTGAGGTGGGGAAGCACATTGCCTCTCGGTGCCTGCATGGTTGATGATGCAGCCTGTGGTTCAAAAAGAAATAGGTTCCAGTGTCGCCAGTAAAATACAGATACAGCAGTCATGCCTTGAGGGTTATCTTGACCTGTATCTCTTGATAATCTTGATAAAACAGATATGCCTACATGCTTATATGTTAAGGAAAAAATGTACAATCTTCGAGTAGTATCTTTAGGATTGTGATGGATTGTTTTGTGTTTTCAGAGGATAACTCTAATAGTGTGGGTAAGTTGGGGAAAACAGAAACATACATAAGACAATGCAATAATCTAAAGGAAAGAAAAATAAGACCTGAAAAAATACAGAAGCAATGGAAATACAGAGCAGCTAAAAAATTCAGTAGAATTTTTAGACATGAGAGGGGTTAAATATGGAAAGATATTTCAAGGTTTCTAGTTGAGAGACTTAATGAAAGTAATGTTCCTAGCATAGATAATACATGAATGTCAGTTCATAAGGAACATATGTTTAGATTCTAGAAAGATTAGTTTGGGATCACATTGAAACATCTGTATTGGGTGGTGGTGGTGGGGAACTAGTGCTCAAGAAAACTCAAGGATGAGGATTTGGGGGTCAGCAATGTTTAAACTAGAGTCAAAGCCATGAACATTGGAGGGATAAGAGAAGACTGTGGGCCAAAGGAGCTTGAAGACACCGCTTTTAAAGAGAGAACAGAGAACCAGGAAAAGATCTGAAGAAGTATTCTGATACATATGGCAAAGAAAGTGTGATAGCAAAACAAGCTGAAAGAGAATTTTTTTTAATGTTAAATGCTGCCAAATTCAATTAAGAAAAATCACTAAAAAGCATGCATTGAATTTAAAAAACATTTTCCAGGCAACTTAAAGAGAGTGGTTTACTTAGAGGGATGGAAACAGAAGTCATATTACAGGGCACTGGGGAATGAATGGAAGGAAGAAGTGGAGACAGCTCATAGGAAACTAATCTTTCAGGAAGTTAACCCAAAAGGCAACAAAGGGATGACTATTCATTGCTATAGTATAAAAATAAAGTTATTTGAAGAAGAAAAGTACAAAATAAAAGCTATTGTAATTACCAAGGCATTCTGATTCTTTTACTTCATACTTTCTAGAAGTAATAGTATGAAATCAACGGAGGCTAGGTTTGTAAAAGAAACCCCTACCGTGCAGAGAAAAATCTATACCTAAGTACAGATAATTAGCTTGCCAGTTTTGAAGATTAAACTTAGTTATTCAGGACAAGTGGGCAAAATAAACCCAAAGCACTACAATTAATGTTTCCATAGTCTTTGGAAACGTAGCAAATATCAGTACTGACACTACAAAGTGAAGAAAGGTAGATACATCAAAACAATTATATTAAAGCTGTTGAAAAGAACCAAAATTTAAAATAGGCATTACAGCAAGATCTCTGGGCTTAGGTTGTTAGCTTATGAGGCATTTTTATTTCTTTGTTTAAGTAGATCATGGTCAGTTCATCAAAGTTTTGGGGGGGGATAAAATGAATCTCTATAGTTTTCTAAAAACAAGTTGCATTTGTAGTTTTAACATTCATTATTAATAAAATAATGTTTATAGAGGATTTCATGTATCTATATATAGTTATTAAATTTTGTAGTTGTCCAACTACCTTTTTCTGTTTGTTTGGGTTTTTTGAAGGTAACAAATTTCGCTTTGGACATATGATCTCCAACTAGAAAAAAAATCACACTCTCTTATGGCTAGGTGGGGTCCGTCTTGACTTAATTTCCCCAAATAAGGTGAAAATTTGTAAAAGTGCTTTCTTTCCTGCATTCTTTCCCATTGCCACGAGAAAGAACAGTGATGTGCCTATGACCCAGCTTTTATTTTTTGAGGTATATTTTTCATAGTGTAACATGCATAGATTTTATGAGGAGAATTTTGACAAAATGTATACATCCATTTAACACTCAAATGAAGATACAGAACATTTCTGTTACCCCTAAAGTTTCCTCATGTCACTTTTCTAATCATGTTGCTGCACGTTACCATAGTTCATTTCTTTTCATTGCTAAGTAACGGTCTCTTGTGTGACTATATCATAATACATTTATCCATAATATTTTATAAATTCTCCTGTTGATGGGAATATGGGTGGCGTCCAGTTTGGGACTACTACGAAAAGAACTACGATGAATATTCTTGTTAAAATTTTTGTGCGACTGTACGTTTTCACTTTTCTCAAATTAATACCTAGAATGGATTACTAGGTTATAAGGAAAGTTCATGTTTAACTTGTATTATAGAAACTGTCAGAACAATTTCCAAAGCGGTTGTACTGTTTTACATTCCCACCAGCAATACATATAGAACCAGGTGTTCACCAAGCAGAGGAGGACAATACCGTAAGGGATGGGGAAACAGTTATGTGGGAGACTTCTCTGTCCTTGAATCGAACAATAATTCCCCACAACCTTGGACCAACTTTCTTTGGCTCTATCCCACCAGTGTGTGATAAACAATGACGTACCAAGGAGGTATAAAAATGGGTTCAGTCTACCCAGTGCAGGCACCAAGACGGTACTTTTGTGTAGAAAATTTTTAAACAATGATATAAATCACCTAAAATTCATTCTGTTTTTGTCACCATATACTGTATTTATGAACAATGTCAGTGATACTGACACTGGATACTGACATATGACCACTCATATGCCCCATGCTTGGTGTGCCACTGGAATAAATGACTTTTTTGCTCAAGCCACTGAAGTTTTTAATACTTATCTACTCTTAATCTTTTTCTCAAAAATATGTGTATTTAAGATCTACATTCTTGAAATAGACTTATGGTTACCAAAGGGGAAAGGGGGGAGGGATAAATTAGGAGTATGGGATTAACAGATACACACTACTATATATAAAGTAGAAAAAGGACCTACTGTATAACACAGGGAACTATATTCAATATCTTGTGATAATCTATAATGGAAAAGAATCTGAAAAAAAAAACTGATATATAACTGAATCACTTTGCTGTACACCTGAAACAATATTGTAAATCAAGTATACGTCAATTAAAAAAATAGATCAGCATTCTTATATTATTACATACATTCTTAAAATTATGCATATATTGTGCCAACATTTAGTATTACTGACAAATAAGTCAATTAAAGTTATAGGCATATTCTTAAATATTTGAGTTATGAACTGTAATTAATTAAATCAAGTAGTCTATTACCCACTTTTTATATTACATAGCCAGAATCAGCTTTATGGAATTAACACTTTCATAGGAATTTAGAGATTACTTTATATTTGGAAATAAAGAGACCTGTATTATGTAACAGTATTTTCGGCTATCATCCTGACATCGTTGAGCAGTAGAGGCCACCCCAGCAGCACTTGTAGGGTGCCATATCAGGGGTTATTACATTTATGTCACCTCTCTTTGTTGTTGTTTTTACCTTTTTATTTTATATTGGAGTATAGTTGATTAACAATGCTGTGTTAGTTTCAGGTGTACAACAAAGTGATTCAGTTATACATATACATGGATCTATTCTTTTTCAAATTCTTTTTCCAATTAGGTTGTTATAGAATATTGAGCAGAGTTCCCTGTGCTATACAGAAGGTCCTTGTTAGTTATGCATTTTAAATATAGCACTTTGTATATCATTTCTCATCTGACCCAATAAAGCAAAGCCAACACCCAAATCAAATCTCATCCATAGCACTTTATTTTCTTGACAAATGATTTGACGTTTGACTTGATATTTAATACCTTTGCAACAACCCTGAGTGAACATATCTTCCCTTTTCTGAGTTACAATCTTGGCTTCTCCTGAGTGCAGGCAGGTGTTCTCCCTCACAAGGACACATTCACAGACTAGATTAGTGCGCTCCCTCTGCACTCACCACATGTGATAGAAAATTGGCCTTTGTATGAATGGAAGAAAGTACAAGAAAACTGTCACTATTCTCTCTATATTTTGATTAACATAATTTGCTATTTTTTGGACCTCTAATTACAGAGGAAAATAAATTGCACAAAATATGCAACTGCTTTAAAAACCTATTTGGATATACTTCCTGTCCCTGTTGTCCAGGCAAACACCTCCAGTACCATACCTGTAGCTTAACAAGTTTCACACATCACTCATTGCAGAAAGGGAGGACAAACATCAAGGGAATCTGTGGGGCATCTCAGCAAGACGGTATCAGAGAGGACTTGTTGGATTTGAGGCAATTTGAGGGAAATTTCAAGGATGTGGGGCTTTACTCTGGATTAGATGCTGTCATGAAGTGAGAGTAACTTTATATTTGGGTATCTTAATAGGTCTTATCAAGGAGCAAACACTAAGCAAAGCTAAATCAATAATTGGTAAAGAAGTAGTAAGTAGTCACTCATTAACCAGGATGGGGGGATGGTTGTTCATTTTTATAGTTTGACGTACCTGGTTCATGCTTTTGTGTGTGTTCAGATATAACAAAGCGATCTTGTTTTTTCAATCAAGCCATCATATTTACAGGGTAGCCTTGTGTGGTTGATGTTTTGAGAAATTAAGTTCAACAGGACCTTAAGCCCTATTGTGAGCACCAGGCTGGCCTCTTGATTTCTGCAGTGGTTTTTGTCCTTCTGTATTGGTTTACTATTGCTGCCATAACAAGTCTTCAGAGGCTTCCCGCTGTAACACGAAATTATCTTACATTCCTGTAGCTCAGAAGTCCAACACAAGTTAAAATAAAGACGTCGGCAGAGCTGTGTTCCCTTCTGGAGGCTCAGAGAGAATCTGTTTCCTGGCCTTTCCCAGCTGCATGTCTGGGCTCATGTTTCCCTTCTTCCACCTTTAAAACCAGCAGGTCGGGCTTCCCTGGTGGCGCAGTGGTTGAGAGTCCGCCTGCCGATGCAGGGGACATGGGTTCATGCCCCGGTCCGGGAAGATCCCACATGCCGTGGAGCGGCTGGGCCCGTGAGCCATGGTTGCTGAGCCTGCGCGTCCGGAAACGGGAGAGGCCACAACAGTGAGAGGCCCGCGTACCGCAAAACAAACAAACAAACAAACAAACAAAACCCAGCAGGTCAACTCCTCATATCACGTCACTCTGACCTCATTTTTCTACTTTTAAGGACCCTTGGGATAACACTGGGCACACCCAGACAATCCAGGATAACCTTCCCACCTCAGGGTCCTTAAATGTAATCATATCTGCAAAGTCTCTGTTATCTTGTAAGGGAGTACATTCACAGTTCTGAAGAGTAGGATGTGGACATCTTTGGGGAACCATTATTATGTCTACCATACCATCTCACTCTGGTGATTATCTAGTTCAAATATTCTTAAGCAATTAGAAAGAAGCTTACATAAAAGAAGAAAATCCAGATTAAGGGGCCTTGGCTTGGTTGATTCAGTGGTTCAACAGTGCCAGGGATTCAGGTTTCCCTCATCTGTCAGGTCTCTTGCCCACCTCATCCTTAGCCACTCATCATTGTTAGCAGGGCTTCCAGTAGCAATCCAGAGTACATGCTTCCTAGTTGTCAATTAAAAGGTGAGCCAGGGCTTCCCTGGTGGCGCAGTGGTTGAGAGTCCGCCTGCCGATGTAGGGGATGCGGGTTCGTGCCCCAGTCTGGGAAGATCCCACATGCCGCGGAGCGGCTGGGCCCGAGAGCCACGGCCGCTGAGCCTGCGCGTCCGGAGCCTGTGCTCCGCAACGGGAGAGGCCGCAACAGTGAGAGGCCCGCGTACCGCAAAAAAAAAAAAAAAAAAAAAAAAAAAAAAAAAAAGGTGAGCCATAACTGGCTTCCAATCCCTCTCTCTTAAGTGTGGGAATGGTCCTAAATTTCCCAGCAAACCAATTCTGAGCTCACTAGTTCAAATTGGTGAGGCCTGCCCAACTTGAACTAATCACTGGCAAAGGAGATATACCTAAGACAAAGTTAGTTTATCAACTGGAGTGGAATGGAGCATCATTACAATTGTCACCTCATCACATAGAGCAAGTACTTATCAGCATCTGGTCCATTGATGTATTTAAAAAAGGAATTACAATTATGACCAATACGATAAGAGTGTAGATGCTTGGAGTCTTAAGTTAGGTGTGGTCAACAATTAGATTATTGATGATCAGAATATAATAGTGATTTGTCATAATAAAGTCACAATCTAGGTAGGTTTAAAAAATTAAGGAGAATTACAAATACTCAAGATCGGTACAAATAATGAATAAGTAAATAATTTTTAAGAACTGTAAGATATAAATATTAGCGAGCCGGACAGTTTAATCCAACAGATTCAATAATCAATAAGGAGAGACATGATATTAATGAACCCAGGGACAAATCTTTGTAACGGACATTAACCTCTCTCCTAGTCGAGTGCCTGGCACACACAAACTATTTCATACATGTACAGCTGTTCCTCTGTATCCATGGGGGATTCGTTCCAGGACCCATTTAGGATATCAAAATCTGACAATGTTCAAGTCCCACAATTAATCCTCCCTATGCATGAGTTCTGCATCCACATTTTCAACCAACCACAGATCATATACGTTGACCCTTGAACCACACAAATTTGAACTATGCGATAAATATCCATGTGTAAGTGGAACAACGCAGTTCAAACTCTTGTTGTTCAAGGGTCAACTGTAATTCAATATATACTTTAAAAATTTATTCTGAAGTGCTGCTAACCTGGGATGTGAGGGTGAAATTAGATAAGTGAGATTATCTGTGACCTGTAAACTGCAGGACTTATGCCAGAAGAATGAGACAAATGCAAACACAAATGATATGAAGTAACATTTCTCTCAAACTCAGAAATAACAAGGAAATACGTAGCTTGTCCCTGAAGACTATTTTTTAGTTGGGCTACTGTTTTCTATTTTATTTTGCATTTTTTGCTGAAAAAAACATGAGGAATAAAATTACATTAAAGAGACTTCGGTTTCTGGTGTGGCATGTAAAGAGCTTAGAAGTCACCATTGCATCTTAATAAGTAAAAAGCTGAACGAACTGAAGAATCGACTTTTCTGAGGTTCGTTCTAGAAGTAAAAGGTCACAGAGCAAACTGCTGCCTCCTAAACTGGAGCAGAGAATCACAGCTTACTTGAGCAGAAACCTCTGTGGGAACCAATGCCAGGGAGGAAAACCCAAACTGTAATTGATAAATTGCTAGAGGCTCAGTGTGAACAAGTCTGAGAGTCAAAAACTCCAAGGGACTCAGTCACTGGGGAGCCCCACACTTTGAGTTTTACGTCCTAGACACTACCAGGTTTTCACAGTGAAAACTGGAAAAAAATTCCCTCCGGCTTCTGGCAGGGGGAGGGGAGGAAGTAACCATTGTGAAATATGCCAGAGCTCTCTGTTCCTCTCAAGAAGGCCTGTCCTCAAGAGAAACTATTTTACCAGCACCTAACTTGCTAGGATTTTATATGAGCCTAACCTACCTGGGGGGAGGGAAATACCCACCTCTGATCCACTCTAGCCCATCCTGACCCACTTGAGGGGGAGGGGCAGAGGGAGGGGAATGAGAAGCACTTGCGAAGTTCACAGTCCAGGGCACAGGCTCACCAATCACTACTCACAGGACCATGGCATGCTTTCTCTCCTCCCACATCTTACCACCACATTAGTGAAGGCCTATTTACCACAGTTCCTTTTACACAGTACATCACTTCCACCTTTTAACCAAAAATTACAAGGGATACTGAGGCAAAAAACACAGTTTGAAACATAGAAAGAATCAGAACCAGACCCAGATATTGCAGGGAGGTTGGAATTATCAGGCCATGAATTTAAAACAACTATGCTTAATATGTTAATCATAGGGCTGTAATGGAAAAAGTAGACAATATTCTAGGATAGATGGGAGATGGGAGATCTAAGGAAGCAGAGAGATGGGAAATCTAAGGAAGAATTTGAAAGAAATGATAGGAAAAACATAACACTAACAGAAATAGAAAATGCCTCTGATGGGCTCATTAGTAGACTGGACATGGCCAAGAATCTGAGCTTGAGGTTAATAAAAATGTCTAAAACTGAAAATCAAAGAGAAAAAAAGACTGCAAAACAAACAAACTAGGTCAGAATATCCAAGAACTGTCTGACACCTATAAAAGGTGTAACATACATGTAATGGAAATACCAGAGAGAAAAAACAAAGGAACAGAAGCAATATTTGAAGAAATAATGACTGACAATTTCCCCAAAATTAATGTTAGACATGAAACCACAAATTCAGGATCCTAAGAGAACACCAAGCAGGATAAATGCCAAACAAACTACACATAGGCATATCACATTCAAAATTGCAGAAGATTAAAGATAAAGAAAAATACGTTAAAGAGATCATTAAACTGTTCCCAGTCATTCTTTCCATAGGTTTTAGGTAGAGTCTCTTACTACTTTAATTTCTATCTATCACTTTCTTCCTCAGTAAAAGACAAGAGATTTTTCCTTAAATTGTATTAAGATTGTACGTACTGTATTAGGCATCAGAGAAGTTATTTCACGGGAAGAGTTCAACGGTGAGCTTCACTGAAATGGAACCGGCTTTGATTCAAACACACCTGAATTTAACTCTTTGCTCCGCCTCTAATCACATTTGACCTTAAAAAGTAACACCTACTTTCACCAAGTCTTAGCTTTGACCCCACAAAAAAGGTAGCAGTATTTATTTAGCAGGGTTATTATGAGTGTTAAAGATTATATGTATAAAAACTAGTGTAACATCTGTCTAGCAAAAGTAGCCACTTGATAAATGATAGCTGCTATTATTAGTAGAGAAAAATTACAGTAATGTAGAAATGAAGAAAAACAGAACAAAAGATGTTTAACCTGGCAAGTTTTTTTCTAGACATTTAGACCTATTGTAGTTCCATAAAATTAATTTTGGCCTAAAATACAGTCATTCCAGACAATCTAAAAGCCCCCGCACAGAGGCTAACATCCCAAACGTACTGCAGGTGGGGTGCTTTCCTATCCTTGATGTCTGTTAGGCCTACCTTCTCTCTAGGTTAGATAAATAACAGAATACTTTAGCTTTTCAGAAAGCGACTTCCTAGCCCAGGAAGTAAAGGAAAAAACACTGAGAGAACAACAGAGAAGATTACAGAATTAAGACTATCAAGTCATATCTCTGGGCAAAATTTGATTGTGAAACCTTCTTGGCCTGCAAGGCTAGAAACTCTTCCTGTCTTTGGAAGCAAAAGTTTTTTGCCTTGGCCTTTCTGGAAGTTTCCAAGATCAGTAGCTTCAAGGCAATACTTTTCAACCCTAGATGCACGTTATCACCAACTGGTGAGTTTTAAGTAGACTTCTGTCTGGGCCCTCCCCTCAGTAATTTTTGGTTTAATTGGTCCCTGGTGGAGCCTTGGGGGCAATGTTGGTTTTTAAAGCTCTCCAGGTGATATTAATGAGCGTTCAGAGCTGAGAGCCACTGTTTTAAGGCAAACTTTCACATGGATTTCAAGCCAATCCCTCTGTTCATGCCCAGGCCCATCTTTTGTGCTTTGGGTCAGGATCCACTTCACCCTATAGCTGCCACATTTTCCTCTTGGGATCTACTCTGGTTGCCTGATGCTAATTTCTTTACTAATATGCTTCCAAGGTATTCTTCCCACTGGTTGTGAGTTGAGCAAACAATGCATCACTTTACTCCTCAATTATCCGCTGACTCTTGGCATCTGGAAACGGCTTCTTTGGTGTGGTCTTCTCTGCACAGCTGTAGTCTATACATTTTTAAATGTCGATTCTTTCTTGAGGAAAGATCAGCTGGCTCTGAAATACTGGGTAAAATGTGCTCCTCTCTTAAATGAGATGACATGTATAAAGCACTGTGCGTATGTAGGCACTCAGGAAAGGCTTGGTTTGTGAACTAAATTGATCTCTTTGCCTATTTTTCCTACTGGACTGAATTCTTTTGTGTCTATGGAATCAAGCTCACCAGTGCCATAAAAAATTATCTCTAATCAACATTCTTCATATGACCTGTCTACACTTTAGCTCTAAGATATCGTATCACATTTTTTTATTCATTAGCCATAGATTAAATCTCTTCACAATTAAGATGCATAGGTTCTCTTATTCACCTACCAAATCCCTTTTTTTCCTAAGAGCTGACCATTTTAAGGGGTCTCATGGAGGCCTAGTTCTATGACCATTACTTTCCTTGCACATGAATAGCTAAATGACTTTATCCAAATCCTATGAAATAAAAAGAATAGCCTTTACTGAAAAACATTTCCCCATAATTAATTGTAAATATACCATCTCAATGTTACTTTCAGATTAAGCCCTTACCTAGCACTCCACAAAAATAATACTCACATGTGCCCTAGATACTCTGCCCTAGCACTTATACCATTGTTAGACTTCTCTCTTAGTTTGTTTGCAAGTTTATTGTAACATAAACACAAGATTCACACTTTAGAAACACTATGACAAAAGTCTTAAGGGTCACTAAGGATAGGAATGTAGCTCTCCAGTATATACTTATTTTGTGATCTGCCTGTGAATAAAATCCCTGGACATTTTCACAAGAAAGTATATGGTTTCTCCTAAGCACAATCCACTATCTTAGGAAACAGTATTGTCAGTGAAGATATGTGGTTATTGTGAACTCATGCTGTGAAAACCAGAAGTAAGTTCAACAATAGGAAAGAAATTTCAATAGCATCATTCCTAATTTGCTTCTTTTTTAAAAATATCAAAATATTAATAATTAGATTTTTAATCATGTATTCTACCCTTTTTCTAATCAGCTCTAACCCTAGATTTCAGTGATTGTTTAAATTATTTTAGGTGAAAAATCTCATAGTTTATGACTCCCCTTGTCTCACAGGAGACTCAGAGTCATTATTAACTTCAGTAAGATGTTGGTAATAATCATTCAAAGAGATTTATACACAGAAGTTCTACAGAGCTTTCTCCAAACCATGAAATGAACTTTAAGAAACACCTTTGGCTATTTTTTCATGTTTATACACATGGAATCATTATGGTTTATAGCCAAAAGATGATTTTTTTTTTTGCTTACAAAAATTCTTTCAGCAAATGACAACATTCAGTATCTAGGTATCTTCTAATGTAGGTATCATCTCCATTCAAATAGAAAATGTTCTTCTCTTTCTCTCAACGGCATAGGTGGCGATAATTAGTAGCTTTGGTGTCTGTGTAATTGTAATGATTCTCCCTTAACTCCCACTCCCTCAATGCCACCACCCCCAGCAAACACACACACACACACACACACACACACACACACACACACAACACACACACAGATGATAATAATAATATAGGCAGTCTCTGCTGACATAAATTGACAACCTAGGAATAGCTATCACAGCTAAGTGGCCAAGTAGACCTGGGGACTTCCTACTCTTTATAGTTGGTTTGTAGATTTTTCCCTCTTTTCCCCATACCTTTGCCATAGTCTGTTAACTATGCACATGTTCTTCTTTCAACCTTCAGCTGTGTATAATCTCCCAAGCCTAGGCCCTGTCCCACCCCTACTTGCAATGAGGCCCCTACCTGAGTGGCCATAGGCAGTTCTTACAAGAGCTGGGTCTTGTTTTCCTACACAAGCCTAGACAAACCTGTTCCTGTTTATAGTGTATTCACCCCCTGGCTGATCAAGTGGTGCCTATGAACTGTGTCTGAGTCGTTAACAGATCGCAGGGGAGTGGGTCAGTGGTGGGAAAGGCGAAAAGAGTAACTGGCTGTAAGAGTAACTTTTACGAATGGATTTATCTTTTCATCTTTTCATCATGGTCCAATCTTCTAAAAATCTTAAATAGGATTTTTATGTTTACATTTAAAGATAAGCAAGTGTTGGAAGAACTTGATTATAGTTATAGGCCATGGATCAGGAAGAAAATAATCCCTGGCACAAGCTACAGGAAATTGAAACAGACATACCAACTCTTGAGTCCAGCTGAAGAGGGAAGGTCAGCAGGGATGAGTCCTGGGCTTAGAAGCCCTTAAAAGGGAGTGCCGCTCCCCAAACCTCTTGTCCACCCTCTCAAGTCCAGAGTGCCTCTGATGCCAGTTTTTTTTGTTTGTTTGTTTGGCTTTTTTTTGGCGGTACGCAGGCCTCTCACTGTTGTGGCCTCTCCCGTCGCGGAGCACAGGCTCCGGACGCGCAGGCTCAGCGGCCATGGCTCACGGGCCCAGCTGCTCCGCGGCACGTGGGATCTTCCCAGACCGGGGCACGAACCCGTGTCCCCTGCATCAGCAGGTGGACTCCCAACCACTGCGCCACCAGGGAAGCCCCTGATGCCAGTTTTAACATCCAGCATCAGTCTCAGCCCTGCCAGAGACCTGCCTGGGAAACTTAGGCCTGAAACCCTAAAGTACTAGAAAATGTGTAACCCATATCCAACACAACAGAGTAAACTATGTTGCTAGACAACTAAATTGGAAGCTGATTTTTGACCCTCTGATGATGATTATCTTTTATAAGAAAATGAATAAGAAATGTTCTTGAATCCTTCAAGAACACTGTGTCTTAAATTATCCTCTGCAAACCTGTGATTTTTTCACACAGCTGATTCTCAAGAAGTTGGAGGATTTGAAGATCCCTGGAATGCATAAATTCTGTTTTATTTCCCACAGAAGGGAGATATTCAAGAATTTAACCATTTTCTCCACAACATTTTAATAAATACTGGAAAACTATGGAGATTTCTTTCTCTATGAGTATAACATTAGTCACTGAGTGTATTTCTTTATTTGGCTGATGAAGGAGGCTATATTTCATTCTATAATTATAGCGTGATCATGAGCTATAGGACAAAGTGATAATTTTTTTCTTTTAAAGGTGAAAGAGGAAAACATCCTAAGATTGAAAATAGAGACTTGGAGGGGGTCTCTAGAGCAGTTTGACTGGAAATGCAAGACCATGGACCTCTCTAAGTGCTGAGCTGATAGAGTTGATATCAGCTGTATCAGTAGAAGCAATGGAAGCAGTAACCACCGTCTATTATGACTTCTTCCATGATAGCACTTATTATGGGCTACCCACTGGACTTAGAGTTTCAGACACACTGTCCAGTTTTTTCCTTACTATAGTCCTACAATGTTGGTTTTCTCATCTGCAATTTTTGTTTGACAATAGAGAGACAAAAAGATATTTGTTATTTTGCCCTGAGTCTCAAAACTTACAAATGGTAAAGGTAGGATTTGGGCCTATTTCCAAAGTCTATATTGTTTTAAGCAAGCACTTCTGCCTTTCAAGGTCCAGGAATGTCAATGAAATATGTGCTTTCTGAAAACTCTTTTTTTTTTTCTTTATTTGAGTATTTATTGGGCTTTTTTTTTTTGTGTCACTTATTTTCAAGGCACCTTTTAAAAAGCTATAGCTTTGTCTCAGCTAAATAAAGGGGGAAAGAATTTTCTTTCTCAATAAAGACAGTGGAGTGTGCTAACTTGCTGTGTGCCTTTTGCAAAATATGTCTTTGGGAAGGCCAGATTGCTCATGTATGTGTGCATGAGGTTGACCTGGAGATCTCGGCAGTCTGTGATATTTCTTATGCTGCTGTTCTTGAGAGTGTTCTGTCTCAGGACCTTGAGAAGTTGGGGAAGCTGAGAGTAAAAGAAAGGTGAAAACTCAGTGGGGGAGATTGCAGAAAAACATAAATGTGATCCCTTCCTGACTTCAGTTTTCCTTCACAGTTGGTATTCGTTTGATTCGATCCCTCAGATCCCCAGGGACAGAGTGTTACAAAAACAGCATCAGTGGCCACTCCGGCCTATACCTCAGGAAGAGGAGGGAGGGGAAACTGCATAAATAAATAATGTAACAGTGGAACTGGGCAATTTTCTGGCCTTTGGGGGCCACTAGAGATTGCCGATTTGGACCGCACAGAGCTCTGGGGTTATAAAACAGCAAACCACAACATGGTGTCCACATGAAGCCTTTCATCGCAGTGTGTCTGGCCAGAAGTTGACTGACCAAAACTCTTGCATGGTAGAACACAGCCAGCATGGTCTTTGGAAATCCTAACCTCACTCCTAAGCCCACTCCAGGGTGGGCTCAGGAATCCTCTGTGGCTCCCCAAGGCCAGTCTGAGGATTGTTGTCCATCAATGTCAAAATTTTCATGAGTCTGCTGCAAGACACACAAAAGCTACACAAAAGGAAGAGTGTGTCTTCCATAAAATTCAATTTATTCATGTGAAGCACTGTCTTTTATTTTGCTTTTTTCTACTTTTTAAAATGAAAATGTCCTTTCTCTTATGAAATTATAGCGATAATAAATGGTAGATTATATATGTTGTTTATTTTATGTTCTTTGCTTGGCAAACTTATATCAGGTCCCAGACTTATTTTTGAAATTTCACTGATCCTTGAAATCAAATGCGGTGGGCACTGTTTTAAGGTGTGTGAGAACGATGAAACCTCTGGGATCTCCCACTACACTAATGAGGCTGCAATGTTTATACCTGAAGAAAGAAAACTTCTGAGCTATCTGGAA
The DNA here is from genome assembly GCF_000442215.2 of Lipotes vexillifer. NCBI lineage: Eukaryota > Metazoa > Chordata > Mammalia > Artiodactyla > Lipotidae > Lipotes > Lipotes vexillifer. The sequence continues at coordinate 287,229 of NW_006798161.1, forward strand.
GGTTTGGAGATTTGAGGCATTAGCCCTAGGTTCACATTTTGGATTCTCATTTTGTCTCTACTGTTCAACTGTGATTCAACAGGTTTAAAGGAAAAGCTCAGTTTGTTAGTACTAAAAATACAAAATTTTTAAAAACCTAAGACTCATCTAGTGATACTCAAATTTAACTTTTAAACCTTGATAAAATACAGTGCTGTTCTTTTATTTCTTTTCACTTTGAAGAATGCTCAAGGTATTCACTGCAGCCTAATTTTACTGGATACTAATTATGATATGAGTGGGAATAGGAGGTCATTGATAACTAAGCTAAGTTTCTGAGTACATACTATGTGCAAACCAGTTTTTTCATGTATTTTCTCCCAACCTCACACTGCAATTTGAAAGGACAGAGACATGCCTCTTAAAATGGTAGTGTAAATGATAGAATTAAGAAGGATTTTGACATCCAGTAAATCTGACGATGAATCCTAGCTCCATGGCCTTGCAACTAATTGAAGTTTTTCCTCACTTATAAAATGAAGCCAACAGTGATAGAGTTATTACAAGAAATACATAGTATAACAGGTGTGAAGTATCCCATCAAATGCCTGGTATACAGGAGGAACTCAATATTTCTCTATACAACTTTATCAGATTTATGATTCTTGTAAGTGGCAGAGCTGAGAGCTCCAGCCTCTGGCTCACAGTCTATGATCCTTGCACTATAGCAAGAATAACTGGTTCATCGAGCAGGCTGGGCTCAGTGGGACATAAACCTGACATTGTTGTGGTTTTCTCCATTCACTACCTTTAAATATTCATCAAAGCTCCCTCTCTCCTCCCTGAATGGTACTCAGGGAGTACCATTAGACTCACAAATACAAAAATGTCCAGTAAATTTAGTCTGGTCAGTTTAAAGTCTCAATATATCCCTTTCAGACTGTGACCTTGCAGTCCCTCCATTGCCACATCAATATTTATAAGACTTACTTTTACAGCCAAATTTAGGAATACCCTTCCTGCTCTGACCAGCCTGCTGTCCAAGTGTGGAGACATTCAAACAATGCTCTGAGGATGAAGAGGAGGTATAACTGCACTGTGTTCCTACTGATCTGGCACAGTTCCTGTCCAAGTTAATTTTTTTCTCTTCTTTAATACTAAAGAACAGGCATGTATTTGTGATCTATTACTGTGCAACAAATTTACCATGAATGGGGAGCTTAAAACAAAACACATTTATTAACTCACAATTTCTGTGAGTCAGGAATCTGGGCATGACTTAGCTGGGTTCTCTGATAGGGTCTCGCAAGTCTTCATTCAATGTGTCAGCTGGGTATGCAATCTCATCTGAGGCTTGACTGGGGAAGGATATGCTTTGGTTAGCAGAATTCAATTCCTTGTGGCCTTATGACTGAGGGCTTCAGTTTCTTGCTGCCATCAGCCAGAAGCTGTCCTCATCTCCCTAGAGGCTGCCCTCAGTTTTCTGTCACCTGGGCCTCCCAATATGGCAGCCCATAACAAGGCTGCTTGTTTCTTCAAAACCAGCAAGGGCGTAAGAGACTCCATCAAGATGGATGCTAGAATCTTATGTAATGTCTCACGTAATTACACACATGCAATCACATGTATCCTGTCAACTTTGCCATGTTCTATTGTTTATAAGCAAGCCATGGCAGAGAAGTAAGTCACACACAAGGGGAGAGAACTATAAAAGAGAATGAAGATCTGGAGGTGGAGCCCATGGAGGGCTTCCTAGAGTCTATAGGCCACAAAGGCATATCATTGAAATATAAGGATCCATTCATCTCTAGTGAAAGTGTGAGCTGAAAAGAAACTCAGAGGTCTCCACCAAACTCTACACAACAGTTCTGGGGAGACTGGGAATCACAGAACAGCAGAGAAACTAGTGACTCACGGTAAGGAAGTCTATATTCATAGTAAACCTTGCCTCTGAGTCCATTGAGATTTATTCTCTTCTTAAAGGAGAGACTTCCTATCTTAAAGGTATTTTGGATCTCTATCCCTCCACTAGAAATGGTCATATTTTGGCAGAATTAAGAATTGAGTAACAGAGGGAGGTTGTAGCATTTTGGATCAGTTCCAGTTATTCATGAATATTTGATAGTTTCATCTAATTACTTTATCATTTTATTTATTACTGAGTGTATAGTAAGGAGTGGAGTTAGGGATGAGGATAGATTTAAGAACATCATAGGGGGCTTCCCTGGTGGCGCAGTGGTTAAGAATCCTCCTGCCAATGCTGGGGACACGTGTTTGAGCCCTGGACCAGGAAGATCCCACATGCTGTGGAGCAACAAAACCTGTGCACCACAACTACTGAGACTGCACTTCAGAGCCTGAGAGCCACAACTACTGGGCCTGCGTGCCACAACTACTGGTGCCCATGCTCCACAACAAGAGAAACCACCACAATGAAAAGGCCGCACACCACAACAAAGAGCAGTCCCTGCTCGCCACAACTAGAGAAAACCCTCAAGCAGCAATGAAGACCCAACACAGCCAAAAATAAATAAATTAAGTAATTAAAAAAAAAAAAACCATCATAGGGAGGTACCAACTTTCTTAATCATATGGAGGTCATAATCAAAACCAAGGAGCATATGTAACTTATCATGTAAATGGAATTAAGTGTAAGAGTGTTCACCCTCTTAGGAAAAATTAGTATTTTCTATGCTAGGGATGCTTTTCTTTGGGTCCACTTCTACTACTAAGACACAAATTTTTTCTAAGGTTATTTAAATAGCTAGAGTTTGTCTGAACTTAGAGAAGGTTGTATGTTTTCACCTCTTAGAGATTCTTGAAGAATCCTTTAGATAAGAGAATTTTTTTCCAAAAATATGGTTATTTAAATGAAAATGAATTTAACTTAATTTTTGCTCATTTAAAGCCTTTTTCCATAAATAAAACCATGAATCATAAAAATAAAATTACTTTGGTATAGTAATGCACCTATTCTTGCTTCAAAAAATGTGTTCTCCATATTTTATGAAGACTTGCCTTATCTAATTTCAGATAAATTTTTAATTCATTTTTCTACTCCTTATTATATATACTTCTGACTGCAGATCTTTAAGTCCTAAGGTTTAAAATGAAGAATTGGTTCTTAATACTAAATTCCAACTGTCTTTCTCACCCACCAGTTTATATAAAATAATGTATATGAAATACTACACAAATGTTATTACTTTAAATACTATACTTTTTTTCAGAATGAGGGAATTCTTTGAAATATCTGAGATCCTAAGAAAATAATACTAACAAAACATAAGAATGCAATATGTGAGGATCAAAAAAATCAGAGTGCCCTTGCATTTTTAACATTTATTTGTTTAAAGCCAAAATTTTGATGTAATGTGTTTTTAATTCATGTTGCTTCAAATTCTTTTAGCAACTGAGCTCTGAATTCTATGTTAAATCTGAATATTTTATTTTATTGTTCAATGATAAAAGGATCTAAGAAATAGCCACTTGAAAGAAGACAGAAGCTACAAGAGCATCTGGTTTAATTTATAGCTCTTGTTCATTATCCTCATAGGAAAATCTCAGAACATATGTGGCAAATGCTTCTGAGAAAAAAACCTTTAACCTGAACCTGAATTCAATATTCTGAAGTTATGAACTAAAGTTGTTTAAAGTTAGTAATAACTTTCTGCACAACTATCTTTTTAATGTAGTAGAGTTCTATCTACTATGTTAGCTTTATGTACAGTTATCTTCCTAATGTAGTAGAATACTTCGGACACTGACTAATAATGTATAAATATCTAGGGACTTGGATAACATTATAATTTTTGCCTGATTTGGTTTTATCCAAATTCATTTTTTCCCTGAATTATATGTCATCAACATAAAGATTAAAGCACAAAGTCAATCATGAGTCACTATATACTGGTAACAAACAGTTTAAGAGAAGAATTAAGGCAAGAAAAAAAGAATGATACCTACATCAAATTCCTAGCTACCTCCAGGCAGAATGAGGGCAAAATGCCAGTGGTGTGGCTGACCAGGAGTGCTCCTGTCTTGGTATTCAGTGCAGTATGTTCTGTGATGTATTGTGCATCCCCCAAGCTACCTGACTTCCTATAATTAAGACCTACACCTACCAAATCCAGTACTAAATCTCCAACCCACCTATCCAGTTATATAGAAATCAATTAGATAAATAGATGGCTAGAAAGATGTACACATATGTGCGTGGGTATGTATGTCAATTGCTGAATGGTAACCTGTAAAACAGCATTATTATTATAATTATTTTTTTAAAAAGCAAAGTAAAAAAATTAGCAGAAAAAACTTCTCTGCTCTAGTTTAGCATTATATTTTAAATACATGCTGTGCAAATAGGCCTTAATACATTATTTCTCTTTATGTCTTTATAGCTTTGTCCTTCATATTTACATATTGTATTATACATATATAATATATATGTCTGTGTTTATATAGTTATATGTATACATATATATCTGAGGAGTTTTAAAATTTTCACATGATCCCACCACTCTGGCCACAATCTATTCATTTAGGAATGGGAACCGGACACAGGCTGAACCAATTAATCTATCCCCAGATTTTAGAACTTTAAATTCAGAGAGTCAACATCAAGTGGGCTTTTTTTCTGTCGTTTGAACTAAAAGTCAGTTTGCAGTAACAGAGAATGAAGCCAATGTACGAAGAGAAAAAAAAGAAGAAAAAAGATTTTTCTAGTCTCAGCTGCAACCCTGCATGTTCTAAAGTTAGTTGTTTAACTCTTTCTTGGATTCCATCAGGAAATAAATTCTTCCTTTACCAAAATGCATTCAAGATGCCTTTCTATTATTTACAATCAAAAAATCAGAAAAGATAATGATAGTCCTTCTTGGAAACTTTCCTTTGCTATTTTGTCAGTGTAATTCCTGTTTATCCTCAAAATCTCAGCTTTGACCACCATTTATCTAGGAAGTCTTTCCCAAACTGCTAAGTGTGGGTCAATTTTATTTTCTATATGCCAAATCCTGTACCATTTCTGTAATTCCTATTATGACTCAGTATTGTAATTGCCTCTTTGTTTTTCTTTATCTCATCTAAATACACTGAAACAGGGACCATATTGATTGCACTCATTGTTGTTTTCCCAATGCATAATGAACCACAAGGGACATAAAAGATAACTGTTTAATGAGAGAAATATTAGAGGAAGTAATAAGAGAAAAATGTTTGATTTCATATTGGTTTCTGCTAATTTATGACTTTTTTAAAATGTGTCAATTAAGCTTTTAACTCAAAGCATAGGCTGTCAAACAACTAATATGTGTTATACTACCATTACTAATAAAACCAATTTTCCAGGAGAAATAAATGAGATGTTAACTTTATATAGAACTGTTTTAAATGCTATCTTTTTAATAAATGGGGCAATTGAAAATGCTGGTAATAGAGATCTACAGTACATCTTAGTTTCTGTTTATTAAATACCCCAAGCAACTCTCTCCAAACAACAATACCTATATAGTAAGAATGAAAATTTCCTTTGTCTGAAATTTTTTCTGAAAACCAAAACATAATTTGTGCCTCCTAAGTGTTAGGGAGCTAACTCAAAAAAAGTTGTATGCTTTGTTTTCCAAGAAAAACAACACATTTTTATGAATTGAACAAAGCACACTCAGTTCACATGAGACTAACAGTTGTTCTCAACACTCTCGAGAAGCTGCCCTTTCAGTGAACAGTTTGTCTTGATATGAAGCCAAGGAAAACAGTTGTGCTTAAAATCTTTGCCTCAAATGTTTCATTATTTAGAACATTTTAGGGGGTCATTTATATAATAGTGTTTTCAGTATACTATTTGAGTTTTGTTTATGGTGATTCTTGGAAAATATCTTTATAAAGAAAAGATTGTTAAGGATGCTTCTCAGTTGTATAATCTAATACAATGTCCTGAGTTTCACTGTATTTTTAAATGCTGCCTGCATTTCTACATACATTTGTGTACGTAGAGGTTTAATTGTATTCTCCTGTTCACTATTAATTACTCACAAAGTATAATTAGACATTCATGTTTAAGCAAACCATAATAGCCTGTTATGGTTTTTCAAATGTAATGTTTTGCATTAAACAAGCCAAGGTATAAGTTGAAACATAGACTACCTAGATTTACTCACACTAACCTAAACAGTAAGACTCACACTTTAGTTATCCTAGCACAAGGTCTTATACATATATTACTTGTCTCCTGCCAATTTCCATAGGGATACTATAAAAATGTTAATTCAGTCTATAAATCACATTAATATGTTTAGAAAAATTGAATTGTGCAGGTCAATGTAACATAGGCCTATATGGCCTATTTATTCAGGATGGATTTAAGATATAATGCTAAAACTGTAGCAGGGAGGATATTTTTCATTTATTTGTTTATTTATTTATTTATTTATTCATTTAATGTAATACTCCTTTGCAGATCACTATTCAGCAAGTGACAAAGGATGGCTATTGTACCTGAATGAACCCACCTTTCTTTAGAATTTGGACTAAGATTACTCCTTAGCAAAACTTTATGCTTCCATCAGTAGGAGATGAGTGGAGCGCCAGGTCCCTTGTATGACTGACGGGACATGCCTGCAACCCTCCTTCCCTTACTCATAGCCTCTCCATAATTCCCTGCCAGAGATCATCAGAACTCATCTCACTGAGCCCTCATCTGTAACCATGACACTCAGCACACATAGACCAAGACTCCCAGCTTAACCCTGATCCACTAGATTCTCATCAACATAGGATTCTGTTCATCTTTTCTAATTCCATCTCTACTCCTCCCAGTTATTAAAACCCTTTCAGGATGCCTGCTGAAACTCAAGATAGAATCTCAGCAAAATCTCTAAATTCAAATTCGTCTCAATACCATCTCTTTTCCTTCATATTCTAGGGAAAACATTTATCTTTATTGAGGACACAGATTCCCCTGCAGCCCTCAAGTGGTGGGTGTTTTTCTCCAATGATCTTGGTACTACTAGACACAGGATTGGGTCTCCCCCTTACTACCCTTTATAATCCTGGGTTTTGAATTTCACGTCATTAAATTTCACCTTTTACCATCCCACTTTGTAGCATGATTTACTACACCAACCCCACCACACCCTCACTTTATACTTTGAAAATTGCAGATTCTTGGCCCATTGTCACTCATTCTTCTCATAATTCTTAGTGAATTCAAATTCATGAACTTATCCTTTCAGTGTCCTGAATTCTCAGTTCCTTGACATTTTTCCCTCTGGTGTCTCCATCCTGTCATAGCCACTTAATCACAATCATATAGTTATTTTTTTGAACCTGTCATTATAATAATTGTAATTTTTCCATAATATCAATCTCAAATAGATATTGGTAATACACTTAGTCTTTTAAACTCACCATTTGATATGCCAAACACCAACTCCAATATTCCTTTTACCCTACTGTCAATCTTTGGATACCGCCAACATTTCACTATCCTCATCTTCATCTTGTCCTCTCTTTCCCAGCTTTAATTAGGTGGCCAATCATTGTACTTACTCCTTTGAATATATTCTCAATTTCCCTTTCCCTGTCCTTTTGAGTACCAGTATGGCTGAGCCATAGCCCTGGTTAAATCTAACTCTCCACATATAATGCGTGAACCCATGCTGGTATACATAGTGGAGAAAAGTAAATCAAAACAAAATCAAAGCATGCACAAATTGTGCAGAATTATGTTAGTTTATACAGCCATTGACCTCCAATACTTCCAGGAAGTCATCGAACATATTTTTAGTCCATTTCCTCACCTTCTCTGCTAACTATATTAGAGCTTCTCCACTCAAGTCTCCAACAATTCTCACTCTTACAGACTGACACTGTGTATTAGTTTGAGTTGTCCATAGACCAGAACCAATAGCATACATGTGAGCATATTTATTGTAAGGAGTTGGCTCATGCAATTATGGAAGCTGTGAAGTCCCAAGATCTGTAGTCAGCCAGCTGGAGACCCAGGAGAGTGGATGGTATTATAGTCCTAGTCCTACTGTGAGTCTAAGTCCAAAGGCAGGAGAAGACTAATGCCTCAGTTTGAAGACAGTCAGGCAAAGAGAAGGAATTCTTTCTTACTCAGCCTTTTATTTGATTCAGGCCTTCAATGGATTAGATGAGGCCCACCAACACTGGGGAGGGCAATGTGCTTTACTCAGTCTACCAATTCAAATGTTAATCTCACCTAGAAACACCCTCACAGACACATGCAGAAACAATGTTTAACTCATTTCTGGCAACCCCGTGGCCCAGTCAAGATGACACATAAAGTAAACCATCACACTTTGTTTCCTCCTTTATTGAGAAAACAGAAGCAATCAGAAAAAATATCCCTATAACTGCTACCACAACATTCACTCACCAACAAGACTTTGTCCCAGAAAACTCTGCCTTTATTCCTGTCATATTTGGATGCTATGTGTGCCATAAGCTAAGGCAAAACCTTGCAACTGTACAATAAATCACATCTACCCTTGCGTTCTAAAAGACACTGCTTTGGCAATTTTCTCTGCTGTTTTCTGAGTCATGCCTTTTCTCTTAAAGTGGATCATTCTCATCCTCATTTAAATGTATGTTTATTTCTTTCTTAAAATAATAAAAGAAACTAAACTCTTTTAACCGCATTTTCACTTCAGTATTTGAAACTTCCCACCATTTTTGTTCTTCAAAGCCAAATTTGTTGATCACTGTCTTCAGTTACGCTCCTCCCATTCTCTCTTAAATCTACCCTAAGTTTCTGCCCCTACTGCTGTACTGAACATGCTCTGCATAGCCAGACCCTACAGTCTTTCCTTAGTTACTGGCAGCATTACTCCTTCGGGTGCTCAGGCCAGAAACAGCGTCATCCTTAGTTTCCCTCTTTTATGAAAATTCCCCATATAGCCAGAGGAGAGCTATTTCTCCCCATCTTCCTCTCATCACTCCCTTCAGCTTCCCAAAACTCACTATCTCTTGCTTAAACTTTAGCAAAAGCCTCCTGTCTGCAAGGACCCATCTCCACCACTGACTCCTCTCTTCCCCTGCTTTTCTCATTCATCTCCCTCTAGCCTCATTGGCCTCCTCTCTCCTTGAACTTGCCGGACTCTCTTTTACCTCTAGATCTTCACATTTGCTGTTTCCTTATCGAGGGCGTCCTCCAAATGTTGGCATACTAGTTTCCTCATTTTCATCAGATCCCTATTTATAAATTACTTTCTAATATACCCTTATTTAGTCCTCCATTTAAATTTTTGACACTTTTCTCTTCCTCTCCACAGTCCAATTCTCTACTTACTTTCTCTCCTAAGCACTCATTACTACCTAACATACTCTATGTACTTACTCGTTGTGCGTTTTGTCTATCTTCCCCACCAGAAATAAAGATTCCAGCAGGGCAGGAATTTTTCACCTAGAAGCAAAGTGGAGATACTCAGTAGCTATTTGATGAACGCCCTATTGAATGAGAGAGTGAATAGCAAATGTTAAGATAGTACCTGACTTTTGTTTGAGGAAGCCACTGAAAAGCAAAGCAAGAGATCCGTTTTACTCCTTTTAGTCTTTCATATGGAAATCTATCACTCAAATAGCTTAGGAAGATTCCTACAATCCTAAAAAATCTACAGATCAGTGTTTTTCACATGTTTATGAGGAAAAGAATCACTGCTTGTTAAAAACACAGGTTGCCTAACTCTGTCCCCTTAGAGTGTGCTTCAGTGGGTCTTTCATTTGCATTTTAACAAGCACCCCTTTGATTTTAACACAGTTCTTTAAGAAAATGCTGCAGGTTCAAAAGTGATTCAAATTGAGTGACTTATATAAATGCAGAGTGGAGAGAAAATCCTTCATTATAGTTAACATGCTGAGTTAAAGAAAATGGGTCTGGTCTACATTTCTAGTGTGCATTCTTCCCAGGAGAGAGTTTAAAGTGGAACAGCAATTTGCAAAACATACTACAAAAACTCAGCTTGTATTCATCCTCAGGGGATATGAAGATTTGGCCTTTAAAAGTAAGATCTATGGGGCTTCCCCGGTGGCGCAGTGGTTGAGAATCTGCCTGCCAATGCAGGGGACACGGGTTCGAGCCCCGGTCTGGGAAGATCCCACATGCTGCGGAGCAACTAGCCCCGTGAGCCACAATTACTGAGCCTGCGCGTCTGGATCCTGTGCTCTGCAACAAGAGGCCGCAATAGTGAGAGGCCTGCGCACCGCGATGAGGAGTGGCCCCCGCTTGCCACAATTAGAGAAAGCCCACGCACTTAAAAGAAGACCCAAAACAGCAAAAATAAATAAATAAATATTTAAAAAAAAAAAAAAAGAAAAGTAAGATCTATGCCAAAGCTGTTATACAAAAACAATTGTTTCTTTAAAACTTCTATTTATGAAGCACTATGGAAAACTTCAACTCACTGGCTGCAGAAAAGGTTACTTGGTTCCTGGTGCCTATGAAGAGCTAATACTAGTCAGATGTGCAGCATTCCATTCAAAGAGAATAATTATCTTATATTGAATCAGCAAAGAACTGGGCTCATGATAATCTTCATTATAATTGTGACACTCAGTTCTTCTCATTTCTACCTGATTTTCCATGAACTTCTGCCTGTAGCAAAGATATTTTGTTGTGTGTTTCCTTCAGAGTTAATTACCTAACTCTAACAGATGGCATTGTAATAGATGTTGTCTCATCAGCATTCGGAACTGTATTCTAGCTTGAAAAGAAACAAGAGTAAAGAAAAGACTTCTTAATCCCACTCCACATTCCCACTTATTAGTTGACCTTTCTTCCAAATAACCATAAATCAACTAACGTGGTATACATTGCAGATAAATTAACAAATGTCCACATAACACAGTGTGTCTATCAAGAGAAATTTACCCACTTGTGATGGTTTCTGTTTACACCAGTATTTGAGGGTTAAGGCCTATTAATATTATAAAAAGAAAGATTTTTTTCTTTTCTTTTATTCTTTATAAATGTGTTAATACAAAAGAAATCATATTTTTCTCAAAAATTCCAAAGTCAATATCTAGTTATTCAATAGTTCTCTTTTCTTAGTCTAGATCATTTCAAATACAAGAATGAAATAGATTAAGGATAGACTAGGAGTGGTGCTTATGCTATTTGTTCCTGTGGCTGACACTCCTCTGATATTCTGAATTTAGTAGTTTCAGATAGGTTATAGCAGAAATTCAAGAAGAAACATAAACTGGCTTAATACTTACCTTTTGTTTCAAGAGGTGACTTTTGGAACTCAATACAAAGGAAATCATTTTGAGACTAAGAATATTTTAGGGTACCAGAGTCTACCAAACAAAGTTTGAAGTCATAGGCTATTAGTTGGCAAAAAAGTGATTTTATAATAAACAATTTTCCTTCTTTGCAGATTTAGTAAAACTCCCATAGGTTAGGCACTAGGCAGGATAGAATCAGTGGAAAGAGTAAACGACATCACTGAGGTTCTCCATGGCGGTGCCTCTGCCCTATTCTCCCTGCCTAGTCCAGGAGATAGGGGAAGGCTGAAGGTAGAGAGGTCAGTGCGCTATTTCCTGTTGCCTTGGGGAGAGGGAAAAACCAGCAGAGATCTATCCCATTTAAACAAATCAATGAGTCAGGACATTTTTTGTGACTATTACAGATATTCAAAGCAGCTCATTTGCCCTTTTCTTGTTTGCCCATTTCTGTCCCCTTCTAACTTTTTTTTTTTTTTTTTTTTTTTTTTTTACTTTTATGTATTTAAAAAAAATATATTTTCAATACAGAAAGAGATCAGAACAAAAGTATAAAATATGGGGAAAACTTTTCTTTTAACCTTAAGTGAAAATATGTTAACATGTCCCAGATATCCAAGACAGATGTTACCACATTTCTTAGGTTATATCTACTTAAGGTAGAATAATAGAGGTTATTATTAATAGTCAGGAAATTAAGGTCATGCATGTGGGACCTTCCCGGACCGGAGCACGAACCCATGTCCCCTGCATCGGCAGGTGGACTCTCAACCACTGCGCCACCAGGGAAGGCCCCCTTCTAACTCTGAATGAACCTAATTATTGGAATGAGATAATTAGGCAATTTAAACTAACTTCTGACTTATGCTCTCCAAGAATTAAATAGTTAAAGAGTGACTAGCTCTCTACCCCCAGTGGCCCCCTTAGCAATCCCAGAGGCAGATCATGCAGGCAAAATAATATCTGAAGAGAGAGTCAGCCAGTCTGCACGCAATGGAGAATGATGCAGAACCCAGCCTCCTGCCTTAATGAGTCACTGATATTCTTCCCCCTTTTTCTTCTTTAAAAACTGTCGTGGCTGAGCAGAATCTTCAGAGCTGGTCTCAGGACATTCTTCCCAGATTGCCACCTTTTCTGATTAAGGCATCTTTCCTTTCTAATGACACCTGCTTCTCCATTATTGGCTTTTGATTAGAGAACCGCCAAACCAGAGTTCGGTAACAATATTTGAGTTTAAAGTTAATACTGTCATATTACACAAGAAATATCCTTGTGTTTTTTGACAAACATACTGAAATATTTGGTGATGTAAATAACATGTTTGTGATTTTTTAAACATTTTAGCTAAAAGGTATTAGAAAAGAAAGTGACAAAAAGTGAATCATTGTTAATCTCGATATAAGGAGGTTCATTATTCTCTATTATCTCCCATTAAATAGAAAGTTATATTAAAAGCATGAAAATGAAAACAAAATAAGCCACTGATATTTAAAATGCAGTCACTACTTCTGTATAAAATATTTTATTCCATATATACATCCATATGTACTTTGTCACTCTTTTGCTTTAAGTACAATTGTTTGGTACCTTGACAAAGTTCTATGATGAGGCAAAGTTTTAAACTTTCCATGAAATGCTGCCTTTGCTTACCCCTCAATTTTTAGTCATATCAAGCTTTCATTTTCTACAGAATACTGGAGATCAATTTTTACCCCCAAAACCCCAAATATTGTTCCTTGATTCTTCACACATTTTTACTTTCTCTCATCTTTAGCTCATTGAATAAATATCTAGTCTACTTAGTACTTAGTTAATGAATGAATAAACATCTAATCTACTTAGTTAATGTATCTAATCTCCTGAATTCTAATATCAATGAACACAAGAAAATATAATACCAATTTTATTTAAAATATGCAATTTATTTATATAGAGAGCAATATGAAATGAATAGTCCTATCTTTATGATAAAAATATACATGGAAGAATAGAGATGGTATAGGCTGTTGAATTAGAAAGAAAGCTCATTTATACAGTGATGTGTTTTATAGAGCTCACATTCATATTCATTCAAATCTCTAACTATTCATTACTGTATGGTACAGTTTCAAGATACTAAAAACTTGTGTGATTGTTTACCAGAGTTGAAAAACTCAAGTGGAAAAACCTGACTATGCCAAGTTAATTACAAAAAGTCCTGCATATACCTGCACATATTTACATCAATAATGTAAGTACTGACCATGAGCATTAAATAAAAATAGAGACATTACCTTCTCAATATAATTTAAAGTAAAAGCCATATTTTCTTCTCTCATCCAGACCTCATTCCATCATATATACTTTTGGTGAAGAAATAACAGAAATTCATTAGAGACAAGAGCTCCAGAATAATTTAGAATTGTATTCATCAGATGCCTCTAGATTGGAGCTATCTTCCAAGATCCAATGAGTAAGGTCAACTGTTCAGCAGTATACACCATTTATACTTTGGAGCAGGACCAATAACAGTATGTTAGGCTGAGGATGAGGAATCTTTAAAGTCTCATTTATGCCTCTTGAAGAGGGGAAAAATTGCTTGTAATGAATTGATCATTTATATATGTTATGGTTCAGTCCAAAGAACAACCTAAAAATCAATATAAAAAAACCCTAAAGTTTCAAAGTGTTTTTCTTCACAACCTTTCCCAAAAATATCCTAAAAAATTGTGAAACTAATATTTCCTTCGCAGAGAATGAGAATACCTATCACTATGGATAGAATCGTTTCTAATTCTCTCACTATTTCTCTGAAAAATTCTCTGAAACATAAGTCAATTATAGCACAGATTTTCAATGGGAAAATGAGTTTCCCTAAAGCAAAATAAGCAGTGTTTTTCTTAATGTTGTTTATGTTAATTCTAATGCATGCTTTTAAAATATTATCATAAATGATTTTAAAAGCAAATAGAGTTAAAATTTCCACTCACCCATTTATATCCATGCAAATATATTCTGCTCATAAGTTCTTATAGTTTTATACATCTAATTTTTTTATCCGTATAAATAATTAAGGTTGTGAATGGAAGACACAATGTAATGAGCAAATCTTTATTCCAAATGTAGGTTACTGAATAGTTCTAAGTATTAAGTCCATCACACATTGCTGTAATTGATTATCATGGTACTGTTCACAGTTAACACTTTGCCACCACTTCCATGCTTCAAGAGGTTTATATCTCAGCTATAAACATTTGCTCTATATTGAACTACATGTTGAAGATGTCAGCCTTTGAGAAATTGCTTCTAAGAATTGAAAAAAGAACAATCGAACCACAGTGTTTTCTGACAACAATGTATCTTCACAAAGTAACCAATATGCTTGAATAAAACATTTTTTAATTGCATGGGAATTTTTTTAAGCATGACTTGGCAGTGGCAGTACTGCATATAAAAAATATGATCTAAATCCAGAAATTAATTTTTTTATGTTCTCAGAGTTTAGTTCTCTATATCATTGTGCTATAGCATATAAGAGTCTATATAAAGCCACTGTACGCCTAAAGCCATTTGAGTCCTTTAGATACCTTGCATCTAATTTGCTGAAAAAGCTTTTCTTGCTAAGTGCATATTGGCTCTTCATGTATACAAATATTCACTCAACAAAACATTTAAGGTCTTGTATATCTTAGACATTGGTACTAAAATTTGAGTAAAAGACAATTCTAATTGGTGGAGGAGATATGTGAATGAACCAATATTTGTAAAACGAACCTTAATGCCTGGTACATATAAGTACCTCAGTAATTGCTTGTTAAACACACACATACACACACACACACAAACACACACACACAAACACATATATGAAGCACAATATACATAAGGCACAATATATATAAAATTATATGGTAGCCCATGGGCATAGCTGCTAATGTCTGATTCAAATATCTAAACACTCGACTAATTTTAAGGTTTTATAAAAGTTTTTGTAAAGTTTAGATACTTCACAATTATTTATATTTATAGACAGTCTCAGTAGTTTTAAATACAGTTTCTTAAGATGGTCCGTTAATCAGAGGTATCCAGAGGAACCATGTAGATAACAGAAATATGTAATCCAAGACAATACAAAGTCTGGGGCTGAGGCTGAGCTTGGGAGGTGCTGGGGGAGAGTTTTTAAAATAAATCTGGAAATTACCTGTGCCACTCAAAGATATTTTTAATTTGAAAAATTTTAAAACATTGTGCCTGCCAAACCAAACAGGTCCTCATGGTTGATGTGGTCCAGCTGCCCACATAAAGGCCTAAATATATATTAAATAGAGTCCAGTATGTTTTTAGATGTTTTACATTAAAAATACTACTCTCAACTTTAGTTTTTATCCTTCTTTTTTTGTCACTAGTTGTTATCTGCAATTTATTTATAGTAAACTATATTCATTTGCCATTTTAAACTGAAAATTGATTTTTAGTGTAAGTAATTGTTGAGAGAGTTAAAAAGGTGGTATCAAAAGTGAGGGATTTTATGACAAAGAATCCAAGAATATACAATGGGGATAAAATAGTCTCTTCAATAAATGGGTGTTGGAAAAACCGGAGAACCACATGCAAAAGATGAAACTAGATCACTATTTTAACACCACACACAAAAATTAACTCAAAGTGAATTAAAGACTTGAATGTAAGACCTGAGACCAAAAGAGTCCTTGAAGAAAACATCTGCAGTAAGCTCCTTGACATCAGTCTTGGCAATAATTTTTTGGATTTGACAACAGAAGCAAAAATAAACAAATGGAAAAAAAATAAAATAAAATAAACAAATGGGACTAAATCAAAATAAAAAGCTTCTATACAGCAAAGAAAGCCACCAAAAAGATGAAAAAGCAACGTACAGAATGGGAGAAAATATTTGCAAATCATATGTCTGATATAAGGTTAATATCCAAAATATATAAAGAACACATACAACTCAATAGCAAAAAACCCCAAACAATCTGATTAAAAAATGGACAGAGGATTTGAATAGACATTCTTGCAAAGAAGACATACAGATGGCCAACAGGCACATTGAAAAAATGCTCAGCATCACTAATCATCAGGGAAATGCAAATCAAAAGCGCCATGAGATATTACCTCACACCTGTCAGAATGGCTATCATCAAAATGACAATAAATTATAAGTATTGGTGAGGATGTGGAGAAAAGGAAACCCTCATGCACTGTTGTTGGTGTCGACTAAAAAAATGCACAATCTAAAAGTTGTGAATTATATTTCATTTAAGGGGATAAAACTGAGGACTTAAGCCAGGGACACAAAATCTCAGATAGCTTTGAGGGGCTGCTCCAAGAAAGTAAGGAGGGGGCCAGGATATACAAGAGTTTTTGCAACAAAGACCAGGTAGTCAGAACTTCAAAAGATTATTGTTAATTAAAGATAATCAGATATTTCAAGTTAAGGAATTTAATGCTTTTCTATGTATGGGAAGATGAAAGAGTCTGAGCTCACTGAAATTATTCCTTTGATATGCAACTCAGCTCTCTGGGTTTAGTATCCTGTGCTCTCTCATCCTGAGCCTCCTCTGGGTACACAGTCAGGGGTGACTGTGTGGCTACAGCAGCTGACCACTAGATGGCAGGCATCCTGTTTCTATCCTGAGTTTCCTCAGGGCTCATCATCAGGGTGGCTGTAATGTGACGGCTTGATGGCTGCAACATCCTTTGTTTAGTGATATGGCAGGTAACATTTTTTTCATTGATAGTCAGAATGTATGATGTAGCCACTATGAAAAAAGTATGGAGGTTTCTCAAAAGATTAAAGTAGAACTACCCTATGATCTAGCAATTTCAGTTTTGGATTTTGGATATTTATCCAAAGAAGATGAAAACATGAACTCAGAAAGATACATGCACCCCCTTGATCATTGCAGCATTATTTACAATAGCTAAGATATGGAAACAACTTAAGCACCCATCACTGGATGAATGGATAAAGAAGATATGATTGCTTTATACATATATAGAAGAATGAAATCTTGCCATTTACAAAAAAACATATACATATATAGAAGAATGAAATCTTGCCATTTACAAAAACATTGTGTTAACTGAAATACATCAGACAGAGAAAGACAAATACCATATGATCTCACATGTGACATCTAGGGAAAAAAAAAAAAACTGAACTCATAGATACAGAGAACAGATATGTGTTTGCCAGAGGATGGGGGTAGTCAGAGAGAGAATGGGTGAAGAGAAATTTACATTTATAAAGGTAACCTTCATTTGTGAGGGTGAGTGCCCTCTCTGTATCAAGAAGAGAGAGATGACTAAATCACAAGAAACTCTGAATGGAGAAGGCACAGACTTAAATCTGTGTAACAAACCTTACTCTTTCTTGTTTACCATACCTTTCCTGGTCATCTCCCTATAACTAGTCTCCCCGACTCCCTGCTCCCTTTTGTCTTTAGGTGAAGATGATATTTAAGTTGAATGCTAAATGAGACATTCATTTTTTTCTAGGCATCTCCATTATATGAATGAGGTATACATATTAATAAACTTCTATTTGTTTTTCTCTTATTAATCTGCCTATGCTAAGGGGTCCCAGCTGAGAATATAGAAGGACAATGAACATAGGTCAAATATCTCTTTGTTATATACTCAGAAAAGGAATTGCTGAATGATACAGTAATACAATTTTGAACTTTTTGAGGAACTGCTATATTGTTTGCCACAGCAGCTACACCATTTTACACTCTCATCAACTCAATTTTAAAGCAACAGTGGAAATCTATTACCCTTATATCATAATCAAGAAACTTAGGCCCAGAGAATTTAAGAAACATCTTATCTCCCAAATCTGGTAAAGGACAATTTCAAGATATGAAATGGGCTATTTAAGAATGAGGACTCTGGGGCTTCCCTGGTGGCGCAGTGGTTGAGAGTCCGCCTGCCGATGCAGGGGACACAGGTTCGTGCCCCGGTCTGGGAAGATCCCACATGCCGCGGAGCCACTGGGCCCGTGAGCCATGGCCGCTGAGCCTGCGCGTCCAGAACCTGTGCTCCACAACGGGAGAAGCCACAACAGTGAGAGGCCCGCGTAACGCAAAAAAAAAAAAAAAAAAAAGAATGAGGACTCTGGAGACAATGCACACCTGAGTTCAAATCCTGGGTCAGCTTGTAAGGGCCAAGAGCCATTGGACATGTTACACAGGTTCCTGAAGTTGCCCCTATAAAAGAGAGTGATTACCTCATATGATGATTATGAGTGGATTAAATGAGACTGCCTATGAAGGTATTTAAGTATAGGGAGGAAAAACATCTTTTTCCTTTACCTTTTTAATTTTGTGACTGGGACCCCTGTAACAGAAGACAAATTAACAAAAGCAAACCAAAACAAAACCAAAACATAAAAAACATATGAATTTGTTTAATATATAAGGATATAATATTTAATATATTTGTGTGACACAGGAAGCTTCATAAGGAGGAAGACCCAAAGAAATGGTTAAACCTGAGTGTTTTTATGCTGGGTCTGATGAACAGTAGAAAGATGAGCAAAGATATGACAGGACAAAGGGTTTGAGGTAAGTGTAGTAAACTAGGGGAAACTTAGCAAGGGCTGTTCCTTCACATTCCTCTCTGTGTCCCTTAGTCTGCAGAGATCAGGATGTGCCTTTCCTTTGGGTGTATGGAGGGCACCCCTCACATGAGCATCTTATGACCTGCTTCAAGTCAAAGTCAGAGAGTTCTTTTTTCCCATTCCATTTTTCAAATTTGTTTAGCTTGAAACGGTCAATATGCCGAGGTGCCATATTTTGGAGTAGCATGTTCGAAACCTCATCATGTGCTTTTCACATTGAAAGCATTCAATAATTAAGCCCTGAGCATGTACATTAGGCTCCTTGATTACTGTAAGTACAAGTGTTTATTCCTATAGATTCTTTCAGTAGTTGGCTAATTCAAATTATTCTGTGTTGACTTTAGTTATATGCTCCAAAATTAGATCATTCCCAGTTGTTCTGTACCCATGCTGATCTTCTCTCAAGCTGGTCTGGCTTTAATTGTTCCATAATAGTGACCAAAGAATTCTCATTCTTTTTTTGAAATGTTAAAAACTGTCCTGTATATATTAACTATTGGTGGAATTTTTCTCTCTTTGTTGTACTCCCAACAATGGCAATCTTTTTTTAATATGATAGGTGCTATTTCAATAGGATTTAGGTGAATGTCACTCAGGATTTAATGTCGTACTTTGCAGCAGTGCCAATGACCTTAAGGTTCACACTTAAGATGCTTAAAGCAATGAAGCAGGAGAAACAAAATGTTTATCTACCTCCCATCTCAGATGTAATATCTTTCCAGCCTGACCTGAATCAGAAATAGAACTGGAAATTATTGAGGCACTGTGGAGAAGCACTTGGGAGTTTTATACTTTTCTTCATACCCTCTCCCACCAAGCTTGTGGCCATAATTTAGCAGCATTGCATACATCTTATGGGAAGAAGCACAATGAATATACAAAGTTGAGGCTCTTAACAAATGGAGCCATGTGCTCATCTGCAGACCTGATTCTAGTCCATTCACATATTTTGAGTCTAGTCAATTTTAAAATTGGTCCAGTGACACGAGGCACTTGCCGTAAATAAGTAAAAATAACACCACTCTGATTTTTAAGTTTTCTCATAAATGTGTTTAGAGGAACATAGATTTATAACTATAATTGTGGGCTATGAGAACAAAGTATAAATTATGTAAATAGGAACTTCCACCCCAGAGAAGGGAGTTTGAAAGTGAGATATGGACAGCTGCATCAAGTCAAGTGGCCATTGCTAAGACAAACCACTCAGACCTAATTCAACCACGAAACTGATAAACAGGAGTGAAAGTCAGAACGGAATGCAACCTTTCCCATTACTGCCACTCAGGGCAGATCAGGAAAGTGCAAGGGTAAACAGAGAGACTTCACTGCTTTTTAGTAAGAGACAGAAATCCCTCAAGAGAGAAGGCAGAATCAACATTGTGAAAATGACTATACTACCCAAAGCAATCTACAGATTCAATGCAATCCCTATCAATCTACCAATGGCATTTTTCACAAAACTAGAACAAAATATTTCACAATCTGTATGGAAACACAAAAGACCCCGAATAGCCAAAGCAATCTTGAGAAAGAAAAACGGAGCTGGAGGAATCAGGCTTCCTGACTTCTGACTATACTACAAAGCTACAGTAATCAAGACAGTATGGTACTGGCACAAAAACAGAAATATAGATCAATGGAACAGGATAGAAAGCCCAGAGATAAACCCATGCACATATGGTCAACTTATTTTTGATAAAGGAGGCAAGAATATACAATGGAGAAAAGACAGCCTCTTCAATAAGTGGTGCTGGGAAAACTGGACAGCTACATGTAAAAGAATAAAATTAGCACTCCCTAACACCATACACAAAAATAAACTCAAAATGGATTAAAGACCTAAATGTAAGGCCAGACACTATAAAACTCTTAGTGGAAAACAGGAAGAACACTCTTTGACATAAATCACAGCAAGATCCTTTTTGGCCCACCTCCTAGAGAAATGGAAATAAAAACAAAAATAAACAAATGGGACCTAATGAAACTTAAAAGGTTTTGCATAGCAAAAGGAAACCACAGACAGAACAAAAAGACAAGCCTCAGAATGGGAGAAAATATTTGCAAATGAAGCAACTGACAAAGGATTAATCTCCAAAATTTACAAGCAGCTCATGCAGCTCCATATCAAAAAAACAAACAACCCAATCCAAAAGTGGGCAGAAGACCTAAGCAGACATTTCTCCAAAGAAGAAATACAGATTGCCAACAAACACATGAAAGGATGCTCAACATCACTAATCATTAGAGAAATGCAAATCAAAACTACAATGAGGTGTCAACTCACACCAGTCAGAATGGCCATCATCAAAAAGTCTACAAACAATAAGTGCTGGAGAGGGTGTGGAGAAAAGGGAACCCTCTTGCACTGTTGGCAGGAATGTAAACTGATACAGCCACTGTGGAGAATAATATGGAGGTTCCTTAAAAAACTAAAAATAGAAATACCATATGACCCAGCAATCCCACTACTGGGTATATACCCTGAGAAAACCATAATTCAAAAAGAGTCATGTACCACAATGTTCATTGCAGCACTATTTACAATAGCCAGGACACGGAAGCAACCTAGGTGTCCATCGACAGATGAATGGATAATGAAGATGTGGCACATATATACAATGGAATATTACTCAGATACAAAGAAACAAAATTGAGTTATTTGTAGTGAGGTGGATGGACCTAGAGATTGTCATACAGAGTGAAGTAAGTCAGAAAGATAAAAACAAATACCATATGCTAAGACATATATGGAATCTAAAACAAAAACAAACAAAAATGGTTCTGAAGAACCTAGGGGCAGGACAGGAATAAAGACACAGACGTAGAGAATGGACTTGAGGACACGGGGGGGGGGAAGGCTAAGCTGGGACAAAGTGAGAGATTGGCATGGACTTATATACACTACCAAATGTAAAATAGATAGCTAGTGGGAAGCAGCTGCACAGCACAGGGAGATCAGTTGGGTGCTTTGTGACCCCCTAGAGGGGTGGGATAGGGAGGGTGGGAGGGAGACCCAAGAGGGAGGAGACATAGGGATATAGGTATATTTATAGCTGATTCACTTTGTTATAAAGCAGAAACTAACACACCATTGTAAAGCAATTATACTCCAATAAAGTTGTTAAAAAAAAATAGAGAGAGAAGGCAGGAGACTACGGTACTGCACACACAAAAAAATGTTTAAACTATTTCTTGAGGGAAAACACACAAAAATTAAGCAACCAATTTTTTATAAAATGTGTCTTGGATTCTGTTTAAATTATTAATGGGATTCAGGATATATTATCCCAAAACATGGTACCTTGGCATATTAAATATTGTAAGCTGAAGGCATTTGAGAAAATGACAGAAGCAGGTATGCCCCACTAATCTCCCCTCCCTTTGTCCTCCTTCCCTGAAACAGGTCATAAAATTCCCACATGTCAGGTACCATCCCGGTACCAAGAAAAAAAGAAGACATTTTATGACCAGGAACGAGGAGTTGGGGGCTGAGAAATCTTACAAACAAACCTTGTTAAACTAATCCTTATCATTCTTGTTACTTGTTCACCACTTACTACCCCTAGCTCAAGCTCCTCTGTCTTGCCAATTCTTCACATATTTATTATTTCTTTGTCTAAAAGGTAGAAAGCTTCCTGTTCTGGTCACTTCTTCAGGGTCTTTATTCTCTTGTCAAGGCTTCCATGTATATGTAAAAGTTCAACAAAGTTGTGTGCTTTTCTTCTGTTAATTCTCAGGCCCAACCAGAGACCCTAAGAAGACTGAGAAAACCATTTTTCCTCCCTTACATTAAGTGGCCAATGAAAACATGAAAAAATGTTCAACATCATTAGTCATTAGGGAAATGCAAATTAAGACTACAATGAGTACCACAATTATACACTAAAATGGTTAAGATTAAAAAAAAAAAAAGACTGTAAATGCCAAAATTTTTAAAAAGAGGTAAAACACCAGCACTCTTAAATATTGCTGGTAAAGATGTAAAATGATACAATTTTGTGCGTATGTGTGTGTTTTGCAAGTGACATTTTAAAAAAATGAGGAAGCCTAATAAACACAGAGTCCAGAATAAACATGGGTAGAAATAATATAGGTCAACATAAAGAAACTTGGTAAATTATACATCATTAATTTTATTTTAAAAATCTAGTTCAGTGTTACAGTCTGAAACTCCTCCTTCCAGTTCAGAACAAAGAATTTTACTCAAAACAGATTTAAATACTATATGGGTCTAACTCCTCTGGTAATGCAAAATCTATACCATGAAGCATTATGATGGGGTTCAGGGCACATTATCCCAAAATATGACACCTTGTCATATTGAATATTTTAAGCTAGAGGAATATAAGAAAACAGCAGAAGCTGTTTTCTGCCCTGCAATAGGTCATACAATCCTCATGAGAGGTACTCTCCCTAAACCTAGAGGAAAGGAGCATCCTCATCTCTGAAGACAAAGAGATGATGAGAAAAATGGGAACAAACCAGCCTTACCAAGATTTCCCTAGTGTCCTACACTTATATCATACTCCTTAACCTATTATATTTCTGCATAACTGCATACTCTTCATCAAACCTAGTGTGAATATACTAAGGTCTGCTTAAGTCTTCATTTCCTTATGAAGTCTCCCGTGTTATGTAAAATTTTTTATATTAAATAAATTTGAATGCTTTTATACTATTAATCTGATTTTCTCATTTTAATTTTCAGACCTAGCCTGGGACCCTAAGATGATCAGAGGAGAACTTTTTCCTTTCCAGTTTCTTGAATCTGTTTATCTCCCTGAAATGATTCATATTTCTAAATATTTTCCTTTTTACTGAACTCAGTAAAGAGCATTGATATTGTTCTCATTCATTATTCACTTTAGGGAGAGCATTCTGGGTGTTCTACTGAGTGGTTAGTGCTGAACAAAAAGACACGATATGACCCATTCTCTCTATGAATTTATAAACTAGTTGAAGAGGCAATTGTCTGGATTCTCATCATTGGATTAATTTTTTATACATGCACTATCTAATTTCAACATCAATGACATTTCCAGAAGAAAGTTATTATTATCCTCAATTTACAGAAAAGAAATTGCATCTTCTTAAGTTTACTTGGCTAGAAACAGAATACATAATATAGATTTCTTGTTTCTGTTGTTCCTACTACATAATAAATTTTACTAATGTCTATACCTTCCATCTGTATCCAGAAAATTCAAATCTTAGTGTTGAGAACTAGCTAACCACAGAAAATATACAGTATGACTTCTGAAAATACCGTAAATTTAATGAGAAACCACTTTATTTAAATGAAAGCAAAAAAGGAAAGCAAAGACAAACTGAGATTATAATATGGTGAAAATACACTGTTAGTCCTTTGTTGGATCAGACTATATGCTTTTCCTTTATTTATGTTCTTTGTCTCTAGATCAGTTAAATAATATTAAAATTTATATTTCAGTAATTTGGAAGTAATTTTCTAAAGAATGACAGAATCGTGATTTATGCCAACTATAGCTGTACCGCACTTTGGTGAACAGAGGCCAACATTTTGGTAGGTAAACTTACGTTACCATCTAGTGGTAAAATCTTAGAATTACAGACACAAACTCCCTGAGTCCTGGAGAGGAGCTAACCTGGGAGCCCAGAAAATGCAACAAATCATAAATAATGATAAACAATGCCACAGGCTACAACTTCTTGCAGGATCCTGTGGTCTAATTGCACTCAGACAATTAGAGTGTGTGGATTAAGTGTGTAGATACCAAGCTGGATTACAATGAAGCTTTCCAAAAGCAGTCAATGTGTTTAATGCCTCATCAAGGTGTTGAGTAATGCTGCCTTCAAAGCTGGGTGGGACATGGTTCATTATTTTTATTCAAATTGTAGTCAGTAGTTCATAAATATCCTTCCTGAATCAGCATTGGAAAACCACGAAACCTAAGAAACACTGATGCCCAGAAAACAATGCAGCCAGGAAAAATAGAATAATGGACTACGACTTAGATACAAGGTCAGGACTGGTTTTCTTGTGGGAAGAGGAGAGAACTGTGAATATAGTACAATAGGCTCAGTTTTTCTCCTGGTGTTTCCCCATAGTTTGACACTAACTCTCCATTTTAGCAATCCTTTTCAATCTACCTGTAGGAACACTGATAAGAGCCAAAAATATAGGTAGGTAGGTTGTGGCACATAAACTCATGAATGCAGGTTCCTTTGGATCAAGAGGGATTATAAGGGACTAAAATATGGGATAGATAAACTGTCCATCTTACACACCTTCTCTGAGTAATGCCATGTGCCACTCCCTCTGTTCAGAACAAGAACTAAAGCAAGTAAGTAAAGATATATGGGGAAGAATTAGCATATAATGACAGTCCAAAATAAATGACACAACAGAGACCCACACAAAATCTTGTTGAGCAAGAAATAAAGAATAAAGAACAAACAAGGGGTGTCAGGAAAATCTTCATGGATGAGGGATCAATTAAGCTTGGCATTGAATTAGGAGTAGGGGCCTAGAAACATCAAAAAACTCTTCTACTTGAAAAACAGTAAGCAACTTTAGGCCTTCTGAAGAAGACAAGCTCATGTGCAGTGTAGCAATAAAAGATCCTGGGCAGCCAGATAGTAACAGCTTATGGGCAAGCTCTTGTCTCACCTTATGTTTCTGTATTTTTATAATTTTATTTAGCATGAACTTAAAAAAAAATTAACCCAAAATGCCATGAAAGCATTTTGTATATTTTTGTCACTGCTCAATTCCCAGTGATTAGAAAAGTATGTGGCAAATAGTAGCTGCTAAATAAACATGTAAATATTTGTATGTTGAAGCTTAAAGCCATTCAGTAAACATTTATTGAACACTTGCTGTGTGTTGGCACTGTGACAAAATATGTTAGGCAGGTTGTCTTTTTTCCCAAAAAGATTAAGTTATAGACAAGTTATAACTCCTACTGTTGAGCAACAAACTTTCTCAAATTACTGGGAAATCTACTAGAACAGCAATGTTTAATATGGTAGCTACTAACCACATGTGGCTTTTGAGCAGCTGAAATGTGTCTAGACTAACTTGAAAAGTGCTATACGTCTAAAATACCGTCTAGATTTCAAAGGCTTGGAACAAACTAAAAATAATGCAGAAACATGTCATTGAAAATGTTTGTACTGACTGCATGTTGAAACGTGCAAAAATAAAGATATCATGTTAAATAAAATATATCATTAAAATTAAATCACCTTTCTTTTCACAGTCTATTGAGGTGGTTACAAAAAATGTAAAATTACTTATATGCAGCTCACTTTATATTTCTACTGAACTGCTTTGCTAGAAAATTAAGAATAGAACTATTATCTAATTTTCAGTGTATGAGTTGAAAAACCTCTTTACATTTGTCTCTCAGATTATATTAATTTTGATTACATAAGGCTAAGAATGACTTTGATAAATAATTTGAGTGACTTTTAGTGCGTTATGCAATTAAGAAAGACTGTACCCAGCTCTAGACAGTATCCTAATTCAATGTTTGATGATTTGTGTGCAGACATAGAGAACCAATCTTGATGCTCCACAAAGCTTACGACTCCTTGCTGAGTGGAAGAAAAGTAAGACACTTTCAACAGTTTCTCCAGCAGGCATTCAGATTTGACCTACTACTCCAGCTTATACATGGAATCAATTTCTTTGTGAGAAGTTCTACTTCCTGGATGCAGTAAAATTGTACAATCACAGAAAATAGGAAAATTTGAGTTTCACTTCGGCTGCTAGTCAAAGAGTTTTGAGATCTCCCCATAAGAGCAGTATGATCATGACCCAGTGTGTGCTTCCTGAGTGGAAATGCTTTCCCCTCAGCCAACACTGCTGCTAGAAATTTTAAGAATACTATTGGAGAGGTGTGTCCTCATGAGAAATAGCAGTAGTGAGAAAATTCAACTTGGAATTCTGTGCACTGTGGGGCAAGGAAACAAATAAAATAGGAAGAAATTAGGATGTTGGAGAATGGGTAACAGCAG
>NW_006798161.1:314083-326825 GCF_000442215.2 Lipotes vexillifer
GCAGGAATGTCTGGGCAGTATTATTCTGGGCTAGAGAAGTTATGAAGTAGCTTTATCTAGAAAGAACAAGTTTTAGTTTAAGGAGCATGTAGGTACCAGGAATTAGTAGGAGAGGAAGAATCAGAAATCCAACAAATTGCAACATAAAATGAGAAAAAAAAAAAAAAGGTAGATAACTTGGCTTTTAAAACTCTTTCTGCCAGTGTAAAACTTGGGTTCACATATGCTCAAGACTCAATCTGAATTTTAGGCAGTGAAATATTCCCAGCTCTCTCTACTTCCTATCACATAATAGAATTTTACTTCCTGGAAATCATGTGGTTCAATGGGAACATGCTATTAATTATATTCAAAAACTCACTTGGGGAAGTGATATAAGTTCCTTCTCAGCTAGAGTGTTCTTTTAGCAGTGCAAGACCGTGAATGCTATGTGGGATCTAAGACCTACAATAAACTGAGTCACATTATAATCCTTTTGGTTAGAGATAAAGTGCCTTAACCTCTAGGTTTTGTTCCCACCCCCAAACCTCAACCAGTGGTACATAATTTCCTCATAGGTATAGAGGTTCATTCTCTGGCAGCTGCCCACACTGTCATTGTGGACTGTATTCAATATGAGGGGGTCTTATCTGAGTGATGTCCAGAAATTTAGTCTCTGAAATGACAGAAGAATGAGGGGACAGCATTTACCTCTGCAGTAGGAGCAAGAGCTCTCAAGCTATGGAAGTTCAGGGTTTATATGTCTGTAACAAGAGCTTCCATTTCTGAGATTGGCTCCCCTAGGATTGGTGTTGTTTATTCCCTTACTATGACTGGCTATATGCAAACTAGGTAATGTATATGTTGAGCCTAGATATAGTTCATGCACATACTGGCTTTTCAACCTCACCCATTTGGTGGTAGATTTTTACAGATAATCAAATAAGGCAAAATTCATATTTTGATGCCATGGCCATACCTGGAAATTAATCCACATTTTAGACATTTGTGCACATTGAAAATACTTCCAGAGCCCTCTTTTCCATCTGGTATGATGACTATCATTGTTCAAGATGGTGACTGCTCCATCAGCTTTGGTCCCTGAATGACTATACCTAAAGATTTCTGTCATTAATAATCAGCAAGGTATAAATAACAGAAAAGGACATCAAACCTGGAATTACTGGTCAGAATTGTAACCTTGGTTATGTTATTTACAGATAGGAAAGCAAACCATCCTCTTTGAGTTTCCATTCCCTTATCTTTAAATAAGGCCAATAATGTCAACACAACTGAAGGTTATGAAGAACAAATGAGATAAAATAAGAGAAAAACTATTTTACAGATGAATGATAATTATGAGAAGCAGGAGATTTGACATTTTCTTTGGAAACCTTAAAAAATTCTCTTTTAATGTAAAACCGCTAAATGACTGGTAGCATTTGAAAAGTGGTAAAGCCAAGGCAGGGTCAGGGATGGTCCTTAGCTTTCCATGTAAATGCTACTGCCACGAGCTGAAGTAGAGATCATGGAAGGAGGAGAAGGTTTGTGTCCTCTGTTGACTCAGAGAATAGTGATTTGCATGATTAACTTAGAAAAATGTGAATACCTTTTTCTTAAATTCCTCCACACTGATGTTAGGAATGAAATTTCCCATTTGCACATTAGGAGCTAATCTCCTTTCCTTCCCCAATATATAAATGCCGATATTAACTTCATGCACATCTGAATGTACTAAAATACTCTCTCCTAACCTAAACAATTCTTTGCATTATAATTCTTTACAATTACTCACTGCTTTCCCCCTTGTCAATAGATGTTGGAGTTTAATTCCCAAGACCCAATATATTGTGCCTCACATTTCTTTATCTCTTCCAAGGCTGTATAGCAAGTATGTAGCATCCTGCTCTGACATCTGTTTTACTGTCCTTTTTTTTCTTCCCATTGATACTATTAGATTCCTTTTTTTTTTTTAACATCTTTATTGGAGTATAATTGCTTTACAATGGTGTGTTAGTTTCTGCTGTATTAACAAACTGAATCAGCTAAACGTATATATATATCCCCATAAGCCTTCCCTCTTGTGTCTCCCTCCCACCCTCCCTATCCCACCCCTCTAGGTGGTCACAAAGCACCAAGCTGATCTCCCTGTGCTACGCAGCTGCTTTCCACTAGCTATCTATTTTACATTTGGTAGTGTATATATGTAAATGCTAATCTCTCACTTTGTCCCAGCTTACCCTTCCCCCTCCCCGTGTCCTCAAGTCCATTCCCTACGTCTGCATCTTTATGGCTGCCCTGCCCCTAGGTTCATCAGAACCATGTTTTTTTAAGACTCCTTATATATGTGTTAGCATACAGTATTTTTTTTCTCTTTCTGACTTACTTCACTATGTATGACAGTCTCTAGGTCCATCCACCTCACTACAAATAACTCAATTTTGTTTCTTTTTATGGCTGAGTAATATTCCATTGTATATATGTGCCACATTTTCTTTATCTATTCATCTGTTGATGGACACTTAGGTTGCTACCATGTCCTATTGTTAATAGAGCTGCAGTGAACATCGTGGTGCATGACTCTTTTTGAATTATGGTCTTCTCAGGGTATATGCCCAGAAGTGGGACTGCTGGGTCATATGGTAGTTCTATTTTTAGTTTTTTAAGGAACCTCCATACTGT
The DNA here is from genome assembly GCF_000442215.2 of Lipotes vexillifer. NCBI lineage: Eukaryota > Metazoa > Chordata > Mammalia > Artiodactyla > Lipotidae > Lipotes > Lipotes vexillifer. The sequence continues at coordinate 316,745 of NW_006798161.1, forward strand.
TCTCCATAGTGGCTGTATCAATTTACCTTCTCACCAACAGTGCAAGAGGGTTCCCTTTTCTCCACACCCTCTCCAGCATTTATTCTTTGTATATGTTTTTTTTTCTTTTTTTTTTTTTTGTTATGTTTAACCTGGGCTCATTTTGGTTGACAGAAGGAAGTCCGCGCAGGCTCAGTGGCCATGGCTCACGGGCCCAGCCGCTCCGCGGCATGTGGGATCTTCCCGGACCGGGGCACGAACCCGTGTCCCCTGCATCGGCAGGTGGACTCTCAACCACTGCGCCACCAGGGAAGCCCCTCATTGCAGTTTTGATTTGCATTTCTCTGATGATTAGTGATGTTGAGCATCCTTTCATGTGTTTGTTGCTAATCTATAGATCTTGGAGAAATGTCTATTTAGATCTTCTCCCCGTTTTTGGATTGGGTTGTTTGTTTTTTTTATTGAGCTGCTTGAGCTGCTTGTATATTTTGGAGATTAATCCTTTGTCAGCTGCTTCATTTGCAAATACTTTCTCCCATTCTGAGGGTTGTCTTTTCATCTTGTTTATGGTTTCCTTTGTTGTGCAAAAGCTTTTAAGTTTCATTAGGTCCCATTTGTTTATTTTTGTTTTTATTTCCATTTCTCTAGGAGGTGGGTCAAGAAGGATCTTGCTGGGATTTATGTCAAAGAGTGTTCTTCCTATGTTTTCCTCTAAGAGTTTTATAGTGCCTGGCCTTACATTTAGGTCTTTCATCCATTTTGAGTTTACTTTTGTGTATGGTGTTAGGAAGTGTTCTAATTTCATTCTTTTACATGCAGCTGTCTAGTTTTCCCAGCACCACTTATTGAAGAGGGTGCTTTTTCTCCACTGTATATCCTTACCTCCTTTGTCATAGATTAGGTGAACATAAGTGTGTGGGTTTATCTCTGGACTTTCTATTATGTTCCAATGATCTATATTTCTGGGTTTGTGCCAGTACCATACTGTTTTAATGACTAGCTTTGTAGTGTAGTCTGAAGTCAGGAAACCTGATTACTCCAGCTCCATTTTTCTTTCTCAAGATTGCTTTGGCTATTCAGGGTGTTTTGTGTTTCCATACAAATTGTGAATTTTTTGGTTCTAGTTCTATAAAAAATGCCATTGGTAGTTTGATAGGGATTGCATTGAATCCATAGATTGCTTTGGGTAGTATAGTCATTTTCACAATGTTGATTCTTCCAATCCAAGAACATGATATATCTCTCATCGGTTTGTGTCATCTTTAATTTCTTTCATCAGTGTCTTACAGTTTTTTGCATACAGGTCTTTTGGCTCCTTAGGTAGGTTTATTCCTAGGTATTTTATTCTTTTTGTTGCAATGGTAAATGGTTGTGTTTCCTCAATTTCTCTTTCAGATTTTTCATCATTAGTGTATAGGAAGGCAAGAGATTTCTGTGCATTAATTTTGTATCCTGCTACTTTACCAAATTCATTGATTAGCTCTAGTAGTTTTCTGGTAGCATCTTTAGGGTTCTCCATGTATAGTACCATGTGATCTGCAAACAGTGACAGCTTTACTTTTTTTCAGATTTGGATTCTTTTTATTTCGTTTTCTTCTCTGATGACTGTGGCTAAACATTCCAAAACTATGTTGAATAACAGTGGAAAGAGTAGGGATCCTTGTCTTTTTCCTGATTTTAGAGGAAATTGTTTCAGTTTTTCACCATTGAGAACAAGGTTGGCTGTGGGTTTGTCATATATGGCCTTTATTATGTTGAGGTAAGTTCCCTCTATGCCTACTTTCTGGAGAGTTTTTAATAATAAATGGATGATTCTTTGTATTTCTGCAGTGTCAGTTGTTACTTCTCCTTTTTCATTTCTAATTCTGTTGATTTCAGTCTTCTCCCTATTTTTCTTGATGAGTCTGGCTAACGGATTATCAATTTTGTTTATCTTCTCAAAGAACCAGCTTTTAGTTTTATTGATCTTTGCTATTGTGTCCTTCATTTCTTTTTCATTGATTTCTGATCTGATCTTTATGATTTCTTTCTTTCTGCTAACTGTGGGTTTTTTTGTTCTTCTTTCTTAATTGCTTTAGGTGTAAGGTTAGGCTGTTTATTTCAGATGTTTCTTGTTTCTTGAGGTAGGATTGTACTTTTATAAACTTCCCTCTTAAAACTGCTTTTGCTGCACCCCATAGGTTTTGGGTCATCATGTTTTCACTGTCATTTGTTTCTAGGTATTTTTCAATTTTTTCTTTGATTTCTACAGTGATCTCTTGGTTATTTAGTAGCATATTGTTTAGCTTCCATGCTAAACTGTATTTTTTACAGTTCTTTTCCTCTGTAATTGATATCTAGTCTCATAGCATTGTGGTTATAAGAGATTATTGATATGATTTCAATTTTCTTAAATTTACTGAGGCTTGATTTGTGACCCAAGATGTGATCTATCCTGGAGAATGTTCCATGAGCACTTGAGAAGAAAGTGTATTCTGTTGTTTTTGGATGGAATCCTATAAATATCAATTAAGTCAACCTTGTTTAATGTGTGATTTAAAGCTTGCATTTTCTTATTTATTCTCATTTTGGATGATCTGTCCATTGCTGAAAGTGGGGTGTTAAAGTCCCCTACTGTAATTGTATTACCATCGATTTCCCCTTTTATTGTTGTCAGCCTTTGCCTTATGTATTGAGCTGCTCTTATGTTGAGTGCATAAATATTTACAATTGTTATATCTTCTTCTTGGATTGATCCCTTGATCATTATGTAGTGTCCTTCTTTGTCTCTTGTAACAGTCTTTATTTAAAGTCTATTTTGTCTGATATGAGAATTGCTACTCCAGCTTCCTTTGGATTTCCATTTGCATGGAATATCTTTTTCCATCCCCTCACTTTCAGTCCGTATGTGTCCTAAGTCTGAAGTGGGTCTCTTATAGACAGCATATATATGGGTCTTGTTTTTGTATCCATTCAGCCAGTCTATGTCTTTTGATGGGAGCATTTAATCCATTTACATTTAAGGTAATTATCGATATGTATGTTCCTATTACCATTTCCTTAATTGTTTTGGGTTTGTTTTTGTAGGTCTTTTCCTTCTCTTTGTTTCCTGCCTAGAGAAGTTCCTTGAGCATTTGTTGTTAAGTTGGTTTGGTGGTGCTGAATTCTTTTAGCTTTTGCTTGTCTATAAAGGTTTTAATTTCTCCATAGAATCTGAATGAGATCCTTGCTGGGTAATCTTGGTTGTAGGTTTTTCCCTTTCATCACTTTAAATATGTCCTGCCACTCTCTTCTGGCTTGCAGACTTTCTGCTGAAAGGTCAGCTGTTAACCTTAAAGGGATTCCCTTGTATGTTATTTGTTGCTTTTCCCTTGCTGCTTTTAATATTTTTTCTTTGTATTTAATTTTCAATAGTTTGATTAATATGTGTCTTGCCATTTTTCTCCTTAGATTTATCCTGTATGGGACTCTCTGCGCTTCCTGGATTTGATTGACTATTTCCTTTCCCATGTTAGGGAAGTTTTCAACTATAATCTCTTCAAATATTTTCTCAGTACCCTTCTTTTTCTCTTCTTCTTCTGGGACCCCTATAATTTGAATGTTGGTGAGTTTAATGTTGTCCCAGAGGTCTCTGAGACTATCCTCAATTCTTTTCTTTCTTTTTTTCTTTATTCTGCTCTGTGGTAGTTATTTCCACTGTTTTATCTTGCAGGTCACTTATCTGTTCTTCTGCCTCAGTTATTCTGCAATTGATTCCTTCTAGAGAATTTTTAATTGCACTTATTGTATTGTTCACCATTGTTTGTTGTTTAGTTCTTCTAGGTCTTTGTTAAACATGTCTTGTATTTTCTCCATTATACTTCCAAGATTTTGGATCATCTTTACTATCATTATTCTGAATTCTTTTTCAGGTAGACTGCCTATTTCCTCGTCATTTGTTTGGTCTGGTGGGTTTTTATCTTGCTCTTTCATCATCTTCTGTATATTTCTCTGTCTTTCCATTTTGCTTAACTTATATTGTGTTTGGGTCTTCTTTTTGCAGGTTGCAGATGCGTAATTCCCGTTGTTTTTGGTGTCTGCACCCAGTGGGTAAGGTTGGTTTAGTGACTTTTGTAGGCTTCCTGGTGGAGGGGACTGGTGCCTGTGTTCTGGTGTGTGGAGCTGGATCTTGTATTTCTGGTGGGCAGGGCTGCATCCGGTGGTGTGTTTTGGGGTGTCTGTGAACTTAGTATGATTTTAGGCAGCCTCTCTGATAGTGGGTGGGGTTGTGTTCCTGTCTTGCTAGTTGTTTGGCATAGGGTGTCCAGCACTGGAGATTGCTGGCCGTTGGGTGGAGCTGGGTCTTAGCATTGAGATGGAGACCTCTGGGAGAGCTCTCTCCAACTGAAATTATGTGGGGCTGGGAGGTCTCTGGTGGTCCAGTGTCCTGAACTCGGCTCTCCCACCTCAGAGGCTCAGGCCTGACATCAGGCGGGAGCACCAAGACCCTGTCAGCCACGTGGCTCAGAAGAAAAGAGGGAAAAAAAAGAAAAAAATTTAAAAATAAAATAAAATAAAATAATTTAAATTATTAATATAAAAAAGTAATTTAAAAAAAGAAGAGCGCAACCATACCAGTAAACAAATTCACTGATGATAACAAGCGCTAAAAACTATACTAAGATAAACATAAAATATCAGAAACCAGTCACAGCAAATCCCAAGTCTACAGTTGCTCCCAAAGTCCATCACCTGAATTTTGGGTTGATTCATTGTCTATTCAGGTATTCCACAGATGCAGGGTACAAGTTGATTGTGGAGATTTAATCTGCTGCTCCTGAGGCTGCTGGGAGAAATTTCCCTTTCTCCTCTTTGTTTGCACAGCTCCCAGGTTTCAGCTTGGTTTTGGCCCCACCTCTGCTTGTAGGTTGACCTCAGGCTTCTGTTCCCACCCAGACAGGACGGGGCTAAACCAGCAGCTGATTAAGGGGCTCTGGCTCACTCAGGCCCGGGGGAGAGAGGGGTACGGTCGTTATAATTTGAATGCGGGACGAGCCTGTGGCAGCAGAGGTGGGCGTGACGTTGCAACAGCCTGAGGTGCGCCGTGTGTTGCCCGGAGAAGTTGTCCCTGGATCATGGGACCCTGGCAGTGGCGGGCTGCAGAGGCTCCTGAGAGGGGAGGTGTGGATAGTGACCTGTGCTCGCACACAGGCTTCTTGGTGGCTGCAGCAGCAGCGTTAGCGTCTCGTGCCCGTCTCTGGTGTCCGAGCTGATAGCCACGGCTCGTGCCCGTCTCTGAAGTTTGTTTAGGCGGTGCTCTGCCTTCTGTGGGGCAGGCAGGGAAAGAATCGCCTCTCCCTGCGCACCCTGAAACAATGATCTCTTGTGTCTTAGGCAGGTCCAGAGTTTTTCACGGACTCCCTCCCGGCTAGCTGTGGTGCACTAGCCCCCTTCAGGCTGTGTTCACGCAGCCAACCCCAGTCCTCTCCCTGGGATCTGACCTCTGAAGCTGGAGCTTCAGCTCTCAGCCCCCACCCGTCCCAGCTGGTGAGCAGACACTCACTCACCTCTCAGGCTGTTGAATGCTGGTTCGCACCGATCCTCTGTGCAGGAATCGCTCCATTTTGCCTTCTGCGCTCTCCTCCATGGCTCCAATGCTTCCCGCCTGCCCACCCTCCATCTCTGCCAGCGAAGGGGCTTCCTAGTGTGTGGAAACCTTTCCTCCTTCACAGCTCCCTCCCAGAGGTGCAGGTCCTGTCCTTATTCTTTTGTCTCTGCTTTTGCTTTTTTCTTTTGCCCTACCCAGGTACGTGGGGATTTTCTTGCCTTTTGGAAGTCTGAGGTCTTCTGCCAGCGTTCAGTAGGTGTTCTGTAGGAGCTGTTCCACATGTAGATGTATTTCTGCTTATTTGTGGGGAGGAAGGTGATCTCCGCGTCTTACTCTTCCGCCATCCTGAAGGTCCCCCTAGATTGCTATTTTTATATTTATTCTTGACTTCAGGAGAAAATCCCCCCTTGAGCTAGTTATTAGTTTGTGTCTATTGGTGCTAGGTTTGTCAGATGCATGGTTGTCCTTTTTTTTCCTACTTCACCTGTCACAGCATAGTGCCTATCAATCTTGCCCACCTTGAAGTTTGAGCAATACGTAGTCTATAGTCTACTAATATTTTGATTTTGTCACTTTGTGAAGTAACATTTTAATTAGCATTTAGATAGGATTTGTATTTTTCTCAAGAAAAAGAAAAATACTCAATCTATTCCAGGGGTTTCTTCATTCATTCGTCCAACAATTATAGTTTACTTACTAAATATCCACACTATATAGGAGACAAAATATATCAAATTACCCCTGAATGAATTTATAATCTCATTGAAAAGGAAGGAATATATCTATTAACCATTTTAGCTTTTTCTAAAATATTTAAATTCCTTTTTGCTTTTACCTACAGATTAAATAAATCTGGCAACTGCCTAATACATTTGGGCTATGTAGAGTCAATATAAAAATAAATAAGATTTCAGTGAAGTACTTTTTAATAGCAATTTTTAAATTTAAAAAAATCCCTGATAATTTCCTTAAATCTTTACTTGGTTTTGTTTAGGAAGCAGTCAAATTTAAGATGTTTGTCTACCTAATTTGTAGTTAAGTAAAAATCTACTCATATAGCTTCTTATGTTCAGAATGCCAATTGATACACAAATGAATAACTGAGGGAATTCATGAAGAAGTCAAAGAAAAAAAGCCCCACTTGGATTTATTAATTATATTCCTAGCCAAAACTTACTTCAGTGCTCAACTCAATTGTCCCATAGAGACCTATCCTTCTATCCTTTATTGTCTTTACATACACCACACACACACACACACACACACACACACACACACACACACACACTTTAATTTAGTCCAATAGGAAACTGTTTGATTTCCATACTTTAAAAAACCTCCTCAAATCTATTTCCCTACTGTCCTATTTCCTTTCAGCTCTACCCTGAAGAAAGCTTCTCTCTGTGATTTGAAACATTTCCTAGTGTCTATTGCAGTGGCTAATTTTTCATCTTATTAATACCAATAATATGATGCACTCGAGCACTCTGCAGTGTTTTGATAAGATTCCATGGGGGTCTAGCCTTTTCCAGCTATATAAAAATGTTTCAAAAAATAAAGCAACAGGGCAAAAATATATGCCCTGCAGACCATTTGTACCAAAGAAGATTAGAACACAGGGTGGAGATCTGTTCTATAGAAGTGTTTTCTGAAGATGTGGGCCATGCAGAGAGTTTCATTAACTTCCAAATACTTCAGAATGAAAAATGGGAGGAAAGTATCTTGGAATGACTGAACAAGACATCACACTAAACAATGTACCCATAACGATAGGTACAGGGAGGTGTTTGATTTAGAGAGTATTGATTTCAATTCCTATTTCAATGAAATGAGAAGAATGGTAGTTTTTAAAAGGGGAGATAAAATATTATACTTTTATCAGACATTGGTCACTTTGAACTTGCTCACTCATGCCTTACACCTCCCTCAGTCTCAATACCAAAAAGAAAGGAAAAACACTGGTTTCAAAGTATGGTATAATGCACAGAAGGATGAATTACATATGTAATTCATCCTAAAATTTCAGAGAAAAAAACACTATAAACACTTAGGCATGCCACCCTTTTCAGATATGATCCCTATGGGGAATTATAGTGAGTTTTGGAATATATATTGGGTTCAGGACATTGTGAAATGTTGGAATATCTTAATATATCACAAGTAGTTTGACAATTCTGAGTACTAAATTTCTAATTCACTCTTGAGAGGTCATGCTATAAGCTACTTGAAGAGTAGTTATTTTTAATGCGTTAGAAGATGTGAGCTGAATGATTAATTTTTATTAATGTTTTATCTTAGAGGAGTAATATCCCAGCTGCAGAGATAAAAACATTCTGTTTCCTACCACATTTGCCATAACAAGGGGTATTATGAAATCTCTGCCTCCAGGAACTTCCTGAAAGTCATATCTCATGTCCACAGTTTATTTATGTCTTATAAGTAAGGTATATCAAAGTTATTATGATCCAAATAGCAAAATAAATAAATATACCAAAAAACCCCAAATTCTCAGGACTATCAAATGTCTATATCAGGCAAAACTGAATTTTTACTATTATTTTAACCCAATTGACTAAATGTTAGGTTTCAATTCTCTGCTTCATTTTTCAATTGGTGACAGAGTTTTTTTTTTTTTTCCCTTGCGTTATGCGGGCCTCTCACTGTTGTGGCCTCTCCCATTTGCGGAGCACAGGCTCCGGACGCGCAGGCTCAGCGGCCATGGCTCACGGGCCCAGCCGCTCCGCGGCATGTGGGATCCTCCCGAAACGGGGCACGAACCCGCGTCCCCTGCATCGGCAGGCGGACTCTCAAGCACTGCGCCACCAGGGAAGCCCAGTGACAGAGTTTTTGAATGTCCTGGGGAAGGTTTGATCACTATCCCAACATCCACATATCAGAGAGGCCTCTGTAATTGTATCTTCGGGACATCTCTTGGTGCTGTATAAACCAGATATTCTATTACACGCAGAAGATTGTGCCACAGAGTCATTCAATTGTCTGAAATTTCCTTTTCACTCATTAGTGGAAAGTAACTCTATCAAATATCAATTATATTTAATATAACTGATAATTTGACCTGAAAGCTATATACAAAATTTTCTTAATAAATGGAAATTATTTCTTTAAATATGCTCAACCAGACTTTGAATAGATTTGCTTCATTACAATGCCAGAAAGAAAAATGCGGCTAAAATGAATTATTTGAAGTTCTTACCTATTTTCTTTTAACGTTTTAGGTGAATTCTGACAATAGAGAAATTCAGACTTATAATTTAGTTACCAAGGAAATACCAATGACAATGACCATGGAGTAGTTAAAAATACTTTACAGTTACAGTTTTTCAGAAACTCAAAATGCAAATACAATCGTACATTTTCTCTTATGATGGAAGCGTAGAAGAAATGGTTTGGGCCTAGAAATATAATATCTACAATTTTGGTAAATGTGCTTTTTCTACCTTTCAGTTCTTGGTGCAAAATTAGGGTCTATATTCAACTCACTCCACCTGCTACAGTTGGTTGGTGGATTGAATCAAAGAAAAGAAAATGTGACAATGTGAAGGATGGTAATAATTTCAATGAGATACCAATGTGCTAATATCCAGCTTTTATTAAGTTCAGCTTTTAACTTAAGCTGTTGAGATTGTCCTCTGGGAAAATATATATATAAACAGGTAGGTCAAACAAAGGGCCGCGGGAATTATCATCAGTCATTAGACCACACTGGAAAGTCAACTTTCTGGAAAAACGATAAACAAAGGAAAATAAATCAAATAATTCAATATCTTCCATTAAGCTTTAGGGCTATAAACCTGCTCATAATCATTTAAAATAATTGTGAGCAAAGACTTGAATGCATTATGACAAGTAGAATGTGCTTTAAAAATGTAGAATAAAAACATATGTAGAATCAGACCATCTTAACAGCTACCTCACATGAGCTATTGAGACACTTAAGTTCCAAGTATTCCCAAAAGGAGAATTAATATACTGTGGAGTTGCATGTAAGGTGGAAGCCCTCTGAACTACCTGAAGAGTTCAAGGTGGATTAAGCCTTTCTGGTCTCTGTGCGTACAAAGGCAAGGTGAAGTGGAGAAGTAAAGCTATGATCTTGATTAACCAAGCAAAAAATAATTATCTGCATGTCAGAAACGAGCAACTGTTAAGGCATGAATTATACAGATTGACTATAGTATCTATGCTGATTGAATTCACCAAATAACACTATTCTACCTTATCTTGTTTATATAGACAACCAAAAAATAGTAATATCATGAAGAACTTCTAACTTCAAACTCTAACTGTGCCTTTATCTCTCTTCAAAATAAAAAGGTTTATTCTAGGAAACCAAACACGTATTGGAATACAATGAAAATGAAGAAAAATTCCAATATCTTGAAATGAGAAGGCTGTGACCCTAATGACCACATAGTTTTCATAAGCACCCTGGGCCAGAAAGAAACAAAAAGGGAAGCTGGATCATACATAATCCAGTGATGCATCTCATTTCAAACTCAGAGACCTCACACTTGTGTA
>NW_006798161.1:326835-336127 GCF_000442215.2 Lipotes vexillifer
GTAGGGAAGCTTGACCAAAAAAGTATGCAGAGAAATGAGTATATAAATCAACTTGAGCTTTTAATAGGTGACGTTAAAACTAAATGGCCATAAAACCAAATAACCCAATCAAGAAAATGGGCAGAAGACTGAAATAGACATTTCTCCAAAGAAGACGTACTGATGGCCAACAGGCACATGAAAAGATGCTCAACACTGCTAATTATTAGAGAACTGCAAATCAAAACTACAACGAGGTATCACCTCACACCGGCCAGAATGACCATCATCAAAAAGTCTACAAATAACAAATGCGGGAGAGTATGCAGAGAAAAGGGAACCTTCCTACGCTGCTGGTGGTAATGTAAATTGGTGCAGCCACTATGGAAAACAGTACCAAGTTTCCTTTAAAAACTAAAAATAGAGTTACCATGTGATCCAGCAATCCCACTCCTGGGCACATATCTAGAAACATGAAAACTCTAATTCAAAAAGATAACATGCACCCTGCTGTTCATAGCAGCTCTATTTATAATGGCTAAGACATGGAAGCAACCTAAATAAATGTCCATCAACAGACGAATGGATAAACAAGATGTGGCATATATATATATATATATATATATATATATATATATTCCTCAGCCATAAAAAAGAATGAAATAATGCCATTTGCAGCAACATGAACAGACCTAGAGATTATCATACTAAGTGAAGTCAGACAGAGAAAGACAGATATCATATGATATATCTTATATGTGGAATCTAAAAAAATAGTACAAATGAACCTATTTACAAAACAGAAATAGACTCACAGACATAAAAAGCAAATTTATGTTTACCAAAGGGGGAAGGGGAGATAAATTAGGATTAACAGATACACACTACTATATATAAAATAGATAACCAACAAGGACCTACTATATAGCACAGGGAACTATATTCAATATCATTTTTATTTGTTTGTTTTTTGTGGTACACGGGCCTCTCACTGTTGTGGCCTCTCCCGTTGCTGAGCATAGGCTCCGGACACGCAGGCTCAGCAGCCATGGCTCACAGGCCCAGCCGCTCCACGGCATGTGGGACCTTCCCGGATCGGGGCACAAACCCGTGTCCCCTGCATCGGCAGGCGGACTCTCAACCACTGCACCACCAGGGAAGCCCTCAATATCTTATAATAACCTATAATGGAAAAGAATCTGAAAAAGAATATATATAATATATCTGAATCACTTTGCTGTAAAACTTTGTAAATCAACTATACTTCAGTTAAAAAAAAAAAAGAAAAAAAGAAACTAAATGACTAGTTGAGATGGGGGGTGATCTACTTAGGTAGTCAGTGAAATCTTCCCTGAGAAGATGTGTTAGATACCTATTTCTGCATTAGTGGCTTAAAGCACACATTTATTATCTCACAGTTTCTCTATGTCTAGAGTCTTGTATTGGCTCAGCTTGACCCTCTGCTTTGAGGGTTTTCATAAGACTATAATCAAAGTATCCACCAGGGCTAAGGTCTCACGTGGAGGCTTGACTCCTCTTCCAAGCTCAGTTATGTAGTTGCTGGCAAGATTCAATTCTGTTTAGGTTATTGGACTAAGCACTTGAGTAGATGGCTTTTGGTCAGGGGCTGCCTCAGGTTCTTACCACATGAACTTGCCAACATGGCAACTTACTTCATCAAAGCCAGTAAGAGTGAGAGTGTTCTTGCAAGATGGAAGTCAGAATCTCTGTAATCTAATGATGGAAGTGAAATCCCCTCTAGGTTGAGATATCCCATTGGTTAGAAGAAAGGTACTAAAGGGGAGGAGATATCAGGCGACAGGGTTCATTTGGGGCTATAGTAGATATTACCTACCACAGAAGATGTCACCTCAGTCTAACCGTGAGAAAGATAAGGGGAGGAATGACCCAGTCGAAAGGAAATGCTAAATGCCCAAAATGGAGAAACCTTTAAGTGTTTAAGAAACTGCAAGAAAACAGAATAGCTAGAAAATTATGAATGGTGGGGAGAGTGTTAAAAGATGAACTGCAGTTAGGTCAGGTAAGTCCTCATAGGCTATACTAAGTAGTTTAATTTTATTCTAAGTGTAAGGAAATATACTGATGATTCTTTAGGAGATTCTAAATGATTTAGTAAATGATTTCCTTTACTCTCTAAGCAGACAGCTGAGCCTGTTGTGTGGAGAATGGAAAGGATGTCATAGTACTGGTGGTGATCAGATGATAACAGAGGCAAGATAATTGAGAATATTATGGATTAAGGTGGTGACAGTGGCAATAGAGAACAGACAACACATTCAAGATGTGTTTTGGAAATAGAACTGACATGGCTTAAATGTGGAGAATGGGAAAAAGAGAGAATTTAATTATTGCTAAGTTTCTGGCTTTAAGACAAGGCTGGGGCGGGGGGTGGGCATGATTGTACCATTAACTGAGATGAACAGACTGTGGAGTGGGAATAAGAAATCAATATTCATGGGAAAAAAATCATAAGTTTAATTCTGGACATGTAAAAGTTGAGATATCTGCAAGACATTAAGTGGAGATGTCAAATAGGCATTTGGGAATAAAAGTCTAGAGCTCAAGGAAAAGATTGGGCTGAATATTTAATCACACAAAATTAATGAAGTTTAGATATAACCAAACACTCTAGAAGATAATGCAGTAATAAATAAAATTATATTTAGGTTTAAGCCCCAGATCTTCCATCAAATAGTTGTGTCTTCCGAGGCAAGCCGCGTTATCACTTTAAGCCTTTGTTTTGTCAGTTGTAAATACATGTATGATTTTACATTTGTGAAATGTAAGATATATAATGTCTCCAGAGAATTATTAGTCGATTAATTATGTGTCTTTGGTCAAATCTCGTAAAGTCTCTGAGCCTCAATTCCCTCCCATGAAACATGAACAGATAACACCCTATGAGTGTTAGGTCCCTTCCAGTTTCAAAATTCTGCGTCTATGGTTGAAATATGGTGTATATTCAGAATTACATAGAATGATGTTCTATTTTAAAAGAATATTTCAAAATAGTTAAGCATTAAAAAGATTTCTAATGTTAAAATGAACACAATTTAGCTTCTAATTAGTGCACTGAATATAGTATTCATGTATCTTCAAATATTTTAATATAATCACTGTTACATGGAAAAAAGTCAGGATTGAAATAAATATAATCCATGGGAGTTTCATTACATTTTTTAGCAAAATGTATATTCAGCATTAGTTAGATGGCAACTATCTACTTTCAAGATTTCCTTACCATCTTCATGCCCACAATAATATACAATCAGAATACATTTAATAAGTTCTGCAAAAGAAGGTAAGTGAAAAGAAATCATCTGTTTTTCATTTTACATCGGGCCAACAGAATCCAACCCTTCTATTTAAAAACAAAAATTATTGTACTGGCCTAAATTATCCAAATTGGCTATTTTTTTTCTTTAGCATTTACCTTTGTTGCTTTCTTTATCAAGCCCAGTCTTGATTAGCCCTATTATGATTATAGAGTTAATGTGCCTTTTACCAAAATTAACCTTATTGTAAAATAGACAATCATCCTAACAATATTTGCATATCTGTTTAGTATGAGAAGTTGTGAGTTGAAATGTTCATGACTTTTCAAAAAGCAACAAATTCATTTTCCAAGCATTATAATTCATATTATAATATATAAACATTAGCAACTGCTTAAGCTAATAAGCAAATACTCTGATTTGAATTTAATTTCTGTTTCTTTCATCACAATGGTTCGTTTTCCACCATGGTTCTTATGTATGTAGATTTTTTCTTTGGCAATTAAAATGTAGTTATTTTTAGGGAAGTGATTAAAAAATTTCCACCATGGAATTCCATACTTGTTCTCCCTCAACGACTCCTTAAACCATTTATTTTTTCTGTGGTTTTAGTATGACAAACAAGTTAGAATCTAAAAACCATCCTATTTTCTCATTTCATTTCCTCTTCCCCCATGGCAATTTGTTACAGTTGTTTACTAAAGTGCTAAAAATGAATAAATAGATAAAAAGAAAATGGCTTGCCTCCCCCCCACCCCAGTACTGACACTACCATAAAAACATTACCCGTTTAAACCTCATAAGAGTTAGATGACACCAACAACCCACCTATGTTAGCCTGCTTCTTTCAACACTTTGGACTACTCTATAAAGCTTTTATAGAAAGAGCATGTTTGGTTTTTGTTATTCTTAGGCAAATAAACCATGACAAAAAAGCAAACATATCTCACACTTTGATCTAATTTTGATCAGAACGATAAAAATATAAAGGTGGTATCGAAAGTGTGAGGCAAAGAAACAATTTCCAATGATCTATTTAGTATGATTTGAGACTCTTATGGAATGTTTCTCCTTGGCTGTGTTTCTATCTTGGAAGGCAGGATATGAGCACACAATATCCAATGACACCTGATGGAGAGGTAGGTCCAACCGTTCTCTCTTTGGTTTTGTAAAAAATGATGAAACCTTCCCTCTTCGTGAGAATGATTCTTGTGAGGCTCATATAAGTACATGGGCATATGAATTAGAGGAGTGGATTCATGAAAAAATGTTTGAATGCTGGTATTTAATACTTCAGTGAGCCTCTAGCTCAAGAGTTCTTACAATTTAGTTCAAATTTCCATCTTTCACTTGCCTTATTGTCTTAGTTTTAAATCATGTGATTCATTTTTTCCCTCACAGTTAAGAGCTATCAATCAGAAAATTGAATTCTGGCCTTTGAATTTTTTCATTAGTGCTCTTCCTGAAAGTTGGAGCTGCTCATGATATCCTCCCTATGCCAATCCTTCAACTAATTTGTCATCAGTTTCTCTACTTCTTCAGCCCCTGGAGCTTCAACTGCATTCACTTCTTGCTCCCAAGCACCACAGCCACAATTTGACTCTGGTATCTTTCTGAATTTCTCCTCCTCCAAAATCTTCAACCTAGCATTTTCCTACAATCTCCTGTACTTTCAATACTACCTTTACTTGACTCTTAACGAAACTCATTTATTAAAAAGAAGTTATTATTTTCGCAAGGTTATGGTGCATATTTTAAAAGCTCAAATAGTCTACAAGCCTTGTTGAGTTAAGATTTTCATTTCCTGTTCCCCATAACTATTAGCAAATTTTAAAATATGTATTTTTTTCTATAAATATTTTGATATTACTGCCTCTTGATTTTATCTGTTAGATATTATCTATTGATTATTTCTATATGAAAGCTTAGGATTTAGCCTTTTCACTATTCCTACCTTAGGCAATAAAATCTTCCCAAAATAGTTCTGATATAAATTTCATTAGATCATTATACAGTGTTTGAAACAGCTTTTTATCAATATTTGTATCTAATCCATGCAAAATATTATACTTTTCCTTCCTTGCCCACCTTTTTGTTTTACCTGAAATTAATAGCATTGTTTTAAGCATTTGCACAGTTTTCAATTCAATTCAAATGCTCAATGAGTTGAATACATTCCCTCTTAACATTTTCAAATACATTAGTTCTCCTATCATTTTTAATCCTCTTTCAGAAATCTCTCCCACAGCTTTGTACCCTGCCCCAAAATGAACTGATTACTTCTAAGGCATGCTACACAGCTGTTGTGTTGGAATTTCCCTTCACCATCATCCTGGGGACTCCCAATACTTATCCAGTGAGGAATATCCTTTTTCCTGGATCCCACATTACCCTTTCCATTTACTCCCTTATATCAAAGGAGGAAATCCTCTATATCTTTCTGAATAGGGGTTCATCTGAATTAGTTCATTTGAGAGCTTGTATGTCTGAAAATGTTTTTCTACCCTTAGATAGTTGGACTGGGTAGTTTATTTGGAGTTCGTAATTTTTCCTCAGAATTTTGGTGCACTGGCCCATTATCTTTAGCTTCTAGTGTTGAGTACTGTTGAGTAATTTGATTGACACTACTCTTGTTTCTTGTTCCTTTGTATGAAACCTATTTTTTCCTATTTGAAAATCTGTAGACAAATACTTGTCCACAGTATTCAGAACTTTCACACTAAAGAACCTTGGAATGCATTAATTTTCATAAATTTTACTGGGCATTCAGTCTGCTGTTCAATTGGGAAACATATCGGAACTGTGGAAATGTCTTGAATTATTTATTTGATAATTTCTTCCTCCCCTTTTCTTTGTCCTCCTTTTCTGGAACTCTTATTGTTCAGCTATTGGATATCCTAGACCAATCCTTTAATATATTTTCCTTTTCCTTTTTAGTTTCTCACAGCCATTTTTTTTCTCCAATCCACAGGTCTTTCTGAGAGGTTTTCTCAACTTTATATTCCATCTATTCTGGAAAGTCAGTCATTTTTTGCTCATATTTTTAATTGGCAAAAGCCATGTTTGTTTTCTGATAAATTATTTATATAGTTTTCTTTTTTAAATAAAACATTTTTTGTTTCGGTAAATTTATAAATGAGTTTTCTTTCCTCAAGTTTCTTATTGCATAGTTTCTCTTTCTTAAAGTTGCTTTTTCTGCCTGAATAGTTTGCGATAGGCTTAATATCAGACTCTTTCCTAAACTGTCTGATGTTCCTTAACTGCCTGCTTATATTTTTAAGTACAGCACTAAAACAATGTTTGGAAATGTCTTTTGTATTGAGAGTGGAGAATACTTATTAAGTGAAGTTCTTCACTTAGATTGAATTTGCTGAACCATTTCTGCAAAGAACCTTTGATTTTAGTTTTTTATGTTTTCACTGGTTTGGTCAGAACACCCAGAGAAGGCTCAAAAATAACCTATCCATAGGGTCCCTTCTAGTTGCCATATGAGTGAAGAGACTGAGAGGCATGACATTCAGTTTATAAACTTCCAATTAAATTCATTATTTTCAGTAAATTGTCTCTTTCCTTAGCTGTGCTTGGTGCCTCTTGTTTACCAAACCCAGAGAATGAACTAGAGCTCTAGTGTTCAGTGGGCTTGGACAAAGGCAGTTGTGGAAAAGTGGTAGTCTGATACTACCAAATTCCTAATACTCCTGAGATGGTCTCCTAATATGACTGAAATGAGACCAACACTTGTGCTTTGGAGGAAACTCTAATATAAAATAATTGCTTCTAGACGTTCTTAACCACTGATTACAGTTCTGCTTTCTCAGGACTGCTATATCATTTACCAATAACGCATCCATCTACTTTCCAGTTTCAGTGGGTTTTTGCCATTTTCTTTGCTTGCATTGTCTTTGTGTTGTACATTTAGGTCTTTAAAACATTAATTTACCATTATTTTAGACTCTGGGAGAACTCACGCCAAGGAGTACTTCCCAGCACTTCTGCTGCCAGTGTCCTTGCCCCCACGGTAAGCCACAGCTACCCCCAGCCTCAGCAGAAGACCCTCCAACACTAGCAGCTTCTGAGCAGAAGCAAGAAGAACTACAGTCCTGCAGCCTGTGGAAGAAAAACCACATTCACAGAAAGATAGACAACATGAAAAGGCAGAGGGCTATGTACCAGATGAAGGAACAAGATAAAACCCCAGAAAAAAAACTAAATGAAGTGGAGATAGGCAACCTTCCAGAAAAAGAATTCAGAATAATGATAGTGACGATGATCCAGGACCTCAGAAAAAGAATGGAGGCAAAGATCGAGAACACACAAGAAGTATTTAACAAAGACCTAGAAGAATTAAAGAACAAACAAACAGAGATGAACAATACAATAACTGAAATGAACAAAACACTAGAAGGAATGAATAGCAGAATAACTGAGGCAAAAGAAAGGATAAGTGACCTGGAAGACAGAATGGTGGAATTCACTGCTGCAGAACAGAATAAAGAAAAAAGAATGAAACGAAATGAAGATAGCCCAAGAGACCTCTGGGACAACATTAAACGTAACAACATTCGCATTATAGGGGTCCCAGAAGGAGAAGAGAGAAAGGACCTGAGAAAACATTTGAAGAGATTATAGTTGAAAACTTCCCTGACATGGGAAAGGAAATAGCCACCCAATTCAAGGAAGCGCAGTGAGTCCCATACAGGGTAAACCCAAGGAGAAACACGCCGAGACACACAGTTATCAAATTGGCAAAAATTAAAGACAAAGAAAAATTACTGAAAGCAGCAAGGGAAAAACGAGAAATAACATACAAGGGAACTCCCATAAGGTTAATAGCTGATTTCTCAGCAGAAACTCTACAAGCCAGAAGGGAGTGGCATGATATACTTAAAGTGATGAAAGGGAAGAACCTACAACCAACATTACTCTACCCAGCAAGTAGCTCATTCAGATTTGATGGAGAAATCAAAAGCTTTACAGACAAGCAAAAGCTAAGAGAATTCTGCACCACCAAACCAGCTCTACAAAAAAGTGCTAAAGGAACTCCTCTAAGTGGGAAACACAAGAGAGGAAAAGGACCTACAAAAACAAACACAAAACAATTACGAAAACGGTCATAGGAACATACATATCGATAATTACCTTAAACGTGAATGGATTAAATGCTCCAACCAAAAGACACAGGCTTGCTGAATGGATACAAAAACAAGACCCATCTATATGCTGTCTACAAGAGACCCACTTCAGACCTAGGGACACATACAGACTGAACGTGAGGGGATGGAAAAAGATATCCCATTCAAATGGAAATCAAAAGAAAGCTGGAGTAGCAATACTCATATCAGATAAAATAGACTTTAAAATAAAGAATGTTACAAGAGACAAGGAAGGACACTACATAATGATCAAGGGATCAATCCAAGAAGAAGATATAACAATTATAAATATATATGCACCCAACATAGGAGCACCTCAATACATAAGGCAACTGCTAACACCTGTAAAAGAGGAAATCGACAGTTACACAATAATAGTGGGGGACGTTAACAGCTCACTAACACCAATGGACAGACCAAATGAAAATAAAATTACCCAAAATGAAAATAATTAAGGAAACAGAAGCTTTAAATGACACAACAGACCAGATAGATTCAATTGATATTTATAGGACATTCCATCCAAAAACAGCAGATTACACTTTGTTCTCAAGTGCTCACAGAACATTCTCCATGATAGATCATATCTTGGGTTATGAATCAAGCCTCAGTAAATTTAAGAAAGTTGAAATCATCTCAAGCATCTTTTCCTACAATGACGTTATGAGACTAGAAATAAACTACAGGGAAAAAACTCAAACACATGGAGGCTAAACACTACATTATTATATAACCAAGAGATCACTGAAGAAATCAGAGGAAATCAAAAAATACCTAAAGACAAATGCCAGTGAAAACATGAAGATCCAAACCTCTAGGATGCAGCAAAAGCAGTTCTAAGAGGGAAGTTTAGAGCTATACAAG
>NW_006798163.1:0-1145 GCF_000442215.2 Lipotes vexillifer
CCTGCCGATGCAGGGGACACGGGTTCGTGCCCCGGTCCAGGAAGATCCCACGTGCCGTGGAGAGGTTGGGCCCGTGAGCCATGACCACTGAACCTGTGCGTCCTGAGCCTGTGCTCCACAGTGGGAGAGGACACAACAGTGAGAGCCCCACGTACTGCAAAAAAAAAAAAAAAAATTGTCCAAGAGAGTTCTTTTGCAATTTTCTGCTATGTGAGGACACAACCAAAATGCACCGTCTATGAAGCAGAAAGTTGGATCTCACTAGACACTGAATCTGCCCATGCCTTGATCCTGGAATTCTGGCCTCCAGGACTGTGAGAAATTAATTTCTGTTGTTAGTAAGCTACCCAATCTATGGTATTTTGTTAGAGCAGCACAGACTAAGAGAGAGATCATGGCGAAAAGCAGCATCAGTCACTAGAAGGCACATAATGTGTTGCTTTCAATCGACACAAAAAACAGTGTTACTTTCAGCCCTGTTTTTTTGGTCACTGTATGCATTTTGTACTTTTTCCCTAACTTTCCACACCTATGGCCATTTGGACTTTCTGCTTACTGGGGAAGAGTTTCTCCAGACAGGAGACTTTCAACGTTAAAACTGGATAATCCTGGGCAAACTGGGATGGCTGGTCATCCTGCATTATAGAGAAGTCCCTATACTCCAAAAAAAAAAAAAAAAATCAAAGTTATTGCCTGGTTGATAAATACGCACTGTGAGACCCTTTTTCCAATTTGGCATAACTACCTCTGCTCACCAAGATTCTGCCACAGGTTTCCCAAATGATACCTTTCTCTCGCCACTCTGTTCCTCCTTTTCCCTCTCAGCACACTTTAAACTGGCCATTCACTAAGAAGCAAATTAAAGATGTGTTAGTGAGCTTCACAACAGAAAAGAGAAGTTGAGGCAGTTGTCTTGACAGTCTAGACAAAGGTTTGTTAGTGTTGGCAACTTGAAACTAGGCAGAGGTGTGCATGGGCCGTGAATAATCTGATCATTGCCGTGTTCCATATATTTGGATACATGCAAAAGAAGGAGTTTGTCCTGAGCTAGAGCTTTCTGTGAAATGCTCCAATCGAGGCCAACAAGGAAAACAGGCTCTCTCCCTCAGGAGCGTTATTCAATATAAGAAGCTCTTGAGCTGTAG
>NW_006798165.1:0-476 GCF_000442215.2 Lipotes vexillifer
TGGGTTTGTTTTTGTAGGTCCTTTACTTCTCTTGTGTTTCCCACTTAGAGAAGTTCCTTTAGTATTTGTTGTAGAGCTGTTTTGTTGGTGCTGAATTCTCTTAGAATTTGCTTGTCTGTAAAGCTTTTGATTTCTCTGTCGAATCTGAATGAGATCCTTGTCCAGTAGAGTAATCTTTGTTATAGGTTCTTCCTTTTCATCACTTTAAGTATATTGTGCCACTCCCTTCTGGATTGTAGAGTTTCTGCCAAGAGTTCAGCTGTTAACCTTATGGGAGTTCCATTGTATGTTATTTCTCCCTTGTTGCTTTTAATAAGTTTTCTTTGTCTTAATTTTCATCAATTTGAGTGCTGTTTGTCTCAGTATGTTTCTCCTTGTGTTTATCCTGCCTGGAGCTCTTCCCGCTTCCTGGCCTTGGATGGCTATTTCCTTTCCCATGTTAGGGAAGTTTTTGACTATAATCTCTTCAAATATTT
>NW_006798166.1:0-10608 GCF_000442215.2 Lipotes vexillifer
TAGTTTTAGAGTCTTTTCTACATCTTTTCCAATGATTCAGGTATGGAGGTTTCTATATCTTGGACCTAGACTTCCTTCTACTGAGTGGCGAGTCGATGTGGTTTTAGTGCTTATATCCTTTAAGTTCTTTTAATTAGTGTCTTATAGCCTCCCGAAGTGTTTATATATATATGACTGGCCACCATTTAAAATGAAAAAAATAATTTAAATCGCTACTTATCCTCATTGAGTTGCCCATTTAAGAAGCAGAACTACACTGTCAGAGCATCCACTTTTGCAATACCTTAGATGTAGTATTTTAACATATATAGTAGTTCTCAATATTTACAGTGTATTGGAAGCACCATATTAGTCAGGGTACTCCAGAGAAACAGAACAAATAGGAGAGATATAATAAATATAATGTAATATATGTAATTGCTTTAACATATGTAATTGGTATTAAACATATTAAATATATTGTATATTAAATATAAGCTGGAAACTAGGAAATCCAGGGGTGTAGTTTTCAGAACTGACGTAAGCCACAGTCAGAGGGCAGGGGATCAGGTCAAACACTCAGGCAGAGAGAGCAAATTCTCCTTTCCTCTGACTTTTTATTCTTTCGGGGCTCTCAAGAGATTGGATGAGGCCCACCTACACTGGGGAGGGAAATCTGCTTTACTCCATCTACCAATTCAAATGCTAATCTCATCTGGGAACACCCTCACAGACCCATCCAGAAATAATGTTTAGCAAAATATCTGTGTATCTCAGGATATAGTTGAGTTGACACTTATAATTAACCATTACATTCTGCAAACCTTAAAATATACCAATGCCTCAGTCCAACCCCCAGAAGTTCATATTTAATTGGTATAAATTACAGGCTGGGCTTTAAGATTATCAAAAGCTCCCCAGGAGATTTTAATGAATCACCAAAAGTTAAGAACCATTAACATCATAGAACATTTCTTTCTTGATGAGAAATCAAAATGCTTCTCACTTTTAGTGTTGATGCCCGGGAGAGATATTATCTACCTCTGTAAGGTGTCTTCAGAGTATCCCACTGTACCCCATGTAGTCAGTATTTTCAAACAGGCCACTGCAAACATGTGCCTCCAAGTCTGGTAAAAGTCAATCCAAATATTTTTCCCCAGTGTGGTAGTAGATGGGTAGAATTTCTTTTATGATCACCACGATGTATGGTAGGCATAATTATTCCCATGTGGAGGGTGAACTGAGATTCAGAGAAAAATGGGGGTGCATATTGCCACAAAGCTAGCAAATGTAAAAAATTAGGGAAAGGTCAAGTTTTCTGATCCGATTTAAATAAGTAGTAGGTATCATTATTTTATTTATTCCACAGATACTACTGTCAGGGGTGAGTAGAAAAAAAGCAAATGAATAAAAATGTAGTCAGCCTATCAATGGGAAGATTAGCTAGCATCCTTCACACAAAAGACCTGATATGTATTCGGCCACTAGAGAGGTTTAGTCAGCTGTATTTACAGTCCCATAAATGGAAAGAAGCATCATGACAAAAGGAAATTCTATGAATCCAGGAAAAAACACATCAAATTAAATAAATAATTCACAGGCAGAGCAAAGATTACAGAGTTGGCTCTGATAACAAAATACCTAAAATAAGTGGTGATGTGTTTCTCTAACCACACAGGCTGCCAGTCCAGGTGCAAAGGAAAATAAATAAAACTATTATAGATCTAGTAAAAGTCAAACAAACAATAAAAACCAACAATGGAGATGAATTTTAAGTTGGTGATTCTTTGAACAATCTTCAGAAGATTTCATTTGCTCTGTTAACGCAATGTCGAGTCCATTTTAGAAATAAAAGAACATTTTTCTGCTTGCTAGAGTTTAGACATAAATCGTCAAACTGTATTAAATCAAGATGCTTCTAGAATCATAGAGCTAAAGATCATCAAGGATTATTAAAGAACTATAGTCACTCCCTCATTTTACAGGTGAGAAAACCCAGGTGGTAAATGATTGTGTGATGGGCTTAAAGTCCACATGATTCCCATCAGTGACCAAAACAAGATTAGAATGCAGGTCTCCCATTTCCTCTTCACTTAATTATTCATCATTCTTTAGTCATTTTGAGCACAACTAGTGCACTGCTGTTTGAAACCTGACCTTTCCAATGGCAGTCAAAATGCCATACTTTAATAGTGCTTCCATTGTCTTTGACCAGAATGTTAAATAACTGGCAATCATGTTCTGAACTTCTTTCCCGATGAATTATATGTTAAGCTCTACTTCAATATTGATTTGAAATATACTTTAATGCATGTTGATATTCCTCTGGTCTCTTCTTACAGTTCTGAACTACATGAATGCTAGAGTTCCTAAAATTTGTGATTTTCTGAATGGCCATCTCTACCATGTCCACCAACCCAACAATAGTCACTGTTTGTTGCTAGACAGAAAAAAATAGTTAATAAATTTACAAGTGAGATCCTGTGTTCATTTTTTTTAAATGAAAAACAGAAACCTATTTGAGTTAGAATCTAAACCCTAGAAGCGTACATAGGGCTTAAAGAAATGTATGCTTCTTCTATGGAATATTGGAGAATTCTTGTTTAATCAATGGAAGTACATCGTTAGTTTACTCAGGTCCCTAAAAAGGTGGAGGACCTCACTTAAAAGAAACAAGTGACTATCTTAGTTAATGTAAATAGAAATGCATTTCCAGCTTATTTATGGTTGTTCATTTCTATACCATACAGTGGTCTGTTTCTCAGGACATCAGTATAAAAGGCAAATTGATAGGTGAGAAGGATAAGTGGTATAATAAAAAAGTTAAAAGCATGGGCTACATGACATGGACAAGTAACTCAGCCTTTCTAATCTTCCATATGCACATCTATAAAACAGGGAATAAAACATATTACCAAGAGATATGCTTCTCCTCCCACCATGCTTTGGCCTTCACATGTTTGGGAGGCATAGGAGATCCAGTGCCTTTCCCCTCCATCCTATTCTTGGAAGAGGAATCGTTAATGTTATTGGTCAGTAACCAGAACATTTATGGAGCAATGGGTAGAATTATTACATTTGAAAGTGACAAACGTGTCACATGGTTCTGTCCCAGTAGCTCAGCTTATGATTCACAGAATAAGGCATGTTAGCTTAAGCTTGTCCCATGACCTAGTCATCTGTGATTTGGGGGCAAGAGAAAGAGAGAAGGAAAGCCTCAATTAGAATTCCAAAATGAAGTAACAGCAGCTAGCTCACTAGTAATAAATAATACTTTGGTCTTTTCTGATTATTGTTTCTTGTGTATGGATCCCTTGGCAGGAAACTTAACCACCCACTTCAGAGGTCTGTTATGAAGTCCGAGGTGGTATAAAAAGTGCACAGTGCAGTGCCTCATATGCAATAAGCTGTCAAAGAATATTATCTATATGACCTTGGGTTTGCACTTAAATGTTTGTTATTAAATCGGTTTGCATGGGACTAGTGTCCAGAGCCTCAGGATAAAGTAGATTCACGTGAGTTAATAAATGAAGAGCTCTCTGAAATTCTAGATGGCAGGTCATGCTAACTCAGGTAAGTGGAAGCTGGTGGCTGGGCGTTCCCTCAGGACACGTGTTTTGATGGAATGAGGACTCAGGGTGTAGAAACCAGCTTGGCAGTGGATGGCAAATCATTGCCCAGCACATGCTGCCTCCTGTTAAGCAGAAGGCTCTCACGCAAATTGCTTTCTGAATCGTTAGCTGTCAGCAACCCTCATCTCTCCTCCTGCAGCTGTTCTTTCTGATTTTGCCTGCAAACTTTTCATATTGGGCAGGCTCCCACGCCAAACAAGTTGCCCCTCTTCAGGCTTTGTTCCTGGGGGCGAGAAGTGAACCTCACAGATAAGTCAAAGTAAGGATGCACCACGGACTAATACACACTGAAGGAACAGACTCCTTTAAGCTAAGGTGCCTTTGAAAGTAATTTTCATGCGGCTTCCTATGAGAATGTCAGCCAAGCTCCAGAAGTTATATACTGCAATTTTAAAATTATCTGCCTCTGTAGACTTCCAAAGCTTCTATCAGCTAAGAAGTATCTTTTTTAAAAAAGAAAATATTTTTATACAATTTTAAAGACTACTCTCCATTTATTACAAATTATTGGCTATATTCCCCCTGTTGTATAATACATTGCCCAGCACTGCTGCCTCCTGTTAAGCAGAAGGCTCTCACGCAAATTGCTTTCTGAATCGTTAGCTGTCAGCAACCCTCATCTCTCCTCCTGCAGCTGTTCTTTCTGATTTTGCCTGCAAACTTTTCATATTGGGCAGGCTCCCACGCCAAACAAGTTGCCCCTCTTCAGGCTTTGTTCCTGGGGGCGAGAAGTGAACCTCACAGATAAGTCAAAGTAAGGATGCACCACGGACTAATACACACTGAAGGAACAGACTCCTTTAAGCTAAGGTGCCTTTGAAAGTAATTTTCATGCGGCTTCCTATGAGAATGTCAGCCAAGCTCCAGAAGTTATATACTGCAATTTTAAAATTATCTGCCTCTGTAGACTTCCAAAGCTTCTATCAGCTAAGAAGTATCTTTTTTAAAAAAGAAAATATTTTTATACAATTTTAAAGACTACTCTCCATTTATTACAAATTATTGGCTATATTCCCCCTGTTGTATAATACATCCTGGAGCCTACTTTACACCCAGTAGTTTGTACTTCCCACTCCCCAATTCCAACTCTTAAATTGCCTTTCCCCCCCTCCCCCACTGGCAATTACTAGTTTGTTCTCTATATCTGTGAGTCTGCTTCTTTTATGTTATATTCACTAGTTTTTTTTATTTCTTAGATTCCACATATAAGCGATATCATACAGTATTTATCTTTCTCTGACTTGTTTCTCTTAGAATAATGCCCTCCAAGTCCATCCATGTTGCTGCAAATGGCAAAATTAATTTCATTCTTTTTTATGGCTGAGTAGTATTTATATATATTTATATATATATATGTATGTAAATATATATATAAATTATATATTATATATATATATATATATATATATATATATAAATCTTCTTTATCCATTGATCTGTTGATGGACACTCAGGTTGTTTCCACCTCTTGGCAATCATAAATAACGCTGCTATGATGCTACGAACATTGGGATGCATGTATCGTTTTGAATTATAGTTTTGTCTGGATATAAGCCCAGGAGTGGGATTGCTGGATCATATGGTAATTCTATTTTTAGCTTTTGAGGGACCTCCGTACTGTTTTCCACAGTGGCTGTACCAATTAATTACATTCCCACAAGAGGAATGTGTGGGAAATCTCTGTACCTTGTGCTCAATTTTACTGTGAACCTAAAACTTAGTTAATTAATTAATTCCCAGCAGCATCAGCAAATAAGACCATGCGTTTTTTTAAAAATCTTTTTTTTAAAGGCATAGTAAATATTTGCTGAATAAAATGAGCAACTCTATCTCGATTGGGTGTATTAAATTAGCAGAAACTAAGCTTCACCTGTGATTTTAGCAGCTGAACTGGTTGAGAAATTCAAAGCAGAACAGGCACAAGTCCTCTCTGAACAAGGTAAGGTACAAGAAAAGGAAGGATGGATGTTGTAGGTAAATCATAACACTCTATCATGGCTAAATATAATATCAGGAATTAAATAACTTGAAATCATATAAAACTTTCCTTTATTTGTATGCCCCCTCCCGCATAAAGTTGAAGGTGAGCACAAATGTAAATCAAACAGGCAGAGGCTCCCACTATCTTATATATGAAATCAAAATTTTAAAGTGTTTTCTTCAGAATCCCTTTTGCCTGGGTGCAGAAGAAAAAGTAGCTGATCAGTGCACCCAAAGGTAAAATGAAAAATAGTAAAGGAAGGTTTTTCTACACTTTTTAATTTAAAATCTGAAATACATTTCTTTATGACTCTTCTTATTTATAACCATGTACCTTTAAAACCAAAATTAAGATTAAATTGTATTAGAGCAGAGGAGCAAAAATTTCCAGCCAATCAAAAGGTTAAGTGGTGCCTGATAACACAGTTTGAATAAAGTTACGAATCCATATCCAGGCTCAGCTAGAAAATTAAAGCGTGCTGTGATCACTTGGTACGAAGAGGGGTCATGGCAATTGATTTTACTTACACACACATTCATACATAATAATTTATCAAATTTGTGCTATGCCACTTTCCATGCTTATTTAATCCTCATTTAATCTCTACCAAATGAATACTGTGAAACATGTTTAATCATTATTCCCAATTCCAAGATGTGGAAACTGAGGCAGGAAGTATGGTACATCAAAATTCAGGAATTTTGTCACTCCAAATATCTCCAGGTCTAGCTTTTTAACCTGTATAACAGTCTTTTTCTCTTTTCCTTGCCGTGGGAACCTTTCCTCTTCTCCCAGTGTCAAATTCAAGTTTTAACTCTAACCTCTCTTGACTTCCGCTATCCACTGAAGGATGCCTTCTGGCTTCCTAGAAAAGCTTCACCATTCTTAGCAGAGTACTTGAGATCTAGCAGGTGCTTTGTTAGGTGAATGAGTTAATAAACATATAAGAGAGCATTAAAATTGCCATTTAAGGGATGGAGAAACGGGCTCTGAAAGATTAAGTAACTTCCTTCATGTAAGGGGTCAAGCTGGAATTCAGATTCTGAAGCCCAAGTGATCATCCTCAGAATAATCTAAGTTATCTTCATTGGGATCGAATATGCTCAGTCTGTATCCCTCACTAGAATCTAAGGAACAAGAAGGCAGTACTAGATGCCTAATGCACTTCATTTTGGGTAAATGTTTCACTTATGCAAAAATACTTGTGTAAAGATAGACTAAGGCCTTAAGCTTTCCCTGCTGGATTCCCTGCTCCACTGTGAGTACTCCTGTGATGAACACTCGCCTAATGCACTGAATGACCTTGACCAAGCAGCTTTCCTTTACAGCCTCCGTTTTCTTTTCTGTAAAATACTGTTGACAGAACATGTTCCACCTGCCTTGTAGGAATGCGTTTATAAAGCACTTTGGAAAGCATGAAGCTTTCTTCAAAAGCAAGCAAGTATTTTAAATGTCATTATTATAAGACTCCTTGAAAGGAGCCTTTTAATGGGGAAAAGAAACCTTAGCTTATCAATTGTGCAACTCAACCACAGAAAATTTAAGGCAGAACATGCATGACACAATAATAATTCCAAATAAATCCTTCTAATAGTTAAGAGAAGTCAAAATTCTTCTCTGGGCTATTTTGATTTAATACAAAGGGCATCCCTTTAGAAGTTATGGAAGTTCAGATACAGAGCCTCAAACTCCAGATTTCAAGGCGACATTTGTTTCTGAACTTCTGCTGCCAGTCTTGCTAACAGTTCACTTGCAATGTAATATATTACTGCATTTCATTTCTAGGCAAGAACATTATTTACTCACAGGAGAAATACTTTCCTGAGGAAAGGCTGTCTTTGGAAACTTTCAAGGACATTTGAGAAATGCTTCAGCCGAAGCCACAAAATTATGAGCATGCTTTTGTGCATCTCTGTTCCCAGAGCACCATTTTTTAAAAATCTTTCATTTACGTTTATTGCAAGCATCCATCTTCCCTTTCCAAAAAAAATAGCAATTAACACAACTTCATTGATTTCCAGTTTTCCTAGGTGTCACTTCATAATGCATATATTGTAAGCAGTTCACATCATCATTTTCATCGCTTTCAAAATTTTCCATGTTGTCTCCCTACCTGAATTGTGACTTTTTGTATGGAAAGTTTTATTTATCACTTGCATCTTACTTTGAATAAATCTGAAATCAACATTCAGTATTATTTAATTATTTTTATTTTCTTCAGTATGTTTCTAACTTAGCAAACTATGGGTAAAAATGCCATGTAACAACAATATGTAATATTTACGTAGAGCCCATGTAGTGAACATAGTCCTAAACTCTTACCAAATCCTCACCAGACCTTATAAAGTAGGTACTATTAACCTTGTCATTTGATAGATGAGAAAACTGACGCATAAACTGGTTAAGTAACCTGTCTGAGGTCAGATACCTAGTGATTACTTTCCCAATCACCGCCATTGTTTAGTTCATGCATCCTTCCCATCTCAGTTCAAATGGCACTGACACAAAAAAGCCTTTCTTTGACCTCTTGAAAATACTGGGTCTCGTTGCTTTTACAGCATCATATGTTTATTATTCATTTCACATATTTGTGTGATTATCTAATTATATTTGAATGTATTTTTCCTAAGGGTAACTCTAGTCCAGCTGTGCTTTCCAAATTATGAAATCCGGGACTACATGGGCTATGTCTGTTTTGCTTATTACTGTAGTTTCAGCATTTGGTGCATGGTAAGTATTCAGGAAATGTGCTGGATGGATGAATACAGGACTTTGTAAGAACAAATAAATAAATGGATCAATAAATTTGGTTGATCATAACATAAACAACAGTGCCATGTTAACATTTTTCTCTGGGTCTATACACAAAATCTTCTCAGACAGGGTTCCTGTTTGCTGTCTACACCACCAGTTGGAAGAGAAAAAAGCCAATCAAGGTCTGACTGTCATTATGTGTACAGGCTGCAGCTGATGCTTTAGGTTGAGAGACAGGGTGATTTAGGAATAATTTTACTTCTGGCTGAACTATATATAGAACCAAGTCTTACGTAATAAAAAAAAAATCTACTTTTAATATGTTTGTGTGAAGAATGAAATAGGAGCATCAAGCCCATTAATTGTGATATTTAATTATATTGTCCCATTCCCACATTCATTTCCATGAATTTGGATGCCTTTAGGTCAAGCTAACCCAAGCATTTACACCACCATGATAAATAGTGAAATATCAGTGGATACACAAAGAAAATTTCCCACATTTAGCAGAGAACACATTAGCATGAACTTGTAAATTTAGCATTCAAGTTCATTGGCACGCAGAGAACCAAGTGACTTTTGTTAAAGTAGGAAATTTTATGACTATGTGAGGAGATGAACATTGAGAAAGTACTCCCTATTTTAAAACCAGGACACTAGAAATATTTTAATGAATCTATTTTTTGCATATCTGCCGTCTAGGTGACAGTAAAACTCAATATTTATACATCAGATTTTTAAAACATTGTGCATATATATTGTATACTCCTACAGAATATAAGTTGCCCCCAAATCTCCAAGATATAATATGGGATCAAACAAACAAACAGAATGACAAGAAAAACCAACTGTAATATTTTGACACCTCTTAATTATTAAATAATTATGTTTAGAGAAATAAAATTTTAAAAATTGTGCTCTGACGTACTTGGGTAAGGCAAAAGAAAAAAGAAAAAACAGAGACAAAAGAATAGGGATGGGACCTGCACCTCTGGGAGGGTGGAAGGAGGAAAAGTTTCCACACACTATGAAGCCCCTTCACTGGTAGAGACAGGGAACAGTGGTGGGGGGAGCTTTGGAGACACGGAGGAGAGCACAGCAACAGGGGTGCAAAGGGCAAAGAGGAGAGCATCCCACACAGATCGGTGCCGACCAGCACTCAGCAGCCTCAGAGGCTTCTCTGCTCACCTGCCAGGGCAGGTGGGGGCTGGGAGCTGAGGCTTGTGCTTCAGAGGTGAGATCCCAGGGAAAGGACTAGGGTTGGCTGCGTGAACACAGCCTGAAGGGGCCCAGTGTGCCACAGCTAGCTGTGAGGGGAGTCCAGGAAAATGTCTGGATCTGCCTAAGAGGCAAGACACCACTGTTTCGGGGTGCGCAAGGAGAGGGGATTAATAAAACACTGCCAAAACGAGCTCCAGAGACGGGCGCGAGCCGCGGCTATCAGCGCGGACCCCAGAGACAGGCATAAGATGCTAAGGCTGCTGCTGCAGCCACCAAGAATCCTGTGTGAAAGCACAAGCCACTGTCCACACTTCCTCTCCCAGAAAACTTTGCAGCCCGCCATTGCCAGGGTCCCGAATTCCAGGGACAACTTTCACAGGAGAACGCACGGCGCGCCTCAAGCTGGTGCAACATCACGCTGGCCTCTGCTGAGGCAGGCTCGCCCCGCACTCTGTACCCCACCTTCCCCCTGGCCTGAGTGAGCCAGAGCTCCTGAAGCAGCTGCTCCTTTAACCCTGGACTGTCTGGGTGTAGAAAAGACGCCCTCCGGTGACCTACACGCAGAGGTGGGGCCAAATCCAAAGCTGAGCTCCAGGAGCTGTGCGAACAAAGAAGAAAAAGGGAAATCTATCCCAGCAGTGGAATACCCGAATAGATAATGAATCATCCCAAAATTGAGGCGGTGGACTTTCTGTGATATTGTCTGTATAACTTTGCTTATACCATTTGTCTTATGGTTCTGTCTGTACGTCTTTTGTTTTTTAGTATAGTTTATAGTGTTTGTTATCATTGGTGGATTTCTGTTTTGGTTTGGCTGCTCTCTTCTTTCTTTCTTTCTTTTTTTAAATTACTTTTAAATTTTTTAAGATTTTTTAAATTCTTTACTTTAATAACTTTATTTTATTTATATTTTACTTTCTTTTTTTCTCCCTTTTGCTCTGAGCCATGTGGCTGACAGGGTCTTGGTGCTCTGAAGGGTGTCAGGCTTGTGCCTCTGAGGCAGGGGAGCCAGGGTCAGGACATTGGTCCACGAGAGACCCC
>NW_006798166.1:10668-11067 GCF_000442215.2 Lipotes vexillifer
AGAGACCCCCCCCCGGCACCACGTAATATCAAAAGGCGAAAGCTCTCCCAGAGATATCCATCTAAACGCTAACACCCAGCTCCACTCAACGACCAGCAAGCTACAGTGCTGGAAACCCTATGCCAAACAACTAGAAAGAGAGGAACATAACCCCACCCAGTAGCACACAGGCTGCCTAAAATCATAATAAGGTCACAGACACCCCAAAACACACCGCAGGATGCGGTCCTGCCCACCAGAAAGACAAGATGCAGCCTCATCCACCAGAACACAGGCACCACTCTCATCCACCAGGAAGCCTACACAACCCACTGAACCTACCTTAGCCATTGGGGGCAGACACCAAAAATAGCAGGAACTACGAACCTGCAGCCTGCAAAAAGGAGACCCCAAACACAG
>NW_006798167.1:0-2333 GCF_000442215.2 Lipotes vexillifer
CCCGCATCCCCTGCATCGGCAGGCGGACTCTCAACCACTGCGCCACCAGGGAAGCCCTATAAGTCATCTTTTAATATTACCTTATTACATTCAAAGTTTATGTCAAAATACTTAATTAGAAAAACAGACACCTATTTGATGACTTTAAGAGGGAACCTGCCAAAGTCACTTTTCCTCTACCCCAAAATACATGAATCAGACTCTCCCAATGTGTAATGTATTTATTCTGACTGCTAAAATTAAAAATTCCTCCAGAGAAGTGTCTTTATTCTTACCAATTTAATTAACATTTCCGTGACCATGAGAAGCATCTTTTATACCAATGTTTAATTCACACATCAGTAAGTACTAATGATAACTGTACTACTATATCAACTTCTAGCAGTTAGTATGTCAGTGACAGGCATCATAAAGTTAAATAGATCATGATATTCAAAGAGAATGCAATAAAAAATTATTGTGGTAATTACCAATGTCAAAAGTAAAGAGTTTTAATCAAATTACTTTCTTGGGTTCCTATATTTTTATTTAAAAATTAGTTTGAGAAATCACAGAGAAAGTTGCTGCTTTCAACATCAAATGTAAGTCTAATTAGTGCCTCTTTGTTGCAGTTAATGACACTCAGCATTCTTTAAATCAGCATAAATAAATTCTCTCGTGCTTTTCTCGCTTCACCTTACTCTCTGCCTGCTATATTTCTTACTAACATTTGGAAACATAGAAGAGTGTCTATTTTGCTTGGAAAATATAATTGCCATTCCTACTGTCCTGGAGATTTCCTCATGACTTAACAGAGATTTCCAGTTCCCTCTATTGCTTATGTTGTGGCTTTTAACAGATTCTGAAAGATGTCATTGGTTTTGTGTGACAGTATCTCATAGTGTAATCTCATACAAAATTTGCTTTCCATCAGTGCCCTATTTATTTGATAATATAAATTTCCTTTTGTCCTTCTAGTGAAATTGGATTTTCAGAAACAAATAGTTTTCTTTGAATGGTACTTCATAATTTTCTGGCTGCATTTATATCCTCTGGTATTTGCTAGAGGTTATAATTAATATGAGTATTAAGTCAACATGCATTCATTCATTTAATTAACCAAGATGATAAAGAGGAATCCCTACTTATGCCCTGACACCTCAAAATAGTAGAATAATTAGAATAATAGTAAAATGGAAAGAGCCCTGGACTACAAATCAGAAGACTTGAGCTGAAATCCTGATGTCCCCATTTATTTTACTAGCTGTGGGATCATGCCCACATTACTTAAACTCACTAAGCCATCATTTATTTAGTTACAAAATCATAATGAATGTGCCAGCTAAATTGGATATAGCATGTGATAGAACGCATGGGGTCAAGGATAATTAAGAGATTTGAGGCCTAAGCAAAATAAAGGATGATTTTGCTATTTACTGAGATAAGAAAGATGGCAAGAAAACATTAAGCAAAGAATTGAGGGTTTTTTGGACATGTGAAATTTGAAAGATCTATAATATCTCCAAGCAGAGATACCAAGACAGCAATGGGATATACAAGTCTAGAGTGCAAGAAAAATATCAGAACTGAAGATATAAGCATTACTTATATAATATGTTAATAACAGTTACTTCCACCACTACCCACCAAACAATGTACTGGATGCTGTAGGTAAGTTGTTTATTCCTCAAGACAAACTTTTGAGTTAATAATGAGTATTATTACCATTATTATTATTTTCTAATGCCTCATACAGTGTCTGGTTATGTAAGCTACCAAAATATTTTTTGAATTAATTTTTAGCTTATGAATGAAGAAGTCAAAACTCAGAAGATAAACTTAACCACAACTAGTAAGTAGAATCAGGATTCAAAATTAAATTTGTCTCTCATTCCAAATGGTTATTCTTACCTTTACTGCAGAGATAATATCAACTACAAAGCAACTTCATACTCATTATTTTTAATCTGCACAATAACCATTTCGGGTAGGAGAAGAAGAGAGACTGAGGCTCAGTAAAACAGAGGTGGCTTGACAATATTATGCATCTTGTCACTGTACCAGGACTTTCTATCACCCACAGCTAAGCATAAACTTCCTAACCTAAAGATAATGACTACAGAAAACCTACTCTAGATTTATTTATTTATTTATTTATTTATTTATTTTGGCTGCATTGGGTCTTTGTTGCTGCACACAGGCTTTCTCTAGTTGATGCGAGCAGAGGCTACTCTTGGTTTCGGTGCGCGGGCTTCTCATCGCGGTGGCTTCTCTTGTTGCAGAGCATGGGGTCTAGGTGCACGGGCTTCAGTAGTTGTGGTTCGCAGGCTCTAGAGCGCAGGCTCAGTAGTTGT
>NW_006798168.1:0-210 GCF_000442215.2 Lipotes vexillifer
AATGAAAACACAATGATCCAAAACCTATGGGATGCAGCAAAAGCAGTTCTAAGAGGGAAGTTTCTAGCTATACAAGCCTACCTCAGGAAACAAGAAAAATCTCAAACAATCTAGCCTTACACCTAAAGGAACTAGAGAAAGAAGAATAAACAAAACCCAAAGTTCGCAGAAGGAAAGAAATCATAAAGATCAGAGCAGAAATAAATGAAA
>NW_006798169.1:0-508 GCF_000442215.2 Lipotes vexillifer
TTTTTTGATTTCCTGTTTGATTTCTTCAGTGATCTCTTGGTTATTAAGTAGTATATTGTTTAGTCTCCATGTGTTTGTATTTTTTACAGATGTTTTCCTATAAGTGATTTCTAGTCTCATAGCATTGTGGTCAGAAAAGATACTTGATACGATTTCAGTTTTGTTAAATTTACCAGTGCTTGATTTGTGACTCAAGATATGATCTGTCCTGGAGAATATTCCACGAGCAATTGAGAAGAAAGTTTATTCTGTTGTTTCTGGATGCCGTGTCCTATAAATGTCAAGTAAGTCCATCTTCTCTAATGTATCATTTAAAGCTTGTGCTTCCTTATTTATTTTCATTTTTGTTGATCTTTCCATTGGTGAAAGTGGGGTATTAAAGTCCCCTGCTATGATTGTGTTACTGTTGATTTCCTCTTTTATGGCTGTTAGTATTTGCCTTGTTTATTGAGGTGCTCCTATGTTGGGTGCATAAATATTTACACTTGTTATATCTTCTTCTTGGATC
>NW_006798170.1:0-215 GCF_000442215.2 Lipotes vexillifer
CAGACCCTTTAAAGTAAGACTGCATGCTACCCTTTCCATGGGTCCCAACTCTCCAGGTTTTAGAGATTCTTCCTACAGCTAAAACATGCATGGGAAACCCAGATGATGGTCCACTGTGTGAATGGGCAACGTTACTAAAACGCATCTCATATTTCGTCCCCTGGTACTCTGCTTCGCCATTCCAGACGCTTTGGTAAAAATGTCCCCACTTGGAG
>NW_006798172.1:0-618 GCF_000442215.2 Lipotes vexillifer
TCTTTAGCCATCATGCAAATGCAAATTAAAAGCACAATGAAATGTTAAACCCACCTATCAGAACGGCTGAAAATAACAGTGACAAAACCAAATGCAGGCAACACTGGATAAACTGAGTCACTCGCACATTGCCAAAGGGAATGCAAAATGGTACAGGACGTCTGGACAACAATTTGGCAGGTTTTTCAAAACGAAACATGCAATTACCATATGATACAGCAGTTGCACTCTAGGCAATTTACCCAGAGAAATGAAAATTCATGTTTACACAAAAACCTTTACATGAGGTTCATCCCAGTTTTACTCACAATAGTTAAAAAGTGAAAATAGCCCAGATGTCTTTCAACGGGGGAATGGATAAACAAACTGTGGTACATTCACACCGTGGAATCCTATTCAGCAATAAAAAGGAACAGACGATAGACGCACTTTACAACTTGGAGAGATCTCAGGAGAATTATGCTGAGTGAAAGAAATCCATTCCTAAAGGTAGTGTACTATATGATTCCATTTCTATGGCATTTAGGAAATTATAATAGTGTTTGACAGAGTTTGGGGATGTGGGATCAGGAAGAAGGTGGGTGTGGCTATAAAGGCTAACATGAGGGAAACGTGTGG
>NW_006798173.1:0-516 GCF_000442215.2 Lipotes vexillifer
TCCATTGACAGATGAATGGATAAAGAAGATATGGCACATATATACAATGGAATATTATTCAGCTATAAAAAGGAACAAAATTGGGTCATTTGTAGAGACGTCGATTGACCTAGAGACTGTCATACAGAGTGAAGTAAGTCAGAAAAGGAAAAATAAATATTGTATATTGATGCATATATGTGGAATCTAGAAAAGTGGTACATATTAACTGTTTTGCAAGGCAGAAATAGAGACACAGGCACATAGCACAAACATATGGACACCAAGGGGGGAATGAATGAATGAGGGGGTAGGATGAATTGGGAGATTGGGATTGACATATATACACTACTGATACTATGTATAAAATAGATGACTAATGAGAACCTACTGTATAGCTCAGGGAACATACTCAATTCTCTGTGGTGACCTAAATGGGAAGGAAATCCAAATAAAGAGGGTACATATGTATAAGTATAGTTGATTCACTTTGCTGTACAGTAGAAACTAACACAACATTGTAAAGCAACTATACTC
>NW_006798174.1:0-208 GCF_000442215.2 Lipotes vexillifer
TGTATTGCTATAAACTTCCCTCTTAGAACTGCTTTTCCTGCATCCCATAGGTTTTGGGTTGTCTTGTTTTCATTGCCATTTGTCTCTAGGTATTTTTTTATCTCCCCTTTGATTTCTTCAGTTATCACTTGGTTATTTAGTAACATATTGTTTAGCCTCCATGTGTTTGTGTTTTTTACATTATTTTCCCTGTAATTGATTTCTAATC
>NW_006798177.1:0-2930 GCF_000442215.2 Lipotes vexillifer
TCCCACATGCCGCGGAGCAGCTGGGCCCGTGAGCCATGGCCACTGAGCCTGCACGTCCGGAGCTTGTGCTCCGCAATGGGAGAGGCCACCACAGTGAGAGGCCCGCGTACTGCAAAAAAATATATATATGTCCACTGAAAACCACATCTTTGCAACCCCTCCGCACGCTGACTCCTGCTTCTATACCAACTTACCCTGTAAGATAAGGATGTCCTGGTACAGCCTCCTTGGCCCCCTGAGGTCCAGTGCAATCTGCTCCTTGGTGGAATGCAGAGCACAAAGGCCCAATCTGAGGGCGCCCTGTGTGCCCTGGGCCATAACAGCCGCCCCGTGGCTTGGAATCCAGCTCCCCGACTCCCTGTGTGCGGCCTCGGAGGGGTTCCCACCAGGCCCGGGCCAGGTGTGCTCATCTGTGAAATGGGGACACACACACCTTTCCCATAAAGAGCGGTAACAGTAACTAACCACTGGCCTGCAATGTCACGTATGCCCCGACATTTTGTTTTCTGTCTCTCTTCTACTTGAAAAAGCAAGAGAAAACGGTTCTCAAGAAATGCCCAGAAGCAAGGAACAGGATCTCTGCAGACCAACTGGAAACCGGACAAAGCCTGCTTTGGCGGGCTCCTGCTTCCTCTTCTGCCTTTTTCTTTCCTGTTCTGCCACCCAGCCTTGGTACCCTGTGCTCTCACACGGGGGTGCCATCCTTCACTGTGTTGAAAGGAGATCCTTACTCCTAAGAACGGAGCATGGGAGACCAGGTAGGTGGGAGAAAGGAAGAAACCCTGCCTGCTTAAATGCATCACAGGGAGGGACCAACGGCCGCCGCCGTGCTTGCCACGTGACTGATCCTGACCAGGATCCCAGGTGAGCGGGAAACCAGGATGCAGTCAGACAGAAGGGCCACCAGGATGGAGGGCTAAAGGAGGCCTGGAGGAAGGGAAGGGAGCAGGGGAAAATCCCATGGTCGCCAAAATCAGAAAAGAATGGCAACAGGCCAAGCGCACTTGTTTAAGAAAACAGGTGTTTATATTTAGAAAAGGCTGTTCGCCTTTCTCTTCTGAATGCTTAGGCCATTCAGCACTGGTCTGAGTGACCCTTGCTTGAAATAGGACAGCAGTTACTGAATCTGCCCGGTTGTTCCACAGGCAAGAAGGGATTAGATGAAGCGCAGTCACAAGAGATCTGAGTCCGGTGCTTTTTGGGGAACATAATCAGAGACGCTGAATTTTATAACACTCTCTCCTGGCAAAAACGGTTCCGTGCGGAAGTGTCTATTCTTTCACCAACCACAGGAGTCAAACCTCCTAGCAAAGCAGTTAGGCAAAACAAAACAAAATAAAGGCTTCTTAAATTTCACTGTTCACAGAATAAAACAAATAGATCAGCATTTACACATGTGCATATATTTATGGCTCCCCTGGCCACAGCCAAGTATTTCTTGAAGAGAAAATGAACTTGAATAGACCAGGGTCATTATCCCACCTAATAGTATTGACAAATACATCAGTTACCGGGAGAAAACTTTTTGATGATTTTTACAAGGCTGAACATGAGCTACTGAAGGTACAATCTACTATTTAGTCCAGGGGTCAGTTAACTTCTTTCTGTAGAGGGCCTGATAGTAAATGCTTTCAGCTTGCAGGCCATACTTTGCTATTATAGTACAAAAGGAGCCAGAGTTAATATCTAAATGCATCGGTGTGGGTGTATTCCGATCAAAGTTTATTTATGGGCATTGAAACTAGAATACCATTTTATATGTCACCAAATATCATTCTTGTTTTGATTTTGTTTAATCATTTAAAAATGTCAAAGCCATTCTTGACCCACAGACCATATAGAACCATGCTGGGGGCCCTCTCTGGCCCCTGGGCTGTGGTTTACTTACCCTGGTTCAGTTTGTACCTTGTATGTCCTGCTAACATCTATTTAGAGTGTCTGGGGCATTGTACTTGTGTCATTCACTTTTTATTTCTGGAACATAAAAAGTCTGTGAGGATGGATATTTTAAAATTTATTTTATTTTAATTGCAACAGAAATTCACTTAGTGGGAAAGGGAACAGAATTACGATCTCATACCAAATACATAGTCGAGCGACTCTATCTTCATTTCTCTTTGCATATAAGTGTTGGAATGAACTGAACTTAAAAACTAAAGATCTAGGTATAACTGGGTGCAATGCAATTAATTCACTATATTTTCTCATTACACATAAAATAATCCATTTGTTAAATTCTGGAAAGAAAGCAAAGTGAACAATAACACAGGAAGCTTCCAGACAGCAGGATCCATAAAAGAGCAACAATGTAAAAATCTGAATCAGAGAAAACCACCCCTCCACCACCAACAAAAACAAAAAAAAAATACAAAATGTTTCCCCAAAAATACAGTTCTAATTAACCAGCAGCACAACAGCAAGGGAAAGTGGAAACCTGCTGAGGTAAGAAGAGAGAAACACCTTCAGTTGAGAAACTTCTCACTGGAGGTGAATACAGACACACACGTTCTAACTCATGCTCCATGTTTTAAGAGAGCCTAAAAAAATAATGATATTTATTAGATCCACAAATATTTGCCAAGCCCGTGTTAAGTAGGGGACAAGTACCCTTGGGAACAAGGTCAGTGAGGGCAGCCATTGTGGCTGCCAGACCCAGAACTAGCTTCCCCGGCTGGTGCTTCTTGAAGCAACTCTGGGAAATTGTGGATTTAAAATAAAGAATATTCAGAAAGTTATGCCTATTTGGTTGGAGAACAAAAGGTAAAGATTCATGGAATACATTAAACTTGCTTTTAGGAGAAATAAACAAGTTTGTTCAAGTCTAAAAATGCTGACTTTATGTATCCCAATTCACATAGCAATCAAATATACAGAGGCCACAACAGTGGGAGGCCCGCGTACTGCAAAAAAAAAAAAAAAAAAAAAAAAAT
>NW_006798178.1:0-407 GCF_000442215.2 Lipotes vexillifer
AGTTATAGATGACAGATTTTGTCCAAAAATATACTGAAGTTAGGCTGCGAAGAGAACTTGAAAAGAGACAGAATTGCAGGAAACCGATTTCAGGAGGTGGTTTGGAATTGCATCTAAAGCCAATGAAAATAGGCAGAATGCCGACCAGGATGCCCTTGGCCAAAAAGGGCGTATGCGTTTTTGCCTGAATATATTCAGGAAAAACGCATACGCCCTTTTTGGCCAACCAAGCAAGCTTGCAACGGAAATCTACGCTACAATGAACTCTCATTTCCGCCCGGTCAAAAAGGACATCTGAAAAAAGTGTAAAGTCCAGAAAGGCAGGATAGGCCAGGGAGAACAGGGCCCGTTGTTATGCTGATGGGCGGGATGTAAATTGCCAACAGTCACCCTGGAGAAACGTATGG
>NW_006798179.1:0-1563 GCF_000442215.2 Lipotes vexillifer
GCTGAAGCAGTGGACACGGGTTCGTGCCCCGGTCCGGGAAGATCCCACGTGCCGTGCAGCGGCTGGGCCCGTGAGCCATGGCCACTGGGCCTGCGCTTCTGGAGCCTGTACTCTGCAACGGGAGAGGCCGCAGCAGTGAGAGGCCTGCGTACCGCAAAAAAATAAAAATAAAAAAAATAAGGTTAGTTTTATGTTATGTGAATTCCACATAACCTACTTTTTTTATATACCATATGACAAAAGAGTCTTCTTAAATACTGGCTTTCACTTTGGCACACTTGAAGGACATAACACATTCGCATAGTAACAGTAGCTCACCACACCAGTCAGCTCAGCCAAGACACCACCCATCCCTCCCCACCTCAGCCCCAGGCATGCAGGAGGTTGGAGGGGCATGCGTTTATTGAAAAAGCCCCATGGGTGATTCTGATAAGTTTACCTTATTTAGAGTCATTACTCTAAAGGACAAACTTGTAATTGGTCTACAAAATTCCATCATATGTACATATCATAATTTAATTAACCAGCTGTTGGACATGGACATTGCTTCCAGTTTTCCACAACCATAAATACTATTGCATTGACTCTATTTTCACTAATCTTTGTACACCTCTGATTATATTCTTAGGGTAAGTTCTTTGCTACTGGAATTGTTGGCATCAGAGTGTATACATGTATTTAAGATTTTTGATCTCTATGAATAACTTACCTTCCAAAAGGCTTATACCTGTTTATAAATTTTAATGTATTTTTGGTAGTGAGCTTATTATTTTTGCAGTTGAACCTTTTTCTCATTCTGAAAGTTTTGTGAAACTATTTGATGCCAGAACATAAAACATTATTCATTTTACTCTACTGAAATTTCAAGACTGTTACTCATTATTGGTTATAATACTGTCAGTACTCAGCAATCAGAAATTGTTCCTTTCCATATTCATACATACATTTTGGTATTTGACCTATTCAGCAAGCTACAGGACACAACAAATCCCTAATGAGAAAATTATTTGGACAAGTATAAAGCATTGACATCATTTTTCAGACTGTCTTTCGAACTGTAGGTTTTAAAAGTTTATAGAACCCTACATGTGATTTGAATTATCACACATTTCTTTTTATTTTCCTTTCTTTCTTTCATTATTTTATTTTACACGTGTGAATGATGATGGAAAATTTCTTTTCACCATTTTGGTTATCAGACATTTCATATGTTGAATTTTTCCCCTCCTTTTATTTCATACCGAGCTCTAGAATTTTAATACTTCAGTTTGTTTACATCCTCTAGAAATAATACTTCTTATATAAACTACATAGTCCTGAGTACAGGACTAGATATGAGGATTGTATTTTCTCAGAGTGAATATTAGGCTGCATGGGACAGACTGTGTGATCCAGACTGTCTGGAAAATCTGTGCTCTATGGGTATGTGTCTCTTAAGGAGGCATACCTGTACTCTAACTCTGGGTGCCATTTATGTGAAGGAGTTACTGTGCAAGGGGGCGAGGTGTGGAAAGGGGCTGTGGGTTTCTGAGCTTGTCTATCTAGGGAAGAGGCTCAGCAGGA
>NW_006798180.1:0-213 GCF_000442215.2 Lipotes vexillifer
GGGTTACCGTACGTGTTAGGGCAAGGGTTAATGTTAGCATACGGGTTAGGATTAGGGCACGTGTTAGGGTAAGGCTTCGGATAAGGGTTAGGGTTAGTGTTAGCGTTAGGGTTAGGGTTAGGGAACGGGGATGGTGTAGGGTACAGGTTAGGGTACAAGTACTGTTGAGGGTTAGCATACATGTTAGGGCATGGTTTAGTGTTAGCGTACGGG
>NW_006798181.1:0-220 GCF_000442215.2 Lipotes vexillifer
AAATCTACAAACAACAAATGCTGGAGAGGGTGTGGAGAAAAGGGAAGCCTCTTGCACTGTTGGGAATGTAAATTGATACAACCACTGTGGAGAACAAGATGGATGTTCCTTAAAAACTAAAAATAGAATTACCATATGACCCAGCAATCCCATTATTGGGCATATACCCAGAGAAAACCATAATTCAAAAAGACACAGGCACCCCAATGTTCATTGCAGC
>NW_006798182.1:0-205 GCF_000442215.2 Lipotes vexillifer
GGGTGAGCTGTGACAGGGAGAGAGAGAGGCATGGACATATATACACTAACAAATGTAAGGTAGTTGGCTAGTGGGAATCAGCCGCATAGCACAGGGAGATCAACTCGGTGCTTTGTGACCGCCTGGAGGGGTGGGATAGGGGGGGTGGGAGGGAGGGAGACACAAGAGGGAAGATATATGGGAACATATGTATATATATAACTGA
>NW_006798183.1:0-1385 GCF_000442215.2 Lipotes vexillifer
TTTTTTTTTTTTTTTTTTTTTTTGAGCTGGCAGTTCTGTGGGATCTGGCTCCAGTGTAAGTTCAGATTTCAAAGTTTTTGCAATGCTTATAAGATTTTTCCTGTGTGTGAGCCCCCAGCGGTCAGTCTGGGATCTGGGGGGTGTTCTCTTTTATAGTTCAGCTGCTAACTCAGCTCAGATGCCTGCATGGGCAGCTCAGAAGCTCCAAAGCCATCTGTTCCTCCTGATCTCCCCCATTACACTCCACTTTTCTGGGGGTTCCGCTTTTCAGTCCTCTGCCCCGAAAAACTGAGACTTTAGTTGCCTCACTCTCCTGGTTACTTCTGTGACTATGTTTTGCATTTGGGCCAAATGGTAGGAGGACAGTGAGGTTCTGCCCCACCCTCCTGAGTTTACAAATCCACTGATAAGAGAGGAAGCTTCTTCCTCCAAGTTTTGGGTCCTGCTGTTGCTTTGCAGCCTCTGCCATCACTGCTGCTGCCAAGACATTGCCTGAGATTTGGGAAATATTGTACAAAAACAGGGAGAGGAAAAACAAACACATACACTCTCTCTTTCCCACTCTTCTGCACCTATGCCTACCTATGGGCTTCAGACTACTGCACGGAGCCCCAGAGGATCCTAGAAGGGGAAGAAAATGGTAAACTCACTGCTGGTTCAGTGGTACTTTAAATTCTGGTCTTCGTCCCCAAGCTACCTGCTACTGTTAACTTTCTGAGTCCTCGAATAGTGGCTCCACGCACCCTACAGATTTTATAGTTGTCATCAGACAGGGTGGAATGTATTTACACCTTCTTACTTAGAACTAGTACCATCACTTTATATTTGAATAACGATTTTATTTTCCTTCATTACTCTTCCAAGGTTATCTGTTCATTTCAATTTTTATACTTCTTCTTAAGAAAGTCTTAGTAATTTAAATTCTGTTAGGAAATTGTCCTTAATTTAAATGTAGACTTAAAATTTATCAACGTAGATTTAAGTAGCATACATTGTCAATTATTATATTCTACTCCATATGTATTGTATTAGTTTCTTTCCAATGTTATATATTGGTAATTTGACATTTTTTTCTCTTGATTACTCTCACAAACATTTTATCTATTTTGTGGTGCCTTTTACAGAACACTTGGACTCTTTGCTTTTTGATACATTAATTTATGCTTTTATCTTGAATAATTTTTTTCTGTAGTTCCAAAACTTGAGTCCTTTCTTTATTTGTTTTCATTTATTGTTTTTTTTTGTTTGTTTCTTGCGGTACACGGGCCTCTCACTGTTGCGGAGCACAGGCTCCGGACGCACAGGCTCAGAGGCCATGGCTTACGGGCCCAGCCACTCTGCGGCATGTGGGATCCTCCCGGACCGGGGCACGAACCCGTGTCCCC
>NW_006798184.1:0-314 GCF_000442215.2 Lipotes vexillifer
TAAAAGGGAGAGAAAGTAGAGAGAATTAGTAGAAGTAGAAAGAAAGAAAGAAAGAAAGAAAGGGAAGGAAGGAGGGAAGGAAGAAAGAAAGAAAGAAGAAAAGAAGGAAAGAAGGCAAGTAGGAAAGAAAGGAGGGAGGGCGAGAGGGAGGAAGGAAGGAAGGAGGGAGGGAAGGAAGGAAAAAATACAGAAAGAAAGAAGATACATTAAAATAAATTATAATAAATTTATTGAATTAAAAAAATAATTACTTAGAGAAAAAAAAAAAGGGACGGATAGAACCTTAGGACAAATGGTGGAAGCAAAGCTATACA
>NW_006798185.1:0-228 GCF_000442215.2 Lipotes vexillifer
TAAAGATGCTACCAGAAAACTACTAGAGCTAATCAATGAATTTGGCAAAGTAGCAGGATACAATATTAATGCACAGAAATCTCTGGCATACCTATACACTAACGATGAAAAATCTGAAAGAGAAATTAAGGAAACATTCCCATTTACCATTGCAATAAAAAGAACAAAATACCCAGGAATAAACCTACCTAAGGAGACAAAAGACCTGTATGCAGAAAACTATAAGAC
>NW_006798186.1:0-731 GCF_000442215.2 Lipotes vexillifer
CTGCTGTCGTACACTAAGCTATACCCTAAACCGTTCCCATTCCCTAACCATAACCCTAACCCTTTACCGAAGCCTTACACTATCCCAATTGTTATTTCTAACCCGTCCTCTAAAACAAACCTAAGCCCTAACACGTACACCAAACCTAAACCGTTGTTGAACCCTAACCTGTACCCTAAACTATCCCCTTTCCCTAACCCTAACCCTAACCCTAACCCTAAACTTAACCCTTACCTGAAGCCTTACCCTAACCCCTTCCCTAATCCTAACCTGTACGTTAACACTAACTGGTGCCCTAACACATACGCTAACCCTAAATCATCCTCGTACCCTAACCTGTACCCTAAAATGTCCCCATTCCCTAACCCTAACCCTACACATTATGCTTACCCTTAGCCTTACCCTAAACCGTGCCCTAATCCTAACCAGTACGCTCACACTGACACGTGCCCTAACACATACACTAACCCTAAACCATAGGCGTATACTAACCTGTACCCTAAACAATCCACGTTCCCTAACCCTAACACTAATGCTAACCCTAAACCTTACCCTTAGCCCTGCCGTAAAGTGTGCCCTAATCCTAACCCGTACGTTATCACTAACTCGTGCCCTAACACGTACGCTAATCCTAAACTATTGTCGTACCCTTAACTGTATACTAAAAGGTCCCCGTTCCCTAACCCTAAACCTAATCATAACACTAACCCTTACTGTTAGCCTTTCCCTAA
>NW_006798188.1:0-815 GCF_000442215.2 Lipotes vexillifer
CGTTTTTTTCTGAATATATTCAGGAAAAAACGCATACGCCCTTTTTGGCCAAGGGCATCCTGCCCTGCATTCTGCCTATTTTCA
The DNA here is from genome assembly GCF_000442215.2 of Lipotes vexillifer. Lineage (NCBI taxonomy): Eukaryota > Metazoa > Chordata > Mammalia > Artiodactyla > Lipotidae > Lipotes > Lipotes vexillifer. The sequence continues at coordinate 85 of NW_006798188.1, forward strand.
TAGGCTTTAGAGGCAATTCCAAACCACCTCCTGAAATCGGTTTCCTGCAATTCTGCCTCACTTTCAAGTTCTCTTCGCAGCCTAACTTCAGTATATTTTTGGACGAAAGCTGTCATCTATAACTCTGCAGGTTTGTGAAATACAGTGGCCCTGAGCTCCTTTCCTCCCCTCGCTTTCTTGTGAGCTGGCCGCCATCCCGCAGGATTGCTTCAGAGGTTCAGGCACGGCATGCTGAGGCTTTGGTTCATTCTTCTTGCTGGTGGGAAATTAGAGTTCAATGTGCCCGTCCAAACACCTACAGCTAGCCTCTCGTTGGTTCTCCCCATTCCTGTGCGTCTTACTCAGAAATTGCAAAGTGTGCCAAACGGGACGTTAAAGGCACTGACTCTGCAAGTGTGAGGAGTGTCAGGAAAGCGTGTTGAACGGCCAACACGTGTTCCCGGGCACGTAAACTGAGATGCGTTTTAGGAACTTTTCCCGATCACACGGTGGACCATACTCTGGGTTCCCCATGAATGTTTTAGCGGAAGGAAGAATCCATTAAACCTGGGGAGTTGGGCCCCATGGAATGGATACTATGCAGTATGACTTCAAAGGGTTTGCCTTTGCGTACCAAACTTCACCAATCCTATCAGCCCCTAGTGTTCAGCCTAATGTCCACACAGCTATGGGTGTAGATGCGGTAAATCCAAATTTCATCCCGAGCCCTGAATGAATTAAGTAAGAATGTA
>NW_006798190.1:0-202 GCF_000442215.2 Lipotes vexillifer
AAAATGCTGAAGAAAGATAAAAGCAAGTAAGTTCAAGTTTGAAGTCAACTGTATTGTATCAAACTATACTGTCATTAGAATTATGTATCAATTATGATAAATACGAACTTTAATAACCTCTATTAAATTATAAGTCATATGAAAAGTCATCATCATGCTTTGATCAATTTATAGGTATGGACAAAATAGGGCAGGATTTCCC
>NW_006798192.1:0-215 GCF_000442215.2 Lipotes vexillifer
CGACCCTCCCTGGATCGGAGGATGGTGGCCACATCCCAAGGGTCCTGTTTATGTTCTGACTGGCTTTCAAACTCTTTCTACCACCCACATTAGTGAATCTCAATCATGCTTTCCACTTTTGTGAAAAAGAAATGTGACATGGACAGAAACTACCGTCAAAAGTATATTTTAATGCCCTGCAGACACGTCACTAGAAACCCATAACTTTCTTCAAT
>NW_006798194.1:0-375 GCF_000442215.2 Lipotes vexillifer
TTTTATGGCTGTTAGTATTTGCCTTATGTATTGTGGTGCTCCTATGTTGGGTGCATGAATATTGACAATTGTTATATTTTCTTCTTGGATTGATCCCTTGATCATTATTTAGTGTCCTTCTTTTTCTCTTGTAATAGTCTTTGTTTAAAGTCTATTTTGTCTGATATGACAATTGCTACTCCAGCTTTCTTGTGATTTCCATTTGCATGGAGTATCTTTTTCCATCCCTTCTCTTTCAGGCTGTATGTGTCCCTAAGTCTGAGGGAGGTCTCTTGTAGACATTATATATATGGGTCGTGTTTTTGTTTCCACTCAGCCAGTCCATGTCTTTTGGTTGGAGCATTTAATCCATTTACATTTAAGGTAATTATTGAT
>NW_006798195.1:0-479 GCF_000442215.2 Lipotes vexillifer
TGTGTTAGTTTCTGCTTCATAACAAAGTGAATCAGTTATACATAAACATATGTCCCCATATCTGTTCCCTCTTGCATCTCCCTCCCTTCCACCCTCCCTATCCCACCACTCTAGGTGGTCACAGAGCACCGAGCTGATCTCCCTGTGCTTTGCGGCTGCTTGCCACTAGCTATTTGTTTTACGTTTAGTACTGTATATATGTCCATGCCACTCTTTCACTTTGTCCGAGCTTACCCTTACCACTCCCCGTATCCTCAAGTCCATTCTCTAGTAGGTCTGCGTCTTTATTCCTGTCTTACCCTTAGATTCTTCATGACATTTGTTTTTCTTAAATTCCATATATATGTGTTAGCATACTGTACTTGTTTTTCTCTTTCTGACTTAGTTTACTCTGTAGGACGGACTCTAGGTCCATGCACCTCATTACAAATAGCTCAATTTCATTTCTTTTTACGGCTGAGTAATATTCCATTGTATAT
>NW_006798196.1:0-219 GCF_000442215.2 Lipotes vexillifer
CTACTAATTCTCTCTACTTTTTCTCCCTTTTATTCTGAGCCGTGTGGATGAAAGGCTCTTGGTACTCCAGTCAGGAGTCAGGGCTCTGCCTCTGAGGTGGGAGAGCCAACTTCGGGACACTGGGCAACAAGAGACCTCCCAGCTCCACATAATATCCAAAGGCGAAAATCTCCCAGAGATCTCCATCTCAACACCAGCACCCAGCTTCACTCAACGACC
>NW_006798198.1:0-502 GCF_000442215.2 Lipotes vexillifer
CAAAAAAAAAAAAAAAAAAAAAAAGAATGCCTACTCCAACTCTTTTTTACATATAGATGGTGAAACTGAGGCTCAGAGTCGTGCCTAAGGTCACAAATCTAGTTAGAGGTAGAGCTGGGATCCCTCTCTACTATTCATGCTGCCTCTAATAGGCATTACCAAGTTCTTTACAGCCACAAATGAATTTTTAGTACACTCATCAATTTTTTAAAGACACTGGTAAAATCCAGTTAGTATATTTATGTGCAACAAAGCTGTTTCTATGTAACAGAGAATAGTTCAAAATCATGCTAATTTGTCCTTCAAAATCACATACAACCTTAAGAGTACATGAAATTCTGAAGATGAATTTTTTTTTCTGGTGTCTCCATGTGGGAAAAGCCTGGTTATGTTGGTTTTCTTTTTTTGCGGTACACAGGCCTCTCACTGTTGTGGCCTTTTCCGTTGCGGAGCACAGGCTCCGGATGCGCAGGCTCAGCGGCCATGGCTCACGGGCCCAGCC
>NW_006798199.1:0-432 GCF_000442215.2 Lipotes vexillifer
AGTCACACATAAAATGCTTAAAGAGTGCAAACCCACATTTTAATTATACAGTATCAGCTAAGACAACTCAATAATATCAATAAACTTACAAAACAATTTCAGGAGAAATGTAAAACTCTATTAGGGTTTTAAAATCAAACAATAGATTAGCAAATGGCAAAAGGAAGATAATTTACTGGACTGAAATTTGATAAAATTTGTAAATTAAGTAAGTATGTAATTATAAAGCATGATATAATAATTTTCACAAAGTAAATCATTTCTCAGCTCCATTCCTTTTGCTTTAGATTGAATTCAGACAATCTATTACTAAAGTTTTTTCTATTTTATGAGAGTTACCATTTTTGCTTTTACCTCCTTACTTACTTCAATTACAGTTTAAAATATATATCTAACAGGACTTCTGGTTTCAGTCCTAACACATAAAGAATA
>NW_006798200.1:0-292 GCF_000442215.2 Lipotes vexillifer
AAGGAGCTGTTACAGTGGAGGATTCCTGGACTGAATGTCAATATTATGACATAGTGTGAGTGTTTTTCATAATTTGTAATTGCAGTCATTGTTGCCTTTGTTGTGGTCATCCATTTACAATGTTTGGTGTCAGTTGATTCATCTTTGTAAAAATAAAATACAGTCTGTGTGTGTGAAAAAAAATATACAATGTCTTGATAAAATTGTATGGAATTTGAGATCTGGAAAACATTTCTTTTCTGTAATGCTAGGATGCTAATTGGACATTTTTGCAAGAAAGAGATTTCAGGAT
>NW_006798201.1:0-3059 GCF_000442215.2 Lipotes vexillifer
GTTGCGGAGCACAGGCTCCAGACGCACAGGCTCAGTAGTTGTGGCTCACGGGCCTAGATGCTCTGCGGCATGTGGGATCCTCCCAGACCAGGGCTCGAACCAGTGTCCCCTGAATTAGCAGGAAGAGTCTCAACCACTGCGCCACCAGGGAAGCCCTCCCTGCTATTTCTTTATTTTGGTTTTTGACTCTCCCAATAGAGACTTTCCTCAACCAGCGAGTGATCTCTGGCTTTCCATTCATATTTCAACAAGCTGCTGGAAGCTTTGTGGGAAGGATTTGTATACTGGGGAACTTTACTCCAGAGCGGGGTTTGGCAACCTGAGGCCCATGGGTCAAATATGACCCATTGCTTGTTTTTGTATGGTGCTAAGGCTGGTTTTTACAAAGTATTAAATGTTGGAGAAAATCATGAGGATAATGATATTTTGTGACATATGAAACTTCTTCATATTTTACTTCAATTAACTTACTGTAGAGAACAGTGAACCCTCATAGCTAGAATTCCTGTATGGAAGACAATGATCTCACATTTCATGCCAAGGGATTGGGGTGGTATTCTTCATTTAGAATATTCCTGACCTTTTCATAGTCTGGATGTCAACTGCTAGAGAGTCCTAGTATCAACACAAACATAGACAATTCAGGAACCATCCCCTCAAGCCTGCTTCCACCTGAATGGTTGGAGAAGACCGTGCTGATAGGGCTGCTCTGTAAAGAATTATACTATGTCTGGAGTGGAAATGTGCTGTACCAAGATTTGCAAGTCCCAGATGGGTCCTGAGGGATATTCTGCACCATAGGGGAAGGATAGGAGGCAGAAACACAGCAGAGACTCATGGGAACACATGCATGCTCAGCATCTGAGGTTACTTTTAACGTCAAGGTAAGTGGACCCTCTCAAAAATGTTGATCAGTTCACATCACTGTACTACTCAAACATTCCCATGGTTTCCCACCACATTTATCACCAACTCCAAGTTTTTAACCTAGAAGACCCTGCATGCTCTGGCCTCTCCTCTCTCTCGACCTCCTCTTCTGCCCTTTTACCCTTCGCTCAGTGTGCTCCACCCACACTGGTTTCCTCACTGCTCCTTGATCACGCTGAGCTGGTTTCCTTCTTACAGTCTTTGCATTTGCTCTTCCCCCTACCTGGAACACTGTTTCTCCAGATCTTCAGATGCCCTAAGCTCTTCCTTCATTCAGGTGTCTGTACAAATGTCATCTCCTCAGGGAGGTCTTTCCTAACCATCCTTTCTGAAATTGTCCCCACACATCAGTCTGTTGCTCCAAATCCTCCTTTCAGTGAGTTTTGTCTGTTTCATCTCAGACCCATTTTCCACCTTCATCTGGTCTTTATGGACTGTGGAGATTGATCCTTGCAAATTACATCTCCCAGCCTCCAGTGCCAATTGACTCCCAGTTAAGTTTGGTCAAGACAGACATTAGTCTTTGGGGGAGGGGGTTTGGGGAGAAGGAAGGAAGGGAGAGAAAAACCCAGGAAATTTCTCCCTTTTTCTCTTTGGGGTGGCATCACCAGAAATGACTGCTTCTCTTCCACGGTTCCAGGATTTCATGTTCGTTGAGCCCTGGGCCTCAATAATACCACTTCTTCCTTTTACTCTGTAACCTGAGGGGAAATTGCAAATCTCTGAATTGCCTCGTTGTCACCTGTTTGTTCTTTAAGCATTTCTATGTCGTAACTAATTCCTGAGATGAAATTCTGGACTATTGTTTATTGGGTTACCATTTTCCTGCCCAGATCCTGATTGATAGATCCTGTTTTATGTTTTCCATGGCATTTATCACTCCCTGTTATCATATTGTTTTCGATTTACTTGTTTACTTTCTTTCTCCCTTTTTAGAATGTAACTTCCATGAGGCCCACCTGCTTGAGGATCTTGGAGCAGGCATTTGAACCTGCTGAGAAACAGAGGGCCATCATGTATTTCTACTTCCTGATCATTTATAGGTGAACTGGACAGAAGAACCAGCTGTGTGTTTCTCCTGGAGAGCGGTAGGGAAGGAAGCAGGCACATTCAGAAACATGGAAGGTCTAGTGCTACAAGGAAAGCTCTAAATGCTCTAAAAAGTTCTCTGCAGTATTTCTAGCTTCAGAGAAAGATGTCCAGGTTCTGGCTCCAGGAGCCCATTGAGAGGAATGGGAAATGGCGCTATGGAAAGGGCAGAATGGAGCAGGTAGGAACTCATGCATTAAACCAATAACAGCTAATGTTGGACACTGTTTTGTGTCCTGTCCTAAGGTTTTGCATTCTTAACTCTAACATGAATAAATGTGAATAACAATGTATAAACGGTATAAAAGTACATATTTGAAAATAACCAAACTAAACACATGCTCTATATGTTTTAAAAAAGTTGGGCAACTTTATTTGTTTTTGGATTCCCGATGTACTTTTAATGAAACAAATCAGTGATATAAATAAATAAACTGGTGAATATTAATCCCAGACACACACCATCATATAAGATGAGTAAGTGTAACTGCTTTGCTAAAGGTGAAAATGACAGATGGGATGAAGGATGATTTTTTGTCTCCTCACAGAGGGTTTTGTACGTGTAATAAGTGGGTCTCTTGTATCTATTTCATACCATTTTTAGTAGCCGCTTTTAGTTCCAAGTGTTATTTAGGAGTTATGGGTCTTGATTTCCATGTAGGTAGAATTGCTTGTGTATTTTTATTATTTATTCTAATTTTATTGGATTATGATTATGGAATATGGCCTGTAAAATCTCTACTCTAAAATTTTTGCTAAGGATCTCTTTTTGTGGCCATTACATAACTGATTTTGTAAATATGCCACAGGCATGTAGGAAGAAAAAGACTATTGTCTGGTGCTTCCCTGGTGGCGCAGTGATTGAGAGTCCGCCTGCCGATGCAGGCGACGCGGGCTCGTGTCCCGCTCCGGGAGGATCTTGCATACCGCGGAGCGGCTGGGCCCGTGAGCCACGGCCGCTGGGCCTGCGCGTCCGGACCCTGTGCTCCGCAATGGGACAGGCCCGCGTACCGCAAAAAAAAAAAAAAAAAAAAAAAAAAAAA
>NW_006798202.1:0-617 GCF_000442215.2 Lipotes vexillifer
CTCTATGTCCATCCACCTCACTACAAATAACTCAATTTCATTTCTTTTCATGGCTGAGTAATACTCCATTGTATATGTGTGCCACATCTTCTTTATCAATTCATCTCTTGATGGACATTTAGGTTGCTCTCATGTCCTGGCTATTGTAAATAGTGCTGCCATGAACTACATGTTTCTTTTTTGAATTATGGTTTGCACAGGGTATATACCCAGTAGTGGGATTGCTGGGCCATATTGTAGTTCTATTTTTAGATTTTCAAGGAACCTCCATGCTCTTCTCCATAGTGATTGTATCATTTCCATTCCCACCAACAGGGCAGGAGGGTTCCCTTTTCACCACACCCTCTCCAGCATTTATTATCTCTAGATTTTTTGATAATGGCCATTTTGACTAGTATGAGGTGATACCTCCTTGTAGTTCTGATTTGCATTTCTCTAATGATTAGTGATGTTGAGCATATTTTCATAGGCCTCTTGACCATCTGTATGCCTTCTTTGGTAAAATGTCTCTTTAGGTCTTCCATCCATTTTTTAATTGGATTATTTGTTTTTTTATACTGAGCTCCATGAGCTGTTTGTATATTTTGGAGATTAATCCTTTGTCCGTTGTTTCATTT
>NW_006798203.1:0-242 GCF_000442215.2 Lipotes vexillifer
CTTGAGGGTTAGCATACGTGTTATGGCACGGGTTTGTGTAAGCGTACGGGTTGGGATTCGGGCATAGGTTAGGGTAAGGCTTCGGAGAAGAGTTAGGATCAGGGTTAGGGTTAGCGTTAGGGCACAATGACGGTTTAGGGTACAGGTTAGTTTACGACAACGGTTGAGGCTTCGCGTATGTTTTAGGGCACGTACGCTAGTGTTAGTGTTAACGTACGTGTTAGTGTTAGTGTTAGTGTTAG
>NW_006798204.1:0-4249 GCF_000442215.2 Lipotes vexillifer
TGCTGACTGGAGTGTGGTGCGGTGGTAAGTCATCTTGGACTGTGAACAAGATTAACACCCTAGAGATGGCAAAGTGACAACTGAGAAGGAACGTGAGGCTTCTAATGCACAGAGTACCATTCTGGCTCCAGATGACCTTATGGAACCCCATTCCTACCTCAGAATGCTGTATGGGACAGAAATGAACTTACATCATTTTAGGTTGGAAAAAATGAAATTTTATTCTGTTGCTTTTCATTTTCTGATCATGCAACTAAACCTGTCTCTACATCAATACAGCTTGTATCTACATTAAAACATCTTGTATCAGTGTCAGGGCACGCTTTACACAGGGCGGAAAGCAAAACATAAATAAGTCAGAAGTCTGACAAAGAAGTAATTAGATTTTTAAAAAATTTCTACTTTAATAAGCTAAGAGTTTATTAGTGGAATCAAAGTGCTATTCACTTTGGTATTTCTCCCAAGCTTAATGTAAGTAATGCTTTGTTAAATAGCTCAGAGAAGTTTTTAATCAATCAGCTTCAAAAACAAAGGAGGAAATTCATAAACATAATTCAAGGAGCTTACTGATATTTTCCATTTTCCTTTCTTCCTGGTTTTGTTATAAATTAAAGTCAGTGCTCATTCACTGTTTCTCACCTGTTCTCATCTAACCTCTCCCCAAGGTCTTGGCTTGCCCTGCAATTTCCTTGGGCCTCTATCTCTTTTGACTAGACAAGAAAGGCTCCATTATGTCAGCACGTAGGGGCTGTGGCTTGGCTCTCCACTCTGTGTTGCTGTAGAATTGTGATCCCCTCATGGGACTGTAGATTATCGTGTGTTCTTCTGCATGGCAGATTGGACTGGCCCCATCCTCACAGAGTTTTCAATTCTGCCCTCAACTCTCTCTGGGGTTGAGATAGCTCCCATTTAATGATGTTGCCCTGCGGGGGAGCAGGTAGCTCTTGCATAAGTTTTCAATACATATTGTTTTTAAGAGAATAAATGACCCAACATTTTCTTCTAAACATTAACAATGACATGCATGTATCTATGCATCTATAGGGTTTGTCTATACACTTTATCTAATATATAGATATGTATCTCTCACTTTCTCTAATTCTATACCTATATTAGACAAAGTGTTTAGAAAACAAACTATTAATTTAAAGCAGGACCTTAAAGTAAAACACTTCAGTAGACTGCTTTTTGTGGCTGACTATCTGTTGGTGAATGTTACTCCAATTTTATCATTCTTGTTGGTTGCCTCTATCAAGGATGGCCAGCCAGCTCTCACATGGCTCTCACATGGCTTCTTTGCCTGTAGCTTTCGATGTTCCAAGGATCAATACTTTAGAGCTAAACATCAGGCTAATTTGGTGTCAAGGTTTTCCCACTAAACAGTGCCGCACAACCAATACCTCCTGTGAACATGTGTGTGAGGAAGCAGGGCTTTTCTCTCCGAGTCTATTTAGCACTTGATTCCAGTTTAAGTTAAACACAAACAAAAGGATGGAAGCTGCCCAGCTTCCTTCATTCCCACACTTGTATTGTGACCGATCAGGGAAATTTGAGCACTTTGCAGGTTGTAGCATCTTCTCTTGTGTCACCTCGATAAAATCCCTATGACTCAGCTTCTGTGGCTTCCTCAAGCCCAGAGCTCTGGTTGACCTCAAGAGTCATCACATTTGTTCTAATGCACTTCGCTTTTCAACCCACGCTTATTGTTTTAGTCAACAAGTAGTACTACATTTAAAGATCAGTCAATTAAAAAAAAATGATTATAGAGTTAACATAATGTATTTTGGACCAATAAAGAATAGGTCTTCATCCTATTGTATAGCACAGGGAACTCTACTCGGTACTCTGTAATGGCCTATAAGGGAAAAGAATCTTAAAAAGAGTGGATGTATGTATATGTATAACTGATTCACTTTGCTGTATGCCTGAAATTAACACAACATTGTAAATCAACTATACTCCAATAAAAATTTTTTTAAAAAAGAATAGGTTTTCATCAAAAGCGGTTAATCTCATGAGATTTTTGTTTTTCAGTTAAGTGCTCTGGAACTTCCTTAGGTCATTTCTTAGAACAAGCTTGAGAGTAACCTGGTTAAATTGTAAAGACACATGAGCTGAAAATAAAAACAGAGGCTAAATTGTTAAAGAGAAACACAGAGTATGCAAGAGTCTTCTGAGAGGAAGCTTTGGTAAAATAGGAAGTCCATGTACAAGGTACCTGGTTTGTTCCAAGTGTAGGGCAGAGCCCAGTATAGAAGAATTTATCAGAAAGATTACTGTCCTAAAACCTAAGAGCACAGTAAGCAAGTTGATATAAGGAAAGTACTTCAGGAGTAGCAAGGAGTGGCCATTTGGATCACGTAAGAAGACCCAGGTCTACAGAGACCATACACAACATGGTCCCTAAGACTTCTTCCATCACTGAGGAGTCACCACAATTGGAGGTCTCAGATGACCGGTGCTTAGGAATACAATGACTCAGAAGAAAGTCAGAATTAACACAAGAGAGACTCGATAGGGAGTCCCAGAAGGTTCAATGCGGGCTTCTTGACAGCTTCTTTCATACGGTGCTGAATCAACCAAGAACTTGGTAGTACTGAGGCTACAGGCTGAATCCAAGTAGCCACCTGGAGGAACACGATGTCTACAAACAAGGTTTGATGGACACCTTCACAAAAGTCTTGGTCAGAAAGCTTCTGAAGGCCATTACGTATGCAGAATAGTTAAGAAGGATGAAAATTTATTCTCATTAGCCTTATGTGAAATGTGTCATGACTTTGTTTCAGGTGTTTTCTTCAAATATTTGTTATCTTAAAGGAGAGTACTTATTAAGTTTCTACTCCATACAATGAAGTGTTTTAAGAGCTGGGGAAGATACAACTACATACAGTGTTCTCTTCTAGCCAAAGGTATAAAGTACATATGGAATAAAGACAATTTACCACATGAGGAGACTTAAAAGTAAGTTTCAAATAAGAGATGCAGATGAGTCTCATTAGAATTTCAAAGAAAGAACCTCTTTGAGTCAGATGGGCATGGGCAGAGAAGGCTTAAGTTCATTTGTGTCTCAAAGGGGCAGCAGGACCTTAGAAGTGGTTGAATTGTTTCCCCCCCAGATTCATTTGTTTAAGCCCTAACTGCCAGTGCCTCAGAGTGTGACCTTATTTGGAAATAAGGTCATTAGAGATGTAATTAGTTTAGATGAAGTCTTATTGGAGTAGAGTGGACCCCTAGTCCAATATGACTGGTGTCCTAATAAAATGGGAAATTGGAATACAGACACACATCCATAGAAAAAACACCATGTGAGAACTGGAGTTAGGCTGCCACAAGGAAAGGAACTGCTAGAAGCGAGGAGGAAGTCCTGGAACAGATCCTTCCCTAGCACTTTCAAAGGGAGTCTGACCCTGCTAACTTCTTAATCTCAGACACGTAGGCTCCAGAGCTGTGAGACAATAAACTGCACTCAGTTTGTAGTACAGCAGCCATAGGAAACTAATATAATGACCAGAAATACAGAGGCAAGAAGGTACAGGGCAGATCCCAGCAAATGCTAAGTCTATAGATACTACTAACATCTAACACTTTCAGAATGCTTATGTGCTTCATGTGCATTTTTTCATTTGATCCTCACAACCACTCTATAAAGTAAGCTCTACTCTCATCCCACCTTATGGATGGGAAGAAAAGGTTCCGATTGGTTAAGGATTGTCAAAGGCCACACAGCCAGGAAAGTACAGGGGTTCATAAGAGAGATATTGAAAGAGATGAGGAACTGAAGTGGGACAGAGTGTGATGCATCTTTCAATCTCTGCCATTAATGCATTCCTCTGCACCAGACACAAATCACAGACTAGCAAAAATACACTGCTGAGGAAAATACAGCCAGGATGTTTCATACCTAGAAGAGACCAATAAAATGGTCCTGGAATTCTCTTGTCTTAGCAATGAGAATTAATATCCAAGAGAAATTAAAAATTTGTATAAGGCCAAATCAAATATTGTAGAGTTACCACTAGAGACCATGCCTGTGGCTCTCAGCCCGGTATCTCTTGACTCCATCACCTACCTACCTGTTTAAACAACATTGATCAGGGAGACCTCTGGGCCATGAGCCCTGTCTCCCTAGCTTCCCATTTTTTTTTTTTTTTTGCAGGCCTCTCACTGTTGTGGCCTCTCCCATTGTGGAGCACAGGCTCCGGACGCGCAGTCCCAGCGGCCATGGCTCACGGGCCCAGCCGCTCCGCGG
>NW_006798205.1:0-11940 GCF_000442215.2 Lipotes vexillifer
TTCTTTTATGTTATATTCACTAGTTTGTTGTATTTTTTAGATTCCACATGTAAGTAATATCATGCAATATTTGTCTTTCTCTGTCTGACTTATTTAGCTTAATATAATGCCCTTCAAATCCGTCCATGCTGTTGCTTCAAACAGAAAAATTTCATTTTTTATGGCTGAGTAGTATTCCATTGTGTGTGTGTGTGTGTGTGTGTGTGCGCGTGTGCGCGCATGCACGTGTGTGTGTGTGTGTGTGTATATATATATTTATATATACATACATATATATATCATATCTTCTTTATCCATTCATCTGTTGATGGACACTTAGTTTGTTTCCATACCTTGGGAATTGTAAATAATGCCTCTATGAACTTTGAGGTGCATGCATCTTTCGAATTAAGTATTTTTGTTTTATTCAGATAGATACTAAGGAGTTGAATGGGTGGGTCATATGGTAGTTCTATTTTTAGTTTCTTAAGAAACCTCCATACTATTTTCTACAGTGGCATTTTCCACAGAACTAAAACAAATAACTTTAAAATTTGTAGGGGACACAGAAGTTGAAAAATTTTAAATCTCTTTATGCATATTACCAAATTGCTTTAGCAAATTACTATATTGATTTGCTATATTACTATATTAATTACTATACTGATTTATAACTTTGCTCTACATTTCTCTCTCTAGATCTATAGATCTAAAATTATACATATAATATACAAGTACATAGATGTGTATTCACAGCTTTTGAGGTATAATTGATATACACTAAACTGTACACATTTAAATTATAGAATTTTATGAGTTGTGTTATATGTATACATCCCTGAGGCCATAACCTCAACCAGATAATGAACATTTTCAATGCCCTTAAAAGTTTCCTTATGTCTCTTTGTAATCCTTCTCTCTAATGTCATTACCAGGTAACTGCTGATCCACTTTCTGATATTATAGATTACTTTGTATTTTATAGATTTCTCTATAATAGAATCATTTGCTATGATCTATTTTTGTCTGTCTTTCACTCAGCACAATGATTTTGAGATTAATCTATGTATTTATTTCTGAATATAATTATATAAAACAATTGTTTGCTGAGTAGTATTATATAAAACAATGGATTGCTGGCATTTGACAATAACTAATGTAGGATTTTTTAGAAAGGTGAGTGTGAGTGCACAAAACAAGTACCACCTTCACCTATATCTTGAGATATTTCTGGGATTTGGTGTAGGGAGGTAGAGCCCAAACAAGAAGCAATGGTCTTGATAAAGAGAGAAGATACATCTTATAGGTTGGGGCTGCCACAACTTACAAGATGGTGATTGGAAGAGCAGGGTCCTGAAAAAGGGGAGTTGTTTATAGAGTACCCCATATATTCGTATGGAAATATTTCTTGGATCTTTGGTCAATTTCTGAACTACAAAAAGAACAGGGAAAATCTATGGAAGTTCTTAGAGGCAACAGCTTCTGGGAAGCTGAGAGCAAGTAAAGAATCTGGGATCTCTCAGTACGGAGAAGACACTAGTCTTCTGGCTCAGCCAGAATGCACAGATTGTAGTGGACACCCTGTTCTCTCCATTGGAACCCGACAAGGCCATGCAATTTGGAGTAAGAACCATGACATAAGAATTAGAGATATGCATTAAGACTAGGTACAAATAACTAATACAGACCATTCTTAACAAAGCAAAATCTAGGGCTCTTCAGAATCAAGGTGCCCACCAGAACAAAGTACACCATTTTTTAGAGGAAGAATACAGTAACTAGGACCTCAACAACCTGTATCACAATATCCAGCATACGAAACAAAATAACAGTGAAGCTGTGCCTCACACTCACTGGGTAAATAACTAAATAAAACTTTTGAGCTTAACTTACAGAACAGCAGAAAAATGCAGATGTGGAAGAAGCCTGCCAACAACTTCCTCCAAGCCAGTGCTGTGCAGTGCATTGAGGGACTAGAGTGACCCGTCATAGGCCAAAAAAATCACCATATGCAGGACACGGAAATCCTTCCTCCCTTCCTGAATTTGCACATGTGACCCATGAAGAGATGTGAAAGACATCGCTCCTGCACAGAGGACCTTGAAACATCCCTTTACCCTTTCACCAATCATTTCTTAGCGCTGACACCCTCCTACTCCCGCAATAAATATCTTGCTCAAAAATCCAATGGAGAGACACATCTGAGCTTTGCTTCCTGTTTCCTTGCTTGGCCACCCTTCAATAAATCCTCTTCTCTCTGCTGAAGACTGTTGCCTCGGTATTTGGTCTTTCCATTGCCTAGTGGACAATGAAACCACTTGCTGGGTTACAACAGCAACAACGAACTAGGTATTTAAAGAAATAGAAAAAAATTGGCTGCTGAAATATTATAAAATAGTAGACACTGATCCAGATTTTGGAGTTAGCAGAAAGTAATTTCAAAATAACTATGATTTTCATTAAATAAAGAGAAAATATGGAAAATAGATGAAAGACAAAGTATCTTAATGAGAATTATAACATATAAAAATTTAAATTTATATTTTAGAGTGGTAACATACAATATCAAGAATTACTAACTCATTGAATGGACTTAACAGCATACTCAACAAAGCCAAAGATAATATTAGTAAATTTAAAGACTGATCAATAGTAAATATGCAAACTTAAGCTGGGAGAGAATAATAAAAAATAAGATAAATAGAGCATAAATGATACCATGTAGTCACATGAGCAAAAGTCCTAACATAAATATAGTAAGGATTCCAGAAAGAAAGGAGAGAGATTGGGACAAAACAATTATTTGAAGAAATAATGGATGGAAATTTTTCTTAATGCTTATACTCATTTGTTCATTTGTGCTCTTGGTTCACTTTCTTCTTGGTATTTTAATATTTTATTTTCCATTTGAAAACGCTCTATATTTTATTATTATCAATTTTAGAGTATCCCTCAGAAATCAATTCTGAATCATTAATAAGCCCTTATATTTTCTTATAAAATATGTAAAGATTCTCAATTTTTCATATGGTAAACTGAAACTCATCTCAGTGTGTTTTGTGAAAACTTGCCTAAATGTCCCTGTAAGTTAGTAACTCACTTCTTACCTTTTGAAAGCACTTGTACTATACATATATTACAACAAATGTGATCTCATTTTTGCTTATTGGTCTGTTTTTTCTAGTCTAATATGAGTTCTTCAGTTCTTCTTATTTGTAGGTTCTCTGTAAACCTTTCTTGAATGGATAGAAGAATAAAGGAAATAATAATAAAAATAGAGTAAGAAGTTATGATTTACAGTTGGTTCTAAAGGGAAACAGAAAGGAAGCAAAGGCTACAAATTGTGGTTTGGATATTCTCCATTATCCTGACAGTAAATTATCTTTTCATTTGGATGTTACTTTCTTTCAGAAGAGTTTGATGCATTTTAAAGTGATGCAGTAGTACATGTTATTAAAGCCAGGAATCATAAATTATTCCTTAAATCACTGAGTCTTGGGAAAATAGAAAGCCAACGAATCGCATACCATTTGAACATCGATTTAGTTTCTGCACAACCTTATGCTGGGTTGGGTGTATGTCTTTGGCTCCAGCAGGTCTGCATACTTTCTAATTTGCTTGAAAACTGCATGAAAATATTCCCATGGCCCTCTTGTAAAATATGACAGCCTGACATTTTCTTTAATTACAAGACCTGATCTGTTTAACAGCACAAAATTGGCCTCCAACTTGACAGGCCTCCCCTTTAAAATCAATGGTTAGACTCTAGGGCACCAGTTTGGTCATCAAGATCAATATTAGAAAAAATATAGCTTGTCAGGACCTCTCAGCCTTTTATTGATTTAAATGGGTAGCAGCTCATAGATTGAATAGTAATGTTAGAGCTCTGATCCAAAAAGAGATGGCCCTTACACTAATTTCAGTATAGGCAGATGAATCTGTGATAAATGACACAAGCATAATATAATTATCCAACTACTTTGGTTAGATAAAGCTGAATGTTTTCAGAGGGATATATATATATATATACATACACACACATACATATATATGTGTATATATATACACACACACACACACACATATATATATATACTTAGAATACACTTCTTTAGATTATTCAGTAAGTGAACAAAGTAACAAAAGTGTTACCTTGGTCTTATCAGAAATAAAACAAAACAAAATAAATTAAAACGAAACAACAACAACAAAAAAAACACTGAAGAGTCATCTTAGCATTACCAAAGAGTAGAAGGGGAATCAACATGAAAAGAAAAGAAGAAAGATTACCATGAGAAGAAAAATAATTTGTTGTTTTCACTTGAACAACTTTTTATTTAAATAAAAATGTGCTTAAGTTTTAGAAAGAATATTTAACTAGAAGCCAGTTTTCTTCAATTTTAGTTCTGGATAATTATATTGTTACATAAGTCATTTAACTTATACAGGCTTTGATTTCCTACTCTGTCATATGAGAGACTAGGAAGATAGAATCTAAGTATTATTTTAAAACTGAGGAAAAAAACACACATAACAGTCTATGTTAACTTCATATTTCACCAGTAATTAAAATAAGTCTGTAGAGTTATTTTATTTTCATTCCAAATTTGAATGCTAACAGAAGGTTTGAATACTGATCACAATGATGGGGAAGGAGAAATTAAAACCATACGCATGAGGATGTTTCATCTCACTACAAACAAATACAAAAAGAAAAAAAAAATCAGAAACAAGAGTTTGTGATTTCCTAATACTTTCAAAAGTTTAAGGAGTTTGTATTTAACACTACTGAATCATATACTTAAAAATGGTTAAGATGGTAAATTCTATGTTATGTGTATTTTACCACAATTAAAAATTTTTTTTAAATATAGAAAACTTTTTAAAAGGTTTTAGTTTAGCTTATACTAAAAGATAGAGAAGTACATATAAACAATTCATAGTTTAGAATAATGAGACTGAGCAGGACCCTGTGGTGCCCTCCCAGACATAAAAAACTTTCTGTGTCCCCTTTTCTTGTTTGTAGGAAAAAGGCTCTTAGCCTCCTAGACTTTCTCTGAGTTCCAAAGGCCAGATTCAGTTACTATTTAGGAGAGTGAGAAAATGCAGGGAGAAACAACAGGGGCCTGGTCTTGGTTCCTTGGGGGGTGGGGGAGACAATTTGATACATATCTCTGAGTTCTTCTACCAGAACTAAGGCTTCCACCCAGGTGGAGGATGGTAACTTCAGGTTGAGCACAAGCAGTGGACCCCAAACTAGTTGGAACCAGAAGGCTGATGATTGAGATTCCTTGAACACCAACCTGTAACTCACCACCAACCAATCAGAGGAAGGTTACACACCCTGCAGCTCTCCCTCCAAATTTTGCCTATAAAAACTTCTTCCCTGAAACCCATCACAGAGTTCATGTCTTTTGAGCATGAGCCACCCATTCTCCTTGCTTGGCCCTGCAATAAATAAACCTGTCTCTGTCCAAACTCTGACATTTCAGTTTATTTGACCTCACTGTGAGTTGGGCACAGGAACTTGGGTTTAACAACAATAACTTGGAAACATTTTTTAAATTGTTAATTACTAGGCTAACGATAGCTCAATGAGTGTATATAATTTATTGGGCACGATGGTAAGTATTTTACTTCCTTTACTTCATTTACATAGCTCATATATACATTTTAATTTATCTTACATTTATATGCTTCATATATTTACCTTGCTTTTATATCCATTACCTCATTTATTGTATGGATGCACATCAACCATAACGGGTATTACTCTACATATAAGGAAAATGAAACTAATATTTGATGAATAAATTCCTCAGTGTACAGAGATAACAGTCTCCATAGCTTGGATTTAAAATCATTCATCTGACAGTTAAATTCAATTTTTCTACTGTGATACAAATTAATATCATGCTGCTTATTTTAAAAACGTATGGTATAGTTTTTTCCTATAACTTAAGTTATATAGTTTCCTAGAAAAACGTGGTAGCTGTGGATAAAATTTCAACAAACTTCAGTTTTCAATAAATTTCAGTTTTTTAAAAAATGTCTTCCTTCTGTAAAAGATAAAAACCTTTCAAACAAAAACCAAGAACTACACAAACTTCCATTTCCTATTTAGAAAGTTAAAATGGCAATGTGAACACTGGTATGGATTTTACTACTGTAAACTGTAAACTGTAAACTGTATGGATTTTACTACTGTGAACACTGGCATGGATTTTAAATTTACCACTTCATTTTACAGAATGGAAAATGCTTTTCTAAGTTATTTGGAAGACTATATATAATAGGCCGAAAGGTAGGACATTTTTAATATATCACATCAATGAAAAATTGGCCTAGAATTATTTCCTTGTTCCATAAATTTTAGGCTTTGATAATCAAGAAACTTTACTAAGTCTCAAATTCTGTTTTCATTTAATTAGAACTTCACAGACTGCCAACTTTTTGCTGTGTGTGAAAACCTAACAGATGTTATTAAGTGTCCTCTGTGTTAGAAAAGCATATGAGGAATAGAGACTACCTGCTTTCTTAGAATACTGTAAACTGTACTGAGAGATTTATTTACATATTCATTTGTTTTTAACCTCATAACCCATTCAGAGAGACAAAGCCTTGTTAAGGCAGTGTTCTGGTCGCTGTGCTTTATTTTGCTTTTGTCTGAAGGTAACAGTTTCATTTCTCTTAGAGTCATGTACTTCTTTCATTCTGAAATGGTTACGGTTGGAATTGTCTCCTGAACCAAATCCCAGCACTATACTTTAGTGTCTATACTTTAGGGTTACTGGCTGGACATGGGGAAATAAAATAATATCTAAAACATTATTAACCCATCAATGGGCTAATCGATTAGCAAACATTGCTGAGCATTACATCTTCTTTATCTTCCATACCAAGTTACTAGCCTTGGTCAAGTAGAGGCATGATTCCAGCAATAGGCAGTCAACACTGATTTTTCAGCTATCTCTGAGCAAAGGCCTATGAACAGTACAATGCTTCAGTAGTAAAATTACTGATTCTTTGACAGCAAGACTTGTGGCCAACAGTTGATCTATTCTCAGTGGACAGTGAAGAATCTGTCCTCCAAAGGCACAACACTGAAACCTACTCTGTAGCACCCTGCTCTGATGTTAGCTGAGCTATTTTCTAAACCCAAGGTAGTGAGTCTGAGTTTAAAAATTGTATTGTGAGGGTTTCCTTGGTGGTGCAGTTGTTAAGAATCTGCCTGCCAATGCAGGCGACACGGGTTCAAGTCCTGGTCCGGGAAGTTCCCACATGCCATGGAGCAACGAAGCCCAGGCGCCACAACTACTGAGCCTGCGCTCTAGAGTCCGCGATACACAGCTACTGAAGCCCGTGTGACTAGAGCCTGTGCTCCGCAACAAGAGAATCCACCTCAATGAGCAGCCCGCGCACGGCAATGAAGAGTAGCCCCCCCTCGCCGCAACTAGAGAAAGCACGCGCGCAGCAAGGAAGACTCAACGCAGTCAAAAATAAATAAATAAAATTAATTAATTAATTTAAGACAATTGTATTGTGAGTCAGCTGCAGCCAGGATTTGTGACAGTACCTTGAAAATATGAATTATTCATAGAATGGTTCTTACATTATTTTCAGAATAGAGGACATTTTTGCAGGGAGCTTGGAATTAGACCTAAACTGTTTATTTAAAGAAATGTGAACTTCTTTGTACTCAACTGGTAAAGTAAGGCAAACTGATTTATACAGGAATGATTTTAATCAGATTCCTTTCTTTATACAAAATGTAGTAGGAGAATGGTTTTTGATGGAAGAGTTGGAGGTTACAAGAGGTAACTGGAATATTGAACTATTTAAGGTAGACTTGGTCTGGGAAGATCAATTCATACAATGCTTGATAGAAGTATTAGATTACTGAGGGTAGGGCAGACTGTGAGAGAGGTCCTGGGTGAAGGAAGTTCAGGCACTTCAAAGACAAATTTAATTTATATCACAAACTTCTTAGGCTCAGCTTTGCTCTCCTATCCCTTACCTGAGATCAAGACTTTGATTTAACTCAAAATCGTTTTAGATGTTGTGATTTCCAAAGTATAAGGTACTTGGAGAAAGGGGACTTTATCTGTGTTGATGCAGGTATTAAACTGAAAGAAGTTTCTGAGCAGAGTACCTTCTGAAGGCTGTATTTAGAAGGAGGGGCTATTTTAAGCCATTTATAGGTATGCACAAATACGCCACTTATTAGTATGGTGCTACTATACAGCAAGGTTAACTTTCAAAAATAAAGTATTCAGATGGAGATGAGTTGGTGTCCTAAACATACACATAATCAGTCACCTTGCTGTCTTTTTCAAACTTTTAAGTATCACCAGTAGAAATTCTGATACAGTCATTTAGGAGATGTGTCCCGTTCCCAGAATTTTGACACTAGTGCTGATAAGTACTTGCTCAAGCAATTTGCACATAGATAACTGGAGGGAGTATAGCCCAAAAGTTTTCCAGCTAAAGAAACTGGAGGGTTCAGCTGGCATTTAGTAGCATGTAATTGAACTACAGAGATGGCAGTTTGGGTCAAGATTTTTTATTCTTTGCTCCAGTTTTAATCTCATGTGTCATTTCCACTCTTTGATAGGTCACAGGTAGACATAATTATGCTGCTATTTAATCATTTCTTCTAATTTGCATTAAATTGCTTTGAAGATAAATGTGTTTCAAATTTGTAATCCTAATTAATATTTGTACATTTACCCATTATTTGTCATGTTTTCTGATTCTAAGTTTAGTATTTTATTTTGTAACACTGTCTATTCAGGACATTTTATAACTATAGTCCAATGCTTGCAAAATTATGAGTGTACCAGCCTATTTCAACGTACATATAGAGTGTAACACATTTTAAAATTTAACATTTAAGAATGTTCTTCTAAAATCAATAAGCAGTGAAGAGCATATGGACTCTAACATAATGTCAATATGGTGCTGGTGAACAAATAAGTAATAGTAGATGTATAAAGGATAGGTTCTTGTCACTGCAAAAATTAGCATAATTAATAAATATTAAAATATTGTTTATATAAATTTTGTTTTATTGCTTAAGAGATATGAAACATCCTGACAACTGCTATTTATATATCTTAATATATACACATACACATAGGTATATTTAGTATATTGTATGTATCTTTATTTTATATATATGTACATGTATATACATATAGGCATTTACCAGTTTCCCCTGTCTGAAAGCATTCCTATGAAACCTTTGTAAGCCAAAATGGCATAAAGTGAGGAGGCAGTTACCTTAGGACACATCTTCCTGAGGGATGCACGAAATAAATGGAGATAAAGCACAGATGCTTATAGATGCAGTTCTGAGATGCTGAGTGTGGCTGCCGGGGAAGAAGCTTGGCAGTGCCACTCTTGCTGCTCAGGTGGATGCTGCCTCTATAATGGCTGAACACTATTTTCACTTTTCCCCTTTTTTTTTTTTTTTTAAAGCTAAAATCCTTTTTGCATTTCTTTCAGTTAGCGAGAACAAATACTAATGTAGATCTTTCGTAATAGTGAAGTGAGATAAAGGGAACTTTCAAGAAGCGGGGAATACCTGTATGAAGCGTTACATACCTAATTCAACAAGTATAAATCAAACATAACCTATATTATAGTAAATATTAAATAAGATACATGTATTTATTTGAATTATAATAGCATTCACAAGAAAATTCATTCTCAATTCTACAGCTATGAATATTCCTATTTGAAAATCACAACGCACTCTGGGGTTCCATTCCATTTTGAGAAACTTCTAAAAGCCAAAAAAGAGTTTTTTCAACATTTTTTGGTACACTTCTCGAACATAGGATTATTAGGCTTTTTTAAAAAAATAGTCATTGAAATATATTTCACATACCATAATATCCATCCACTTAAATTGTATAGTTCAGCCATTTTTAGTATATTCACTGAGTTTTGCAAAAAAAAACTAATTTTAGAGAATTTCCACTGCTTCAGCAAGAAACCCTGTATCCTTTAGCCTTCACTCCCCATTCCTTCCTCTAAGTTATCTAATTAATTGGTTTACAACTGTTAATAGTATTCTCTTATTATCTTTTTATTTCTGTAAGATCAGAAATGCTTCCTCTCCTTTTATTATGATTTCATTAATTTGAGTCCTCTATTTTTGTCTTGATTCTAGGTAAGTCTGGCTATTATGATGACCTTTTCGAAGATCTGACTTTTGGTGCCATTGATTTTATTGCTTTTATAATCCCCACTTAATTTTTTAATCTCTAATAATTATTATTTATTTCCTTCTGCTTGCTTTGAATTTAGCTTTTTTTTTCTTTTTCTAGTCTCTTAAGGTAGAAGGTTGGATTAGTAATTTCAGTTGTTGCATCCTTTTAATATAGGCATTTATAGCTATAAATTTCACTGTGATTACTGCTAAGATTGTATCTTATAAGTTTTGATATGTTGTGATTTTCTCTTCATTCATTTCAAAGTATCTTCTAAATACCATTATCTTTCTCCACCCCCATTTGGCCCATAGATTTTTTTAGGAGTGTGCTGTTTATTTTCCACATATTTGTCAATTTCTTAAATTTTTCTTCTCCTATTGATTCCTAACTTAATTACATTGTATTTGAAATCATACTTTGTATGCTTCCAATCCTTTTTAATTTATTGAGTATTATTTTGTGACTTGGTTTATGGTTCATCCATGAGGTGCATCCAGGTGCACTGAAGAAAAATATATTTCTTCTGTTGTTGGGTAGAGTATTCTGTAGATGTTTGTCTAGTTTACCTGGTTTGTAGTATTGTTCAAGTTTTCCACTTTTGGTTTTCTTCTGCCTAGATGTTCTATATATTATTGAGAGTGGGGTTTAAAGTCTCTAACTATTACTGTTAAATTATCTATTACTCCCTTTAGTTCTAGTTTTTGTTTCATGTGTTTTGGGGCTCTTTTGTTAGTTGAAAAAATGTTTGTAATCACATTTTCCCAATGGATTGGCACTATTTTTATTATTAAATGTCCCCCTTTGTCTCCAGTAAAAGTGTTTGTCCTGATATTAGTCTGATATTAGTATAGGTGTTCCAACTCTCTTTTGATTTTATTTACATGGTATATCTTTTTCCATCATTTTATTTTCAACCCACTTGTGTCTTTAAATCTAAATAAAGAATGTCTTTTATAAATAGCATATTGTTGGACCTTGGTTTTCTTTTTTTAAAAATCCATTCTGTCAATTTCTGCTCTTTGATTGGAGTATTTAATCCACTTACATTTAATTACTCGTAAGGTTGGGTTTGAATCTGACACATGCCATTTGTTTTCTATATGTTTTATGTCCTTCTGTTCCTCTGTTCTTTGATTCTTGTTTCCATTTGTGTCAAATATATATCTCTTTTCTAAATGACCTTAGTAGAAAAAGAAGTATCTATGTTTCTTAGTTCATGAAACAAATATGTCCCCAAAAAGTGATGCAAAAGTGAATTTCCCAAAGTTGAATCTTATTTTTTACTTAATAAAGAAACTTTCTCTTTAAAGACACTTTTACTGTGCAAAATAAGAAATCATTTGTGATGTAACTGTAACTTCCCCTACCTCCCAAATACCACCACCATATTATGGATCTGTTTCACAAATTTTAAAGTTCTTTGAGTTTTCTTAGAGTAGAGCATATTCACTTAAAAATATTGTTTTTCAGGTAACTTTTGAGCTTGATAAATATGCTTACTACCTTGATTGTTGTGATGGCATCACAAGTATATGCATATGTCCAAATTCATCAAATTGTATACCTTAAATATGTGCCTTTTTTTTCTTTTTTCTTTTTTGTGGTACGCGGGCCTCTCAATGTTGTGGCCTCTCCCTGTTGTGGCCTCTCCCGTTGTGGAGCACAGGTTCCGGACACACAGGCTCAGCGGCCATGGCTCACGGGGCCAGCCGCTCCGCGGCATGTGGGATCTTCCCAGACC
>NW_006798206.1:0-1931 GCF_000442215.2 Lipotes vexillifer
TGGACATCCTTGTCTTGTTCCTGATCATAGAGGAAATGCTTTCAGTTTTTCACCATTGAGAATAATGTTTGCTGTGGGTTTGTCTTGTATGACCTTTACTATGTTGAGGTATGTTCCCTCTATGCCCATTTTCTGGAGAGTTTTTTATTATAAATGGGTACTGAATTTTGTTTAAAGCTTTTTCTTCAGCTATTGAGATGATCATATGGTCTTTATTCTTCAGTGTGTTAATGTGGTGTATCACATTGATTGATTTGTGGATACCAAAAAATCCTTGCATCCCTGGGATAAATTCTGCTTGATTATGGTGTATGATCCTTTTAATTTGTTGTTGGATTTGGTTTGCTAGTATTTTGTTGAGGATTTTTGCATCTATGATCATCAGTGATATTGGCCTGTAATTTTCTTTTTTTGTGATATCTTTATCTGGTTTTGGTGTTAGGGTGATGGTGGCCTCGTAGAATGAGCATGGGAGTGTTCCTTCCTCTGCAATTTTGGAAAGAGTTTCAGAAGGAATATTTAAGTAAATTCATTTCATTCATAATTACCATGGAATACAATGTTGTTTGTTAGGAAATGTAGTAAGTCCATTACTACCTATGTGAAAATATTACCTTCATATATAATTGGTTAAGGAAAGCAATCTGATTGACAGAAATTTTGATTTGACAATATATACGTTGTATATTATACCAATTCAAATCAGTCTAAGTTACACATTGAAATTGCAGGATATATCTGCAATTAATGAAAACAGTCATGTTTGGAGAAAAAATTTTTATTGCTTGGGAGTAATTAATGGACATTTTTATTTGATTTTATTATTTAAATAATTTATAATTTTGTAATGTTTATTATTTTATAATTTAATTTTTTCCTCTGTATTGTAGTTTTCTATCATTGTTGTGACATATAACTGTACATTTAGCACTTGAAAAAATATTGTAAAGTTCATAAGTTAGAATTCCAGTGATCTTGGCTGGGCTTTTTGTTCAGGGTCTTACAAGATCAAAAATCAAGGTTTCTGGAGACATGGGTTCTTATCTGCTGCCTCCAGGGTAGAATCCACTTTCAGGACCATTCAGGTGCTAGGCAGAATACATGTCATTCTGGTGGTTTCCACATGACCCCTCTGTGGTGACACCTTGCACCTGGTGTCCCAAAAGGAGAGAAGAAAATATTGTGTCATTGTTTACTCAGTTATTTTTTTTATCCTTTACTGTGTATTCAATTCAAGGGATCATCAAGAGTATTTTATATAAGGTTATTGCTTCAATGGCTCAAATTAGGAACTATTTACAATTAGGTTATTAATCAGATGTAAATCAGGGAATTAGTGAATAGTAGAGTAAATTAGTGAACTTCAATCCACTCCTGCAACCTCCATCACCCCACCTCTATCCCTCTACTCCATCAGTCTCTATCCCTCATTGTGACCTCAGTCTCTCTGCCTCTGTGACCTTTAGATAGCCACTCAAACCAATTCTTGCCCTTTTAGTCTTCTTTATTGTCCTCCCACGGGTATCCTGTGCACTTTAGATCTCCATCCCTATAAAACTTCTGTCCCACTGATTCCAGAGCTCTCAGCCCAACCCTCCTCCCCTTCTATTGTTCCCAAACCATTCATTCTTCATTTTCTATTTCTCTCTTTCTCTTTATCCTCTACTTATTCTAATGACTTCAGCCCATTTCTTGTGTCCTCTATGTCCAATGCCCTCTAATGTTCCAGTCATCACTTATCAGTGTCCTTAGTTTCCTCATGACTCTGCACCCATTTCCCCCAACACTGTAATTCCTGACTCTGCAATTTTTTGGCATAGTTTAAGAATAATAGGTGTTAACTCTGTTAACTCTTCCCTGAATGTTTGGTAGAATTTACTTGTGAAGCCATCTGTTCCTGGACTTTTTTTTTTTTTTTTTTTTTTTGTGGG
>NW_006798207.1:0-1495 GCF_000442215.2 Lipotes vexillifer
ATCATCTTCTCTGAATCCCTGTGACAGTTAAAGATAGCAAGTCTTGGTATTTGTAGAGGCTGGAGAAACGAGGTACCTCACCCTCTGCCTTCTCTTCAGTGTCCCTCCATCGGCAGGAAGCTCGGTGCTGTGAGCCTGGTTGGACACAGACATCCTTGAGGACTCAGAGGAACATTTTGGGTCGGGGTCCTGATCCTTTCTGTGCAGAGGACCCCTCTGTCAGTGTGGTGAAGTCCTTGGGCTCCTCCTCACAATGTTCCCAAATGCATACACTGAAATACGTAAGATTACAAAGGAAGCCAATTATACTGAAATACTGTTATTGAAAGAGTCACAAAAACCAAATTTGTGACATAGTAATCTACCACCTACTTTAACAATGCATTCAATAACCAGATCTAGCAGCGGATCTAATAACTACCATAATCTCCAGGTTGTGATGAGTGTAAACGGTACACTTACACAGTAAGTGCTAATCTTACTGGGGCTTGTGGAGGAACACTAAATTCACTTAGCGGTTCATGAAAATGTATCTTTTTCCCCAATTCAAGTTCCCAGACCCCGCCATAAATCTAACCATGGATTCCAAGTTAAGAGTGGTATCAATTGGCTGACATACAGGTTAATATGAATTAAAAGTGCAATTCAGGGGCAGACAACTAGGGAGATCAAATAAAGCCTTCCTTCAGACAGAGAGGTTTGACAGTACTTGGGCCTTCCTTTGGCTTGGGTCTCCCAGGACTTTCTGGAATATTCGAGGTGTGTCTATGAATGAAGCAACCAAGGACCAGCGTGTTTCAGGGACCTGCCTGAGAGCCCTAAGGAGTGAGCCACGGAAGTTAGCTCAAACTCTTCAGTGCCCCTGACTCTGCTCCTAGGTGGTCTCCACCTCACCGTGGCCCCTTTTTCCTCTGCCCTCTGCCGTTGAGGTAAACACAGCCCCCCTCTGTTGCGCTCTGCTCCCCTCACCCCTCGGCCCTGCACTGTACCCTCGGCTACCACGTGGCTCATGTGGCTCCATGTGGCTCCACATGGCTCACTGCTGCACAGCTGTGAGGAAACCGGGAGGGTCTGGGCTGGGTGGCAGGAGGGAGCTGGGCTCAGAGCAGTGGTGCCAGCTCCTTCAACCTGAAGAAAAAGGCCAGTTTGCCATTCAGGTGGGACAAGAAAAGGCAGCTGGCATTTACTGGAGGGTGAGGAAGTGGGGGCTGGGAGCCCTCAGGCGGGATAAATGGGGCCATGCAAAGCCTTTGGCGATGAAGCTGCCCACATAACATCCTTGGGATTTGAAATGGAGGGGATTCCTTCACCGCCCCAGTTTCCTGGGGCTGCACCATGGAAAGAATGCAAACCTTGGATTCAGAGGGTCTGGCTGTACCCCTGACTTGCCATGAGACCTTGAGCAAATTACTTCGCGGGATCCTCCCAGATCGGGTGGGCGGGGGTGGGGGTGGGCACGAACTCGTGTCCCCTGCATCGGCAGGGGGGGGGGGGG
>NW_006798210.1:0-487 GCF_000442215.2 Lipotes vexillifer
TACCCTAACCTCTGCCCTAATCCTAACCCATAGGCTAACAGTAACCCATGACCTGACACGTACAGTAACCCTAAACCGTAGTCATACACTAACCTGTACCCTATACTGTCCCCGTTCCCTAACCCTAACCCTAACCCTAACACTTACCCTTAGCCTTAACCTAAACCATGACCTAATCCTAACCCGTACGTTCACACTTAAACGTGCCCTAAAACGTACGCAAACTGTAAACCAGTGTGGCACCCTAACCTGTACCCTAAACCATACCCGTTCCCTAACCCTAACCCTAATCGTAAACCTAACAATTACCGTTAGCATACGTTAAACAGTGCCCTACACCTAACTCGTATGCTAACACTAACCTGTGCCCTAATGCGTAGGCTAACCCTAAAGCATTGTCGTACCCTAACCTGTATCTTAAACAGTCAGCGTTCCCTAACCCTACCCCTAACCCTAAACTTAACCCTTACCTGAAGCCTTACCCTAA
>NW_006798211.1:0-202 GCF_000442215.2 Lipotes vexillifer
AAATGGTAAGGGACGTTTATGCAAGGTCACAAAGATTTTTGGTGGTGCATTTGGGATATAAACACATTTCCATAAGAATTCTTTCAGAAGTCAGATGTTTGCTTGCCAAAAATAGCATGAACGTACTTCCAGGAAAAGCTCCTAAGAAAAAATAATTTGAGTAATGAAGAACACTGATGTAACAGTTAATTTAAGAACCCAG
>NW_006798212.1:0-3968 GCF_000442215.2 Lipotes vexillifer
CTCTTTCCACTATGTGAGGATACAACTAGAAGTCTGTGACCCACCAGAGGACCCTCACCTGACCACGCTGGTACCCTGGTCTCAGACATCCAGCCTCTAGAACAGTGCCAAATAAATTTCTATTGTATACAAGCCACCTAATCTGTGGAGTTTTGTTACAGCAGCCCAAACCAACTAAGACAATGGGCAAGTCACCTCTGTGCTCACTTTCTTCATTATAAATTAGGGATATAATGCTCCTCTCAAAGGGTTACGTTCAGGAAAAAAATTACATAAATGCTTGCAAAGTGCTTAAAACACTGCTATCATCTATAAAAGTCTCAAGAAATTTGGCTATTATCGATGTATTAAACATGAAAATACCATATTCATATATTCGGCAGTTGGATTTTCTTCCTTACACCCATTCTGAAAGGAAAAATCAATAAGACAGTTTTTACACATATCTTTCCTCTCACATTTAAAAAACTCATACCGCACTGACAGGCAAGAGTAGAACATGCTTTGTCCTTGCCAAGGCAGAGAAAAGGTTAACTTTTTGACTTCAAGAGAAGCCAGCTGGAGAAGCAGACAGTCTGCTAATGGTGAGGGAGGGGAAGCAAGAACTAATTTTAGCCATCATTCTTCAATCACTGTCCAGTTCCCTCTCACACTCCTCCCTGCCTACCCCCATCCTCTCTGAACTGTGAGGCATAAGACTGCTTCCCCAGGGCACCTTCAATCCCGGAAGGGAGGGACATAATTCTACAACAACCCACTGCCTCTTCCAGTGAATTAGAGATGCTTATGCCCCAGCTTCAGAAATATCCTGAACACCGTAAATACCAGCTTTCTATCACTTGCAAATTATCTTTGTCTTTTTCTCAGAAACACTCATGCAACCATGTGCCTCTCCTGCCATTTTTGCTGAAAGTGACTTTTTCAGAAATGTGAAGCATTGCTGTAGAAAAATTTGAGAAAGTCCAGATACACTTTAACTCAGTCTTATAGTAAACAAAGATGAGGAAAGCAAAGATTAATGATGATTGCTAGGGTGAACCCATATGCTTGTATAACTTTCTTCACCCTGGCTGTTGAAGTGAAAATATCTGGGGAAAGGAGAAAAAAAATATTCAGGTAAATGTATTTCATGAGCCTGATGTTCTGCTATAAAGACTGTGAAACAGAATATATATTTGTGAAATGCAAACATTTTTCACCTACTAATGTTTATAATTAAGGCACAGATTCTTACTCAAAGAAAAACCCTAGCTTGGGGAAGAGAAGCATAAACAGAAACACAATGAATGCTTTTGCTGACAGTGGGTTTCTTCTGTGGAGAACAGCAAGCATTCCACGTGTGGAGAAATACTGAGATGCACTTGTACAAATGTACATGCACATAAAATACGATCACAGGCAATGAGAGCTCAGAAACCAAAGGGGACATCTAACCTCAGATCTGAGAACCACATGAGCTCATTTGCTCTGGATTGATAAGCAATGCAGAAAAGGCTTGGATGACATAGTCTGAACACAGAGAGAATTAAAGAGTATTAGTTCTTTCTACCAAGCCAGAGAAAGCCCTGCCTGAAAGTATTCTGCTGGTGCTAGCCCGGGCCCAGGGAGTAAGAATTTGAAAAAAGAAGTCTTAGAATCACAGGACTGTAAGAGGCCTTAATAGTCCTCTAATTCAATCCTAGATTTGCCGGCAGAATGAACGCCCCAGTGACCGCTGGCCCAGGAACAGGGTGATTCAATGCAGTCACATAGCCTCTCAGCCTAGTAATGAGTGAGACTCAGACAAAGGGAGACTTTACCTGGGGCCATCTGTGGACGTCAGCAGGCCCAAGATCTGAGATAAATTCATCAAAAGTGGGGAGATGATTAGACCGTCTTGCCCTACCTCTTACTGCACTCATCATCATCATCTTCACTTTTTGCCTGAAGCTACACGTGGGGGCTTGCCTTGGAGCCTGGGCCTGCATTAGTCCCCGTTCGCAGGTATTTGTCCCTTGGCCTCCTTTACCTGTGATGGGAAGATGTGCTGAATTCAGCTGCATTTGGACCATGGTCTTAACAAATCATTTTAGTTTCTCTTTATTTCAGATCTATATCTCCATTACTCTGCCTTTTAAAGGGTAAATTCTAAACTAGACTCTAAACATTACAAAGGGTGGGTTTCAGTTAAAATTAAAATAAATACAGACAATACATTGGTTACTGATAGGTTTTTTCTTTTTTAATAAACCATGGTCAATTAGTAATGCTGGTAGAAACTTGTAGTTTAAAGGAATATCATTGTGTATCATTTTGTCATTTAAAAAATTTGTCTCCTTTGGGTAAATCCAGAATTTCCCCTATCATGGCTCCTTATGGAGCCAGACTGGAAAAACTGGAAGACAGAAAAGACAGTATGCATTTATTTAAATAATATATAGAAAGTATCTACAACATGTTTCCTTCTGTTAATCTTTAAATCTGCATATCCCTCATCCAGCTTCTATACCTACAAAGGTGAGATACCACAATGTTTACTGATGTCTTTATGACACCTCCTGGATGTCACCTCAAATCCCTTAGTGCAAGAGCACCCACATCTTGTACTAGCCAGCCTCCATCCACCTGCACCTTCCCACGCCCTCTAGCCTGGGTTCCTTTAGCCCACCCCACATCTGGGCTTTGCTGAAACTTCAGCTAAGACGGTCTTGAATCTCTTAATGACCTTATTTCCACACCCTGCCTGCCCAGCAGCTTTATAATATTCTCTATTTAAGAACGGCTGAGTGTTGGAAGAAAGCTATGCATACTCTGATCCTCTTTCAGCACCCTCAAAAGAATTACAGAATTAAGAGATAGAGTGGAGTACACTTCTACATAATTGATATGATTAATTTCTTTCAATGAATATAATGACAATTGTTTCTGCAGTGCCCTTGTTTCCATCAGCTCAGTGATCTGATCATCAGATCTGGTTTCACTTCATAGATACAGCTTAGCAAACACCATTTGAAAGTCCTTTCATTCAAGAATCAATCTAGCATCATATTTTTAATGTCATGTTTGCTTGTCAAGAAGCTAAGAATTCTTTGCATTTTACAATTTGAACCAGGATTTAGCCAAACTAAATTTGATCTGTCATTTCCTGGGTAGATTAAAGTATTCAGATCCAAATAACACCAAACAAAAACTACTTTTTGAGTATCGATCATTCTTAACATTGTGGGGCAACTGGGAGACACCAGAGCCCTGAGGATGAGATTAGTCTCTATCCAAAAGAATTTAGATGTTGTTCAATAATTGTTTTACTGTACATCAACCTGCAAGGTCCATCGATTCTTGCTTAATAATTCAGATAATTAGCAGCTACAGAGCTCTAATGCACCACACTACAGGCCTCAGGCTCATCATTTCACCATTCACAGCAGCCCCACTGGGATACACACTATCACTCTTCCCATTTTTATAGATGATAAAAGTCAAGTGACCTCCCTAGAGTCAAACAATGTCATTGGTGGAACCAGAATTTAAGCCCAGTTTGCTTGACACCAGAGCCGAGTTCTTGAGCGCTGGGTGTAGAAATCTAAGATGACAATGCCTCTTGAGAATGGTATAGTTTATGTGAAATAAAAATCTAGTGAAAAGGAGAGCCCAGTGTATACTGGGCCCAGTGCAAAGCCCAGGTTTTGTCACAGAAGACTGGATGGATTTGTGCTGGGTCACAGTAGAGTACAGATGGCATCAGCGATGAGGGATACTGTGAAATCAAAAGCATGGAGTAGGAAATGGATAAAGTGGTTTGGGTGTCACTTAGATGTCAACGTTAAAAGACTGAGGGTTTATAGTTGGAAGGGGTGGAAAATAAAGTTGGATATGTAGGGCTCATACCCAAGGAAATGTAAAGCCAGGCTGCATTCAGACTTGGTTTGTTAGGTGTAAAGAGTACAGCTAATGGTGAGCCAGGAACATTTTTTTTTTTTTTTTTTTTT